>NC_064624.1:190928119-191303119 GCF_023898315.1 Schistocerca nitens | reverse complement strand
CATTTCTCGAGCAAGCTTTAAAAAACTTAACGACAACTGAAAGATACTCCTTTCATTTCCAATGAACAACAGTTTTCTGTCTGGAATTTGAGTTTCTCCTGACATATATAATGTTCAAACAACATACAGACTGGGCGATGTCTTTGATAACCATCTATATTCTGACTGGTGAATCCCCAACTATTTTCAAGGCAAAAATGGCGAAATATCAGCAGTTCTTCATAGACTTCACCAAGCTGCATACCCATAAGCTATTTAAATCAGTTGTCAACAGCATCTGGTTACTGAGAAGTACTTAGCAGGAACACATATAGTGCTAGGGTAAACTTGAGTAAACTGTACCATACTCAGATTAATGCCATATGAGCTGTATGTTTAAATGTATCTTCAATTCCGAACTCAGAAGGACATTGCTCCTCTGTCGCTGCAATACAAATGTTTCAGTACAAATGGTTCAAATGGCTCTGAGCACTATGGGACTCAACTGCTGTGGTTATCAGTCCCCTAATGTCTCAGTTGTTTGTGTCTTAATGTACCATCTGACACAGGTTGTGGTATTCACTTCATAAACTAATGAAAGTAACCGTTCTTTTTAGGAAACAGTGCGCAAAATATTTCTCCGTTCACATTTCAAAACTTCACAACAGTTGAAAAGTACTCTCTTCGTTGCCAATAATCTACAGTTCTTTGTCTGAACTTCAGTTGCTCCTAGAATACAGACTGAAGAGCCAAAGAAACTGGTACACCAGCCTAATATCATGTAGGGCCCCCACGAGAATGCAGAAGTGCTACAACATGATGTGGCATGGACTCAAAAAATGTCTGAGGAAGTCCTGGAGGGAACTGACACCATGAATCTGCAGGACTGTCCATTAAATCCGTAAAAGTATACGGGGATGAAGATCTTTTCTGAACAGCACATTGCAAGGCATCCCAGGTATGCTAAATAATGTTCATGTCTGGGGAGTTCGATGGCCAACAGAAGTGTTTAAACTCAGAATAGTGTTCCTGGAGCCAGTCTGTAGCAATTCTGGACATGTGGGGTGTCGCATTGTCCTGCTGGAATTGCCCGAGTCAGTCAGAAAGTACAATGGACATGAATGGATCCGGATGATAAGCCAGGAAGCTCATGTACGTGTCACCTGTGTCAGTAGTTGCTAGACGTATCACGGAGTCCCATACTACTGGAGCTGCACACGCCTCACACCATTTCGACGTGCAGGATCCATGGATTTGTGAAGAGTCTCCATACCCATACACGTCCATCCACTTGATACAATTTGAAACGAGACTCGCGTCCGACCATGCATCATGTTTTCAGTCATGTTGTTGTTGTTGTTGTTGTCTTCAGTCCTGAGACTGGTTTGATGCAGCTCTCTATGCTACTCTATCTTCTGCAAGCTTCTTCATCTCCCAGTACCTACTGCAACCTACCTCCTTTTGAATCTGCTTAGTGTATTCATCTCTTGGTCTCCCTCTACGATTTTTACCCACCACGCTGACCTCCAATGCTAAATTTGTGATCCCTTGATGCCTCAAAACATGTCCTACCAACCGATCCCTTCTTCTAGTCAAGTTGTGCCACAAACTTCTCCTCAATCCTATTCAATTGCTCCTCATTAGTTATGTGATCTACCCACCTTATCTTCAGCATTCTTCTGTAGCACCACATTTCGAAAGCTTCTATTCTCTTTTGTCCAAACTGGTTATCGTCCATGTTTCACTTCCATACATGGCTACACTGCATACAAATACTTTCAGTAACGACTTCCTGACACTTAAATCTATACTCGATGTTAACAAATTTCTCTTCTTCAGAAACGATTTCCTTGCCATTGCCAGTCTACATTTTATATCCTCTCTACTTCGACCATCATCAGTTATTTTACTCCCTAAATAGCAAAACTCCTTTACTACTTTAAGTGTCTCATTTCATAATGTAATCCCCTCAGCACCACCCGATTTAATTTGACTACATTCCATTATCCTCGTTTTGCTTTTGTTGATGTTCATCTTATATCCTCCTTTCAAGACACTGTCCATTCCGTTCAACTGCTCTTCCAAATCCTTTGCTGTCTCTGACAGAATTACAATGTCATCGGCGAACCTCAAAGTTTTTACTTCTTCTCCATGAATTTTAATACCTACTCCGAATTTTTCTTTTGTTTCCTTTACTGCTTGCTCAATATACAGATTGAATAACATCGGGGATAGGCTACAACCCTGTCTCACTCCCTTCCCAACCGCTGCTTCCCTTTCATACCCCTCCACCCTTATAACTGCCATCTGGTTTCCGTACAAATTGTAAATAGCCTTTCGCTCCCTGTATTTTACCCCTGCCACCTTCAGAATTTGAAAGAGAGTATTCCAGTTAACGTTGTCAAAAGCTTTCTCTAAGTCTACAAATGATAGAAACGTAGGTTTGCCTTTTCTTAATCTTTCTTCTAAGATAAGTCGTAAGGTTAGTATTGCCTCACGTGTTCCAACATTTCTACGGAATCCAAACTGACCTTCCCCGAGTCATAAACAGTCAAATGTCGGCGTTGACGGGTCCAAGCGAGGTGTAAAACTTTGTCATGCAGTCATCAAGTTTACACAAGTGGCCCTTCAGCTCCGAAAGCCCGTATCGATGATGTTTCATTGGTTCGGATACTGTCACTTGTTAATGACCAAGCACTGAAATCTGCAGGAATTTGCAGAAGGCTTGCAGGCTGTCACGTTGAACAATTCTCTCCAGTCGTCGTTGATTCCTCATATTCACGGTACACTCGTTAAATGGTCGTATGGGAAAATCCCCACTTCATAGATCCTCAGAGACACTGTGTCCTATCGCTCGAGCACCGACTATAACACCACGTTTAAACTCACTTAAATTTAGATAACCTGCATTTTAGCAGCAGTAACCGATCTAACAACTGTGCAACACCCTTGTTGTCTTATATAGGCATGGAAGACCTTGGCGCGTATTCTCCCCGTTTATGTATCTCTGCATTTGAATACACATGCCTATACTAGCTTCTTTGGCACTTTGTGTGTAACATTCTGCAGTTTATGTCTTAACTTGCAATGTGCAATTAGCATTAGTATTCAGTTCCTAAACTAACAAAAGTACCCTTTCTTTTGAGGAAACTCCGTGAAAAACATTCCTCAGGCAACCTTTATAAAACTTTAAAAACAAATGTTGAACTAATTGCAATCGTTTATCAATTTATGATCAATCAAAGCGAACAGAGGACCCACTTCAAATAATTCCTTTCCCACACAGCGGCAATGCTGCTGCTGCTGCTGCATTCTAATATCTGTCAGGCAACATGGATTCCCATTCTCACATTACAGCAAATTTTCGCACTCTCCAATTGCCCCATCACCTCCACTGCATTCCCCCAGCTCCCTACTGCTTCGTTTAAAATCAGTTGTCTGCATTTATAAAATTTTTCAATAAATAAAACAAGTTTTTTTCTGAAATTTTTGAATGATACTTTATGAATATGGTTAAATAAAAGATTAAATTTATCCCTACAATCCCTTGCTCTAGTCTGACATAAAAGTTGTTAAACACAAAAGATAAACATATTATTTGCCATTTCAACATCTGTAGATATTAATGAAAATTCGAAAAAATTAAAATTCTGTTACAATTTGTGAACTCTTATGACCTCTTTGAACGACGAAAGTCCACACACAAATCACCCAGATGAAAGAACAAATGGTGAACTGGTTTGGCGACTTTTCAGAAAAATATCTGAACATCTGTATATGGTAATCATTTATCCAATAAACCACCATAAAATAAGAAAACTGTTTCATAAATATTTTTAACACATAAGAAAATAATCAAGAAGAGATTTGTACATCTTCTTATCATATGAATGTTCCATAGTGAAAATATAGTTGCAATAAGAAACACCTTCACTCTGTATAGTCAAAACTCTCAAACATCCATCTCCATAACGTTTTTTCGACAAGTTACAAATGGATAAGCTTCCTGCCATTTCAGAACTTTGGTTGTTTCATTCACCTACATTTTTCATTTAAATGTGACAATCGAATTTTCACTTACATTTTTGTTGCACTTGGATATTTCTCCTAACCATTGATTCAAATGTCATCCAGTTCTTATTTTTGCTTTTCATTCTCATGATATTTTCACTTAATAACTAACTATAACCTACCAAGGCTGGAATATTACAAAACAAGAGAAATGTGAGTTACATTACTTGTGCCCCAAAGGGGTCAAATATTGTTTACGACAGTATGCACAAGCAAAAATGTACATGCATGTGCATATACAACCTCCCTCCCCTCCCCTATACACACACTTATCAAGTGCAGAAAATTTAACAGAATTACTGCTGGAAACATGTCACTTTTCCTTTTTGCTTCATTTACAAGAGAGCTCTCAGTACTTGCAGCTGGTTTTTGCTTAAAGTCTTGAATTTTACAAGGTCAAACAATTTTGCTATTAAATAAAGGCACGTTTCTAATAAGAAAGACCTTAGTGTTTTGCTAAAATGAGAGGGTGGTTAAATAATGTTTAACAAATGTGGAAGAGTAATGTAAATTTATATTACTGACTGACTGGACACAGAACTTTCTTTCTTGCCCTGTATTATGTTGGTGATGGTAAAGTTTTTATTTTCCTATGCTACAGACTGAAAATCATGTGTAGCATGTGAGCAAGGAAGGAACTGTGTATTTCAAACCAGCTAACACAGCAATTTCATGTGTCTCCACTTTCTAATAAACAAGCTATGCGATTTGTAAACCCGAAGCAGCCAACAACTGCAGTTGCCGCGTACTGAGGTCACAAACTGTGAAGAGGAGAATGTCCCATGTGGCTTGCACCAGCTCGTTTCTAAGTATTTCAGGTTCAGGATCTTACTTACATATGAATATTTCTTTAAAAGATAAGTTTTGAGTAAACGTCAATGACAATTAACGAAATGTGCATTTTATAAATTATTTTTTAGGGTTGGCACAAGTATCCTCAATTCTCTTGATAGTACACATTGTTGAAAGTGCATTGATATTGATGAAAGTGTACTGAAAGATACTTTCAGGTCTTGAATCCTACTTTCTCATCAGCATCTCTTTAAAAAATATGTCGTGAATATAACTCAACAGTGATTAACTAACTTTGTTTTTTAGGGTGGGCATAAGGTACTCTTTCCCCTCAGTAATGCACATTATGGGAAACACGTTGGTATTGCTAGTGTTGAGGCTGAGAATATGATTTCTATATTTTCGACAAATGAATAATATTTTCTTCAGTATATCGAGCAACCATACTTTGGGCACAGTGTGGAAAGCAGTATTAGGGCAAAGCAGGTTCTGGAACACTATTGATATCGAATTTATATCAAAATAATTATGCAAATTAAATAAATTGATCAATTATTTACTCCCCTGATGATGTAATGTGTTTTCCCTGGCTCACACGTGGCTCCTTTTCCCACCACCCCTCTGGAAAATCCCAACCCCTCGCCTATCCCTTCCCTCTCTCCTCCCCAGCAGTCCTGGAAATGGTGGAAAGTTTGTTCAGTCTACATTGAGCTGCAGGCCCAAGAGGATCAATACGGTATTTATTTAAACAATTTCACAGTGTGTGTCTATTTATTTAAACAATTAGGAATGCTACCACCAGAGGACATTCCACCATCGCCTCCTTCCTCCCAATCCCTCTGATAAAAATGGTGGGAAATATCGGTCCGTCTTTGTTGGACTGGAAGGATCTCATGCCATTAGGTGAATATATCATCAACCACATCGCATTATACGGATTAAGGCATAGGAATATTGTTTAAACAATTTTCAGGAGACAAGACAGTGAGGAATATTATTTAATTAACCAGGTTACAGGGATGGATTCCACACAGTTCATTTATTGGTTTCTAAAGACAACAATACAGCTGGAAACTCACGATGTCACACAACTGGTGTTAAAAAAAAGTTCAGAGTAAACTAGTAGCATGCAGACTCAAACTCTACACAGAGAATCCCGTCACCTATAACTCTAAGTAAATAAATAAGAATCTGTGTAACTCTAAGTAGTATGTTCACTTTACCTATAAGTCGAAATAAATATCTCTCCTTCAGCTACAAGTCTAAATAAACTATATTAGGTACATTGTGCTGCCACCTAATGCCAGGTACTCCATATCAGTGACCTCAGTAGTCAGTAGATAGTGTGAGAGAGCAGAATGGGGCCATCTGATGAACCGACGGACTTAGAACGTGGTCAGGTGATTGGATGTCACCTGTGTCACACGTCTGAACGCGAGACGTCTGAACTCGTAAACATCCCTAGGTCCACTGTTTCCGATGTGATAATGAAGTGTCAACGTGAAGGGACTCATACAGCACAAAAACGTACTGGCCAACCTCGTCTGTTGACTGACAGAGACTGCCTACAGTTGAAGAGGGTCGTAATGTGTAATAGGCAGACATCTACCCAGACCATCACACAGGAATTCTAAAATGCACCAGGATCCACTATCAAATGTAAGTAATGAAAGTCTGGTGGGAGGTGAGAAAACTTGGATTTCATGGTCGAGCAGCTGCTCATAAGCCACACATCACGCCAGTAAATGTCAAACGACTCCTCGCTTAGTGTAAGGAGCGTAAACATTGGACGATTGAACTGTGGAAAAACGTTGTGTGGATTGACGAATCACGGTACACAATGTGGCGATCCGATGGCAGGGTGTGGGTATGGCGAACGTCCAGTGAACGTCGTCTGTCAGCGTGTGTAGCGCCAACAGTTAAATTCGGAGGCAGTGGTGTTACGTTGTGGTCGTGTTCTTCATGGAGGGGGCTTGCACCCCTTGTTGTTTTGCGTGGCACTATCATAGCACAGGTCTACATTGATGTTTTAAGCACCTTCTTGTTTCCCACTGTTGAAGAGCAATTTGGGGATGGCGATTGCATCTTTCAACAGGATCGAGCACCTGTTCATAATGCACAGCCCGTGGCGGAGTGGTTACACGACAGTAAGATCCCTGTAATGGACTGGCCTGCACAGAATCCTGACCTGAATCCTACAGAACACCTTTGGGATGTTTTGGAACGCCAACTTCGTGCCAGGCCTCACCGACCGACATCGATACCTCTCCTCAGTGCACCACTCCGTGAAGAATGGGCAGCCATTCCCCAAGAAACCTTATATCACCTGATTGAATATATGCCTACGAGACTGGAAGCTATTACCAAGGCTAAGGGTGGACCAACACCATATTGCATTTAAACATTATCGAAGGAAGACGCCACGAACTTGCAAGTCATTTTAAGTCAGGTGTCCGAATACTTTTGCTCACATAGTGTACATCTGAAGAGTCACCTTCTCTCAATAATACATCGCATAAATCAAATACAGACACTGATATCTATCGCAAATGGACTTCATAATACTTCTACACCCAGTAAAAACATCGTTAAATACATATAAATGTTGCCTTCAAAACGCTGCACAACAAGAGCTGTAGTTTTCTTTGCGGATGACACGCTTTCAACAGTTCTAAATGTGTCACAGGAAATACATCATCTCAATAGATGATGAAATTCGAAGCATTGTCCTAGAGGCAAAAAACCTTTGTGTCTAATTACTACAACGACGCACTAGGGAAAAACCCCCACATTTAATAATAATAACCACTGTGCCACACCACTGTGCATGCGTGCTTCATGAATGGAACAGGGGCCGCCTACTCACTGCTGCTGAATACTACCGAGTGAAGCCTGGCCAGAAGTCGGGTATCCAGCCATTGTGACATGAGAGATCACCCCATTGTATCGAGAACAAAGACCTGCAGGACACAGCTTCCAGTCCTGACAAAGAAGGGTGACAGCACTGATCTCGCCACCATACAGTGGGACAGGGGATTTCAGTAACTTTCCATCAGCTGCACATCCCAGTTGGGTGCCCATTGAAAATGACGCCCTCTGATTGGCTGCATATGCAATGTGGTGAGTCTAAATAAGCCACTCCCCCTACCTCCCTCATCCTCACACTAGTCCCGTCCACTGTGGAGGCTATAGTTCCGCTTTTCTCAGCAGGAATACCAACAAGAGCGGTGCTGGCAAATGACGCAGAAAATCGGAAGATCCTGAGTTGCCCTGTAAGTAAACATTCAACTGTGATTTTCGTAACATGTGTTCATAAACGAGTTTCATAGCATGTGCTAATTTTTTTTTTGGTTGTTGCAGCATTTTTCGATGAGATCTTAGCTGACCTCAATCAGCAACTGGAGGCTGAAAGACAGCAGGGCCACCTGGCAGCAGTAGTTGAGGCAGGGGTACATCAAGAATGCAGGTACATATATTTTTTTCGTAATGTGTCGCTGTTAGGAATATTCTAAGAATTTCATCATTCATGTAGTATGTGTTTGTCTGAGCTATACATTATTTATTGTAGATTAATCTATGAAAGCAACATCTGATGATCATGCAAGGGCACGTGCTGAAGTGGCGGACGCCCTTATTGGTATGTTCATGGGAGAGTCCACGGAAGGTGAGCACCGAGTGGAGCCGGATCTCAGGGTGAATTTCCTTCTCTCCGAGACACCCAGGCTCTTCTGTGACTTGGTCGGCAAACAGGCTCAGGACCCTAGGTAGGGGCCAATTTGGCAGCAGTTGGCAGATGCCGAGGTCGTCCCTGGCTATTAAGTTCGTGGGGGCCTCTTGTGTAAAAGGGGAGACAGTGATGATGAACTGAAAGTGTGTATTCCTCAGGAATTGGTTAGCATGGTCCTCAGATATTTTCATGATTCGGCAGTCGGGGTGTATTTGCGATTCTACAAAACCTTGAACCGAGTTCGTGAACATATGTTTTGGCCCAACTTGTATTAGGATGTTATGCGATTTGTCGGTAGCTGTATCCAGTATAAGTGCGGTAAGCCCAATGTGGGACTGCGCAAAGTCCTATTACAGTCGTTTAGGGAGCAGTATCCTCTTGACCCCATTTTTATCCATTATATCGGACCACTACCCCATACCAAGAGGGGAAATAAGTACATACTTGTGGCTGTCGACATCTTTTCCCCCTTTATGTGGCTCCTACCCATCCGAGGCATAACAGCCGATATTATGGTACAGCAGCTGTCCCAGATCGTTTCCTGGTTTGGTCCTCCAACGAGTTTGGTTACTGATAATACTCCCGAATTCTTGTCTAAGGTATTCAAGGGTTTGTCTTTTACTAACGGGATTAAGCATATAACTATCACTCCCTACTATCCCAAGGCTTTTTTCACAGAGCGCGTCAACTGCAATCTTAAGGCTGCTCTCTGTTTTTAACATTATACCACACTTACTCGATGAGACGCTACTTTGCCTTGGCTCAATCAGGTGTTCTGTTCTGCCAGTCCACTGGCACTGTACCCAGTCGACTGACGTTTGTTTACATTCCCAACTCCCCTCTCTCTAATTTGTGGGAGATTAATGACCTTCTTCCACTTCAGGTCACCCCTTATAGCTTGCGCAAGAATTGAGAATGGGCCAAGCATAATATCGATCTTGCCCACCAACGTGAAGCACCTCGGTAAAATAAGGGTAGACGCCCCTGTCAGCTGAGGATAGGCGATGTGGTATTTGTGAGGAATGTCGCTAGTAACACAGGATTCGGTCTTAAGGGGAATTTTAGGCCATGATTCCGCAGTTCTTGTCGGATCGTGAAGATTCTGAGTACCATCAATTTTGAGGCCAAGGACCTCATATCTGGTAGTAAATCTCGGGTCCACCTGATTCAGCTTAAGCTCGGGGACACCTCCTATTCCACCATTTTCTTAGCTGCCCCCGTGTTGGGGGTGGAGGTTGAGCTGGTGCACTGCTAGCGCTAGTCTCCTTTGGTTGTCATCCCGATCGTTGGGAGTCGATGCCTGCTTCTCTTCTTTGCATCTTTGGCGGATGGCTGTTTAATTGTGGAGCGCGCTCTCTGAGGGGGCTTGAGTTCGGATATCAGCTATGTGAGCGACAGTGACGTGTGGTACTGTGGATGTATGCAGCGTGACGAGTGGCCGAGTCCGGACGACAGAGGAGCGTGGGCAGCTGCTGCGGCGTGTTTAGCTGTTGGAATGCAGATCCGCTGCCGACAGTGATTGGGATTTCCTTGGGATTTGAAGAACAGATTTCCTTCGCGTCTGTTACATATTACTCAAAGTGAATGAACTGGAGTTGTCGAATTGTTCCTTGGTGGGTTCTGTTCATGTTAATTGAATACCCAAGTACACTGAAAACTATCTTGATTGTTTGAGTTACTTGTCACTGTATTTGGTCTGGCCTCCTGATATGTTGATAGCATTTAAGGGAGCGCTAGCTATGCACAACAAATAGACATGAAGCCATGCTTAATGCATAGCTAGAGGTCATACCAAGTAGTCCGTAAGTCTGTGCCTGGCGTACGAGAGAGGCCCAAAATAATTTTCCCTTTTTCCCTTTTCTATGTTATTATTTTATTTATTTTTCTAGAGAATTGGCCAATCAAATTTTAAGAGCCGTTACTGGGCAAGTAGTTACGTAGGTTAGTTCTGTTGATGGCCACCTGAATGGCTGTTTTCAGCTCAGCACAGATTTTGGGGTTATGGCTGTACATCTTGTCTTCAATATAGCCCCACAAAAAGGAGTCACACATGTTCAGATCCGGAGCATATGGCGACCAATCGATGTCCTAGCCAGTGGCCTCTGTGGACAACAGAATGAAGTCCCCAGAGTGCTCTTCCAGGGCATCAAACACTCTTCTGCTTCAATGGGGTCGAGGTCCGTCTTGCGTGGACCACATCTTGTCGAAATCAGGGTAACATTGGATAATGGGGAGGCAATCATCTTCCAGACTCCTCATGTATAGTTAGGTAGTCATTATATTATCACAGAATATCACACCGATTGTTCTGTGGCTGGTCATTGCACACCACACAGTCACCCATTGGGGGTGAAGAGAATTCTCGATAGCGAAACGTAGATTCTCAGTCCCCCAAATGCACCAATTTTGCTCATTGACGAGCCCATCCAAATGAAAGTGGTCTTTGTCACTAAACAAAAGCAAACCATGCACATACTAATGCCCATCATGCCCCATGGCCAACTGTGCAGTTTGAATGTCCTAATACAAACAGTTCAGAAGTTATGACAATTTTGTTTCATGTAGTTCAATAATTGTCACCCTTTAATTTTCGTTATTGTATCTCTCTCTCTTCTGCAGAGGTGCTGCTGCTTGCTGTGGCTAGGGCTCCAGTGGCAGTGGCGGCCAAACCAACAGCCATGAAGGGTGGCCCAATGAGGCATGAGAAGCCATGCAAGGCACTTACAGTCGCAGTGTGGGAAGCTGCCACAGCTGCAGCCATTGCTCAGCCCACACTCGGTGTAGCCCCAGCATCACCTCTGCTCTGGCGTCTCTGGATTGGACATCAGCAAGAGCAATGGCCTCCCACCCATCAGGCGAGTGTGTCAGGCCTGCAATAACAGCAGCAGCAGCAGCAACGAGAGTCATCATCACAGCCAGGCTGCTCTCACTGGCCTGACTCCTGTAGCATCACCTCTATCATATTATCCCCTCCACAATCAGCGTCAACCCCTCAACACCTTGCTGTAACCACTTTCGTCAGTGGGGTGGACACAGTCATCATCTAGTTATAGTGTTAGTAGTAGCAATGATCCTGCAGCTGTTGGGAATTCCCTTCCCTGTTCCTTTATTGAAGTACAACAGAATGGTAACACCATACCACAGTTAAAATACTCGGTAATTGTGGATGCCTTTGAGAAGCAAATCTCCTTCATTAGCATTGAGAATGCGGAAAGAGAGCACTGCAACCCTGTTGTGTTTCTAAGAGCATGCCTTCCTGTCATGGAAACGGAGGTCCTTAATGATCCACAGTATACTGCCATTGAATGTTGAATGGATCAAACTGTCGCATCCCCCCCCCCCCCCCAAGAGTTGCAGTTGCCTTGGCGTTGAAGGCACAAGTCTTCATTATCTTTGGGGGGATAATGGCGTGATAACACCAATTACATCAATCACTGAGTGGCTTTGTGAGTCCACCTTGTGAGCTATACAGGCCCAGTTTTTCTAGATGGAGGTTATGGTGCCAGCTACAACACTCAGCCAAATAACACATCTGGACATCAATGTCTATGATAGAGTAATAGCTATACTGAGTTACCTAAGGAAATAGCAAATCAGAGGGCATGCATTAATGTCAAAAATGAAAAGGCCTTGTTTTGCATGGTCAGTCCTGGCTTGCAAAAGAAATTATACAAAAGATCTGCAGTGTACAGGTAGATATCATGTGCGTAAAAATAGTATCCCTGGAGAGAAAAACTTTGATGGTATAGAGTTCCCCATTAAGATCCAGAACATACCTAAATTTGAGGCTCAGAATACTGGAATATCGGTTCATGTTCATGGCTTGGAGAAATGCAAGTCATCGGCTCTCTCCATTTCTCATAATTTGCCAGTGATTGTAAGATGCATGTAAACATGGTCCTATTCACTGATGAGAAAAGTAAGAAGAAAGACAATTATCATTATGTCTGGATCAAAGATATGTCCCCATTTTCTCGTCTCCCAGATGAAGAAACATAAGGGTAAAGAAAATAAGGGTACAGAACATATTTGCTTAAAGTGCCTCAATGCCTATTCGACAAGCGAGTATTTAGCAAGCATCTAGTAGGTTGTGCTTCCAAGGAACCTGTAGGTGTTTTGTGCTCACTGAGGAAAACAGATTCATAAAGTTTAGGAATGCTCACTATCAGGAGCGATGCCCATTTGTGAGATATGTCCTCGCTCCTGTGACCCACTGTGAAAGTGGCCCTACAGCCTCCGATACTAGCTTTACAGAAAAACACATATCGTATTTACTGTGTTCCAAATGGTATTTTCGTATGTTTCAAGTCTAAACCACTAGAAATCTTATGCCAGAGATAATCCTGCAGTGTGGCATCTAACTAAGCTTGATAAACCTTCATAGGAGTTTTGGAAATTGGAAATTTGTGTTAAGGTCCTATGGGACCAAACTGCTGAGGTCATCGGTCCCTAAGCTTACACACTACTTACTCTAACTTAAGCTAACTTACACTATGGACAACACACACACCTATGCCCGAGGGAGAACTCGAAATTCTGACAGGGGGAGCCACACAGACTATGACAAGTCCCCTCAGACCGTGTGACTACCCAGGGCGGCCATAGGAGTTTGATACGCTTTACAGCAACAACGTTCCCATGACCAAATCGAAGGAGAATGAAGTTTTGTATAAAAATACGATTGACTGTCAAGTTTGTGGACTGCTGTCAGGTAGAAAAATGGAAACTCCTCATGGGGACCACTGTCATCTTACAGGGAATTTCCATGGTGGAACTCAAAAGACATGCAATTTGAAGTACCAGTTACCAAGGCAGTTACCATAATTTAATCTGGTATGCACTCACTTTCGTGTTGAGTACTTGGCTGGTTTCAGCTTGAAAAAAATCGGATCCTGCCTGAGTATTGAGAAATATATTTCATTCTCCAAATGAATGATGCCAAGACTCACACTCCGCTTCCTTGACCCGCTACATTCCATGCAGGGACCACTCCAGAAACTCGTTAATTACCTTGGGACGATATGCACATCATTCAAGCTGCTTTTCCCAATGAGGAAAAGTTTGAACTTGTGGCTAGGAAGGGGGTTTTCCCACACAAGTATCTGGATAGCATGGCGCAACTCAAAAAAAACCAGGATACATAATATGAATGCATTTTCCAGCAACCTAACAGGCAGTGCCATAACGGGTGCAGAGTATGAGCATGACATGAATGTCTAATGGAAATTCAGCATCTCCACTTTAGGACAGTATGCACAGATTTACATGGACACAGACGTGAGCTTGCTTGCGGATGTTTTTGATAAATTCTGGAGTCTATGCATGACCACATATTCTCTGGATCCCACCCTTTATTACATGGCACCAGAGTTGTATTGGGATGCAATTCTCAAGAAAACGAAATGCAGCATCAAATTGTTGACTGATCCAAACTTGTTTCTTTTCGTTGAGTGAGAGATTCATGGGAGAGTTTGTTAATGTGTCCATAGGCTTGCCAAGACAAATAACCCACAGATGAGTGACAGGTTCATTGCATCCCTTGATCCAAATTACATCAGGTACCTGGATGTGAATAACTTATATGGCCATATCGTGCAACAGTTACTGCCAGTTGGCAAGTTGCGATAGGTGCCAAAAGACAAATGCAGGGGATTAGGTGTCATGATGATAAAAGGGTCATGTGTGATGATGGGACTGAAACTCGATCATACTCACACTATTCACTTCCAGTGAGACACGTTGTGGGGGACTCTGGTTGAGTGAGAGGGAAAGAATGAGTGTGTGTGTGTGTGTGTGTGTGTGTGTGTGTGTGTGTGTGTGTGTGTGTGTGCCATGAAAAGTGTAAAAAAGTTTAAAAAAATAAAAAAGTAAAAAACAAATATATATCATCAAAATATTTGTTTATACACATTGTATGTGTGGTGCTTCATGCAAATACACTCCTGGAAATTGAAATAAGAACACCGTGAATTCATTGTCCCAGGAAGGGGAAACTTTATTGACACATTCCTGGGGTCAGATACATCACATGATCACACTGACAGAACCACAGGCACATAGACACAGGCAACAGAGCACGCACAATGTCGGCACTAGTACAGTGTATATCCACCTTTCGCAGCAATGCAGGCTGCTATTCTCTCATGGAGACGATCGTAGAGATGCTGGATGTAGTCCTGTGCAACGGCTTGCCATGCCATTTCCACCTGGCGCCTCAGTTGGACCAGCGTTCGTGCTGGACGTGCAGACCGCGTGAGACGACGCTTCATCCAGTCCCAAACTTGCTCAATGGGGGACAGATCCGGAGATCGTGCTGGCCAGGGTAGTTGACTTACACCTTCTAGAGCACGTTGGGTGGCACGGGATACATGCGGACGTGCATTGTCCTGTTGGAACAGCAAGTTCCCTTGCCAGTCTAGGAATGGTAGAACGATGGGTTCGATGACGGTTTGGATGTACCGTGCACTATTCAGTGTCCCCTCGACGATCACCAGTGGTGTACGGCCAGTGTAGGAGATCGCTCCCCACACCATGATGCCGGGTGTTGGCCCTGTGTGCCTCGGTCGTATGCAGTCCAGATTGTGGCGCTCACCTGCACGGCGCCAAACACGCATACGACCATCATTGGCACCAAGGCAGAAGCGACTCTCATCGCTGAAGACGACACGTCTCCATTCGTCCCTCCATTCACGCCTGTCGCGACACCACTGGAGGCGGGCTGCACGATGTTGGGGCGTGAGCGGAAGACGGCCTAACGGTGTGCGGGACCGTAGCCCAGCTTCATGGAGACGGTTGCGAATGGTCCTCGCCGATACCCCAGGAGCAACAGTGTCCCTAATTTGCTGGGAAGTGGCGGTGCGGTCCCCTACGGCACTGCGTAGGATCCTACGGTCTTGGCGTGCATCAGTGCGTCGCTGCGGTCCGGTCCCAGGTGGACGGGCACGTGCACCTTCCGCCGACCACTGGCGACAACATCGATGTACTGTGGAGACCTCACGCCCCACGTGTTGAGCAATTCGGCGGTACGTCCACCCGGCCTCCCGCATGCCCACTATACGCCCTCGCTCAAAGTCCGTCAACTGCACATACGGTTCACGTCCACGCTGTCGCGGCATGCTACCAGTGTTAAAGACTGCGATGGAGCTCCGTATGCCACGGCAAACTGGCTGACACTGACGGCGGCGGTGCACAAATGCTGCGCAGCTAGCGCCATTCGACGGCCAACACCGCGGTTCCTGGTGTGTCCGCTGTGCTGTACGTGTGATCATTGCTTGTACAGCCCTCTCGCAGTGTCCAGAGCAAGTATGGTGGGTGTGACACACCGGTGTCAATGTGTTCTTTTTTCCATTTCCAGGAGTGTAGAATAGTTTTTAAGTTTCACCTGCCGATAACTGTCCAAAAATGGCTAGTTTTTAAGTATATATAGCTCACAGCCCATCACAGTTACTGTAAAACATATGCTATGGGACTGTGGAATTGAGTTGCAGTAAAAAAGTATATCTATGTTAGCTTTTAGCATAGATTTACGTATCTGGAAAATTGTACATATTCACATTCATTGGTACTGGAAAATTGTAAAAATAATCTGTTGAGAGGGTTATTTTGCTAGTTATTAGTACTAGTGTGTAAGTTACAAGTATCTCTGCACTGAAATATCAGAGTCAAATTGTGTCTCAAGAACTGAACTGTACCTCAAGAACTGAACTGGGTATCTCAAGAACTGAACTGTATCTCAAAAATCAAATTGAATGTGTGTGAAGTGAATAAATGAAAAAATTCGTTACCATATGATACATAGTTGTTATTTACAAAAAACATATCCACTATTTCGTTGTTTATATAAAGGATGCGCAGGAGACAAATTACATTAGTTCTGACCATGAAGGTGAAGTTTAACATGGAAGATAAAAAGAAATGTATAGAATGGTTGCATGCGATATACCTATCGTGCTGCACGTATTGGGTTATGGGAGCAGGTGGCACATGACTGTGCCTGCTTCCACATATGTATATCAAACATGTCTAAAATTATATCTCCTGTGCATGAAGAAAACTATGGACATAGTATCTGAGTAAAACAGTACACTGTTAAAGTGGGAACAGGGTGAAAAGAAATCATATGCAGACTTTGAGGTGAAAATTTTTCATCGAACTTAAAAGTAATTGTACATTTTCATAAGCAGACACAACACCATTTTTCACACATTTTCTTCTTTGCCTTGAGTCAACAGAGAGCAGTATGCCCATAGACTTCCAGGTCTTGAATAGCAGCAAACTTGAATATTCGACATATCCATGTGGTCTCCTTCCTCTTCACATAGATGATGGCATCTGCGTTGTGGAATAATCGAAGCGACGTCACTATATCTTTATAGGCTATTCCAGGATAATCCCACTGAATTCCATAGTAGAAATATGTTAACCACTGGCACTCCTTTGTGTTTTAGCACACTTCACATCTTTGAAAGACCTTGATGATGCAATGTTTGCTGGTAATGTTTCTGTTATACCTGCATCTTCTGTATATGCTATGAATGAAACATCTTTAGCTATGAACTACCTACTCTCATCATCATAGAAAACCTGAGCGTCTGCAGTGATGTTCACAGCATGAAATACCATATTGGAATGCTTTGGGTATCACGCAGCACATGTTCATTTATACAGAGCGTTGCACAAGACAGGTGAGCAGGCAACACAGGTGAGCAGGCAGTAATTAATCACAAGGTCTTGTGGAACAAAAGCATTAGCTGTAGTGTGTTCTGGGAAATTTTCTGAAGGTTCAAATTCAAATCGTATATCTACGCATACAGATTTATTTATCTCATTCTGTTTTGAGCAGTCTATTACAATGATAAGCGCCAGCTCCTTGAATTTCCATGGAATGAGTGGACATTCTTCTTCTTCATAGTATAAACCTCGCATACATATCATATGCTAGACTGCATACATTTCATCCCACTGCAAGTGTAAATTATCATACAGGTAGTATTTGGAGTTCAGGGAGTCTCTGGCATTAGTTAGCTCGCAGTTATCAAATTTAGCGGAATCATTTACTATATTCCCTCTTCTATTGGTCTGAAACGCAAGTATGATGAACCTGGGCGTCTCCAGGTGAGCAGAAGTTTTAATAGACCATTTTTTCTGCTTGCAGCCAGAAGCATTGGGTACTCGAAAATCTCCCATGAACAGAAAGATAACGGTGGAAATTCACGAGCATTCAGAACATGCAAAAGCTTCAAACACTGCTTATCTTACACAATGATGTGTGGCATTTTCTGTGTCATTTTATTGATGGTGATCTCATTCTCCTCTTGAGCTTCTTGAATGAATGAGTTGTTATGCTTTGCACTCCATACCACAATAAATTCCTGTTTAGCATTCATAACAATTCACCACATGGCCCCAAAGTACCTCATAAGCAGTTTTAAATGTATACATGCAGTAAATCTCTTGTACTCATCCACTGCTCTATCCACTGGTTCGTTAATGAGCCATCCAGCATTTTCTAAATCGTTCACATCCGAAGGAGAAGCAGATACAAACGTTTTAAGAGTTGATGTTATGACTACGTTGTGTGTACAGTCAATCTCGACCCCATTAACTTCATGTTGTACTTCAGGAAACAGGAATGCTAAAGCATTATGCATAACGTTCTATGCCACTCATCCTTTTTCGTAATGATCCATCAAGGTATATGAAACTCTGGCATGGGAGGGTTAAAGCGTCTTCGTGTTGGATGAAATCCAGATTTCATCGTTCTTGTTAAACATGGTTGATGGATAAGGTTTCTGTGAAAAGTAATCCTGTCATATAATTCACTCATCATACTCCATCGGCCTAATTATATTGCACGATGGCATCCCATGACTTCATACGCACCAATTTAAGAAACTCGTAGTCTGCATGTTTTATCACCTTGCTGTTCTGTTGTGAAGTGCCACACTGTGCATTGGGCACCTTGGTTTTATACCCGTCCTCTCTTTGTTGACAGTTAGGGGATACTGTAATCCCTAACGTATTGAACCTTCCTGTTTGGCAAATTAAAGGTCGTCCCTTTTGCCATCAGCAGGTCCTGGCTTGTTGAAGGGCAACAGCGTTTCTGGGACTCTGTAGGTACAAGGTCACTCGTGGTTCAGCTTTAGATGTAGCTGTGGTGTCACCGCTAGACACCACACTTGCTAGGTGGTAACTTAAATCGGCCGCGGTCCTGTAGTACATGTCGGACCCGCGTGTCGCCACTGTGTAATCGAAAACCTAGCGCCACCACATGGCAGGTCACAAGACACGGACTAGACCTCGCCCCAGTTGTACGGACGACATTGCTTGCGACTAGACCTACCAAGTCTTCCTCTCATTTGCCGAGAGACAGATAGAATAGCCTTCAGTTTAGTCCATAGCTACTACCTAGCAAGGCGCCAATTGTATCAGTGCTAATAGCGTACTAATATTCAAGAGAGATGTATTCCAACAAGAGAATAAAGATAAGTATTAAACGCATCTACGTACTTTTCCTCTTATTCATTAATAAGTCTCATGTTCCAGAACTTCAAGCCCGTCTGCGTTAGTTTAGCGTGCACCTAGCTACCTCATTGTGTCTATGCTGTATGAAATAGACACAACATTATTTGGCGCCGAGGAGTGGTGCCGCGCCCACGTTGCATAAATTGATTGTACTTTGCTCTGATTTGCTTGTGTCATGGCTTCGCCACAATCTCCAGATGTACTGTCCGAATTTTTTCGCTTGCAGAATCAGCAGACGCAGGCGTTATTGGAAGCCCTTGGACAGCTCGTCCAGGGTCAACGTGCGCTGCAAACCGATGCGGCAGCCGCCGTTTCTTCGCTACCGCTGCCACAAAACGCTGTTGCACCTCCCTTTCGGCCATACGTGGCGGCCGAAGAGTCGTGGACTGAGTGGTCCCGACAATTTGCCTTCCATCTAGCAGCCTACAGAATTCAAGGTAATGAGCGGCAGCCGTTTTTGCTTTCTTGTGTCGGTGTGTCTACCTACCGTGTGATAGTGAAATTGTTTCCCCGACGCGACGTAGCAACTCTGTCCTACGAAGAAATTTTGTCTGCTTTAGATGCCTATTTCAAAGAAACAGTAAATGTAGTTGCAAAACGGTATACGTTCTTTCGTACAAAACGTACGGCCGGTCAGACTAATAGGGAGTGGGTTGCAACATTGCAAGGACTTACTAGGGAGTGTGCCTTTGAATGTGACTGTGGCCTCCCTTATTCAGACACTATGGTGCGTGATGCAATAGCACAGAACGTTTCTGATGTTCGCATACGGGAACAGATTTTGAAACTAGTAAATCCCTCCCTTCAACAAGTGATAGACATATTGGATAGGCAAGACACACTTGACTTTGCTCAGGAATCATTTGAAACTTCGCCAGCCGTGTGTCACATTAACCGGCCCGCCGGCCGCGCTGCACGGGACGCTACACGGCCCTCGCGCCCATCGCAGCAGCGGCAGCCTACCTTGCAAACACGTGCGCCGCGTAAGCACGCAACTGCGGTGAAATCATGCCCGAGGTGTGCAACTAGACATTCGCGTGAAAATTGCCCGTCACGCCAAGCTATTTGCTTTTACTGTCACAAGAAGGGACATGTTCAAAGTGTTTGCCAGAAAAAGCTTAGATCAGCCAATCACACAAATTCCAGGCCTTTTGCTTCGCGCCGGAATCGAACCCAGGACAATCGGGCTCGTGGACCTTCGCCCATGGACATTCATGTAGTTCATTCCCACCCGTCCAGTGACACTTTAGCTAACAGTGACTGTGTTCGTCCCACCAAAAGTGTCCGTCGACGTCGCAGGAAATCCCGTAAAGTCGCAAGTGCTTCTGTACCTGTATCAGTTCAAATTGCAAGTGACAGTCGCTCTTGTCGTCAGCAGGACAATAAACTTTTTGTGGACTTAGACTTTGCAGGCAAAGTGATCCCATTCCAGCTCGATACCGGAGCTGCAGTTTCATTGCTCAATCACGACACATACAAACAACTGGGCAAACCGCCATTGCGTGCCGCAAATGTTAAGTTAACTAGTTACTCAGGACAACAGATCCCTGTGTTAGGACAGTGCAGCCTTCTCGCAACATACAAGGGACAAACAAAACTTGTATCATTTTACGTTCTTCGTTCTTCTAGGGCAGTGAACTTGTTTGGTTTAGATTTGTTTCAATTGTTTAATATGTCTATAGTAAATCAGGTCCTATCAGTGAATCAGACTGTGCCTTCCGCCAGTGTTTCTAGTCTTTGTGAAGAATTTGCAGACATTTTTGCACCGGGCCTTGGTTGCGCTAAGAACTATGCAGCACATTTGGAACTGAAAGACAACGCGCAACCGAAATTTTTCAGAGCGCGCAATGTTCCCCACGCATTGCGTGATGAGGTCGCAAGAACATTGCACGATTTAGAATCTCAAGGTGTAATTGAACGTGTGCAGGCTTCTCTCTGGGCCTCACCCTTAGTGATTTTGCCGAAACCTTCCGGAAAACTGAGACTTTGTGTGGACTTCAAGGCAACTGTGAATCCACAACTTGTGACTGCTTCTTTTCCTTTGCCCCGCCCGGAAGATCTTTTTGACAAACTGTGCCCGGGAAAATACTTTTCAAAATTGGACCTAGCAGATGCGTACTTGCAACTACCTGTGGACGAAGGCTCCCAGGGCGTCTTAGTGGTAAACACGCATCTTGGCTTGTATCGCTTCAAAAGACTGCCATTCGGGTGTGCATCCACACCTGCTTTCTTTTAGCATTACTTCCAAACAGGTTTGTGCGCAATGCTTCCATTTCAGCTCCGCTTCATCGCTTACGCCGTAAAGGTGTTCCGTTCGTCTGGACGACGGAATGCGAACGCGCCTTTCGCCAGTTGAAATCGGCGTTACTTTCACATACTTGCCTTACGCCATTCGATCCCCGAAAACCCCTTTTGTTGATGGTAGATGCATCGGATTTCGGGATCGGTGCTGTGCTTGCGCACAAGGATGGCTCGCATGATCGCCCTATTGCCTTTGCGTCCAAATTTCTCTCATCTGCGCAGAGAAATTATTCACAGATAGAGAAAGAAGCTTTAGCTCTCGTGTTTGGTGTTACCAAGTTCCACGACTTCTTGTATGGTCGTCACTTTACCATCGTCACAGACCACAAACCTTTGACATCGCTTTTTCATCCGAACAAGCCTGTACCTCCACGTACAGCGCAGAAATTCATTCGCTGGTCACTTTTTCTCTCGCAGTACCGCTACGATATCTTGTATCGGTCCACTGCTAAGCACGGAAACGCTGATGCGTTGTCCCGTTTGCCTGTTGCTGAGGATAAAGCATTCGATTCTTCCGAACTTGCTTGCATGTTCATTGATTCGGAAGCCGATGACGTGGTCGCATCGTTTCCGATTGATTTTCGTCGTGTAGCTACAGCCACAACTGCTGATCCTGTCCTTGCTACTGTTTTGCGTTTTGTTGCTACGCAATGGCCCTTGTCAAAGTCACGGATCGCAGATCTTTTGGTTCGCCGTTTTTTTGCTCACAAGGAGAGACTTTTTGTACGACGTGGTGTTTTGTTGTTGCGTTCTGATAATGATCAATCCCGAGTCGTGGTCCCACGATCGTTACAGTCCTCTGTCTTAAAGCTTCTTCACCAAGGACATTGGGGTATAGTGCGTACGAAACAACTTGCTCGTCAGCACTGTACTTGGTTCGGAATCGATGCTGCGATTACAAATATGTGCTCCTCTTGCGTGGCGTGTGCCGAACAACAATCCGCACCGCCGCGGAAATTCTTTGCATGGCCGAAAGCCACTTCCCCTTGGCAACGCTTGCACATCGATTTTGCTGGTCCATTCTGGAATGCTCGATGGTTGGTTGTGGTCGATGCTTTCAGTAATTTTCCTTTTGTTGTCCGGATGTCTTCCACGACGTCTTCTGCCACAATCCAAGCCTTGTCTGCTATCTTTTGCATTGAAGGTCTTCCGCAGACTATTGTTTCCGACAATGGCCCACCATTCATGTCCGCAGAATTTCAGTCATTCTGCACGGCCAATGGTATTCAACATCTGACATCCGCACCGTTTTCGCCTCAGTCCAACGGTGCCGCGGAACGCTTGGTCTGGACTTTCAAGTCACAGATGTTGAAGTTGAAAGAGTCGCATTCTCGGGAGGACACTTTGTTACTCTTTTTGTCATCGTATCGCTCTCAGCCCCGCGATGGTCGCTCGCCGGCTGAATTGCTCCATGGTCGATCTCATCGCACCCTGATGTCTTTGCTGCATCCGCCGCATCAGGTTCCTGTGCAGCGGCAGACTCCTGCTTTTGCTCCTGGCGACGTTGTCTATTATCGCAACTATCGCGGTTCACAGCGTTGGCTCGCAGGGCGCATTCTTCGCTGCCTCGGCCGCGCGATGTATTTGGTTTTGGGGGCCTCTGGTGAGGTGCGTCGGCATCTCAATCAGCTGCGCCTCTGTCGTCGCCTGGGTTCTGCCGATCCCCGTCTGCTTTCAGCGACGGTGCCGTCAGGTCAGCGCCCTGGGGACCCATCTACTGGCTCGCCTCATCCCCAGGTGTTACCGACGCTGCCTTCCATTTTGCCTCATGGCGTCGCGCTGCCGCCGCCGCAGCCGCCGCCGGCGCCGCCCGCAGCGGACGCTTCGCTGCAGCCGCCTGGCGCCTCCCTGGGTCCCGCGCCGCCGCTCGCTTCCTGGGACCAGCCGTCCTCCGCCATGGACCTCTTGCTCGCTCCGGACCAGATGTCGTCTTCGCCCGTCGGGTGCTCCGACCACATGGAGGTCGACCCTTCGGCCCCTCCTGTCTCATTACGTGCGCATGCACCGCATGTTGACGTGCACCCTGGACTAGGTTTGCAGGCGTTTCCTAGCTCCCCTCGGACCGAATGGCCGGGTGCGGGTGGCACGGCCTCGCCTGTTGTTAGGCTCCCCACCTCATCGCATACGTCAACATGGGGTCCTCCCCACGGCGGGCGGAAGCCTTATCTCACGACCGTTCGCCGATTTGCGGGGGAGGAATGTGGTGTCACCGCTAGACACCACACTTGCTAGGTGGTAACTTAAATCGGCCGCGGTCCTGTAGTACATGTTGGACCCGCGTGTCGCCACTGTGTAATCGAAAACCTAGCGCCACCACATGGCAGGTCACAAGACACGGACTAGACCTCGCCCCAGTTGTACGGACGACATTGCTTGCGACTAGACCTACCAAGTCTTCCTCTCATTTGCCGAGAGACAGATAGAATAGCCTTCAGTTTAGTCCATAGCTACTACCTAGCAAGGCGCCAATTGTATCAGTGCTAATAGCGTACTAATATTCAAGAGAGATGTATTCCAACAAGAGAATAAAGATAAGTATTAAACGCATCTACGTACTTTTCCTCTTATTCATTAATAAGTCTCATGTTCCAGAACTTCAAGCCCGTCTGCGTTAGTTTAGCGTGCACCTAGCTACCTCATTGTGTCTCGGCTGTATGAAATAGACACAACAGTAGCCTCACAATAATTTCCTGGCCATGAAAGTCGACAAGTCGATTATCCTGGTCCACAATACGCAGCTGCCGTCCTATTGATCCTTTCTCGTTAATGTGAATCGTTGTGCTCATTGTCTTTATTTCAGATTTGAGTGTATTGGCATTTACATGTAGCACAATATCTTTTCTAGACCATTTTAAAACTTTGTTTACATCGTCAATATCGTATACACCAGGTTCTATTTCCACAATTTCTGTGCACTGTTAATTTCCAGACAAAGTCTGTTGTTAGCCTCTATGATATTCGGAAAGTTTTTGTAAATCTCCAGACCAATCAGCGCAGTATTCCACTCCCAATTGCCTAAATCAATTCGCACGTAATACAGGCGATCGATGTTTTAAAGTTAGAGTATATGACATTGCATCTGAATATCAGCTGATGAGTAGATGCTTAGTGCAAGGAACATGATGCACAGATGCTCGGATGAGCAGGTATTAAAGTCTTGGTAGCGATGAAAATTGTAGAACACGCGTCTTCTGTCGGTGAAGTATCGTTGTAACTCTTCTGGTGGTTGCAAGTCTGCATATGAGACGAAACAGTAGATGGTATTTGTATTTTTCTTAACATATGCAACCCAATGGTTTTCTAGCCTCCCAAGCAACATCTCAATCCACAATTCTACATTCTCCTGGTTTCCACTAGTCTTTGGTAATGTATCCCACATAAAAACACCTATGAATCTTGGAACATTGAATTTTTTCCTAAGAACCTTCAGCAGATCTATATTTGTAAGCGGTCCATTCGGTAGAATAGTTCAGGGTTTTTTTATCTATGAAGAGACCTTGTCCTTTCTTGTATGGTTTCACAAATACACATATCAGCTGCTATGAAATGCAGCTTAGCATTTTCGCTGTGCATTTAAGCATAAAAACACTTTGAAAGTTTCATATTTTGCTCTACAATGCTTTTTACAATTCTCTCTATGACATTTTTGAAATACTTTTGTCTCAATTATCTAAGGGATGTGCTCTGTTTGCTTTCGGGTTCTGAAGGTGGCAGTGTTATTGGTTTCCTTCTTTTTGGTGCACTTGTCTCAGGTTCTTCTTCTCTTGCATTGTCATTATGAGTCTCTTGTTGCTCTTGATTACCTACTGTTTTGTTTCGATTCAGAAACTGTTGTGCAAGTATCATCTTAAAAGATCTCAGTTGTAAGCTCTCCTACGCTGGAGTGTTGGATTCCTTCTGTTCGTCGTTGTAGTGAAACCAAGAATTACAAACTGCAACATCTGTGAAATGGCTTATTGTTCTTAGTGTCCACTTCTTGCTCCTTGCACTCATCGGGCAGTAGGAACTGAGTGTATCTGCCGTAACCACACCACCCATGTTCTAATTATAATTTTTTATTACACTGGGTTTCTCAATATGTAAATATTTGCTCTCTTTCTTGGACCACCTCCAGCATGTGTCACTAGGTTCAATACATTGTGCAGTGGACAGCATCACAACACTTTTGTTGTCCATCCATTTTGTAACTGCCAACTTTTGATCACTTCTGACCAGCATGTCACATGAGCCTCATCCTTCTTTCTGCAGATCCTTATCTGGCTTTAGCTGGATGTGCTTTGGATTTCTCTTATTCATAATGGTCCCTGTAGATGCAAGACCTTACTCAAGCAGCAAACCAGCTAATTTCACAGATGTAAATAATCTTTCATGGTAAATTACACTCCTGGAAATTGAAATAAGAACACCGTGAATTCATTGTCCCAGGAAGGGGAAACTTTATTGACACATTCCTGGGGTTAAATACATCACATGATCACACTGACAGAACCACAGGCACATAGACACAGGCAAA
The DNA here is from genome assembly GCF_023898315.1 of Schistocerca nitens. NCBI lineage: Eukaryota > Metazoa > Arthropoda > Insecta > Orthoptera > Acrididae > Schistocerca > Schistocerca nitens. The sequence continues at coordinate 191,277,212 of NC_064624.1, read as the reverse complement.
AGAGCACGCACAATGTCGGCACTAGTACAGTGTATATCCACCTTTCGCAGCAATGCAGGCTGCTATTCTCCCATGGAGACGATCGTAGAGATGCTGGATGTAGTCCTGTGGAATGGCTTGCCATGCCATTTCCACCTGGCGCCTCAGTTGGACCAGCGTTCGTGCTGGACGTGCAGACCGCGTGAGACGACGCTTCATCCAGTCCCAAACATGCTCAATGGGGGACAGATCCGGAGATCTTGCTGGCCAGGGTAGTTGACTTACACCTTCTAGAGCACGTTGGGTGGCACGGGATACATGCGGACGTGCATTGTCCTGTTGGAACAGCAAGTTCCCTTGCCGGTCTAGGAATGGTAGAACGATGGGTTCGATGACGGTTTGGATGTACCGTGCACTATTCAGTGTCCCCTCGACGATCACCAGTGGTGTACGGCCAGTGTAGGAGATCGCTCCCCACACCATGATGCCCGGTGTTGGCCCTGTGTGCCTCGGTCGTATGCAGTCCTGATTGTGGCGCTCACCTGCACGGCGCCAAACACGCATACGACCATCATTGGCACCAAGGCAGAAGCGACTCTTATCACTGAAGACGACACGTCCCCATTCGTCCCTCCATTCACGCCTGTCGCGACACCACTGGAGGCGGGCTGCACGATGTTGGGGCGTGAGCGGAAGACGGCCTAACGGTGTGCGGGACCGTAGCCCAGCTTCATGGAGACGGTTGCGAATGGTCCTCGCCGATACCCCAGGAGCAACAGTGTCCCTAATTTGCTGGGAAGTGGCGGTGCGGTCCCCTACGGCACTGCGTAGGATCCTACGGTCTTGGCGTGCATCCGTGCGTCGCTGCGGTCCGGTCCCAGGTCGACGGGCACGTGCACCTTCCACCGACCACTGGCGACAACATCGATGTACTGTGGAGACCTCACGCCCCACGTGTTGAGCAATTCGGCGGTACGTCCACCCGGCCTCCCGCATGCCCACTATACGCCCTCGCTCAAAGTCCGTCAACTGCACATACGGTTCACGTCCACGCTGTCGCGGCATGCTACCAGTGTTAAAGACTGCGATGGAGCTCCGTATGCCACGGCAAACTGGCTGACACTGACGGCGGCGGTGCACAAATGCTGCGCAGCTAGCGCCATTCGACGGCCAACACCGCGGTTCCTGGTGTGTCCGCTGTGCCGTGCGTGTGATCATTGCTTGTACAGCCCTCTCGCAGTTTCCGGAGCAAGTATGGTGGGTGTGACACACCGGTGTCAATGTGTTCTTTTTTCCATTTCCAGGAGTGTATAAGTACAAATGACATGTACAAGCAGCTCCTGAGGAAATGATGTTCTGCCTTGGTAACAGACAAAATCACATACTGTTCCATTGGGATTGGCCAAAACAAACACTTTAATGCCAATTGGATTTGGTTTTCCTCTTACATACTGTTTGAAACCAAAGTGGCCTTGAAATGGAACCATAATTTCATCAACAGCAATGTGGAGAGATCTGGGTTGTAGAAAACAGCCTCCTCTGACCTTTTTCAAGAATGGGTGCACTTTCCACAATCGATCTTTAAATCTCCCATTTTCAGGTATATCATTGTGAAATACCACTTTTAGGGAATTCCTTAACTGAAAATACCTATCCTTAGTCATACCCCCTGTTATATTAGATATCTCCCATTGTTTTTGTCAATACATCCTTATTATAGGACAATATATGGTGGCCATCACCATAGTTACAGCAAACCCACTCTTGATCTTTTCTGCAGTTGTTCCAAGAGACACCATACAGCAAAGTATGTCTGATTTTTTTTCTCTGAAATGAGTGTAAACATAGATAAATCTACATACTGTAGAAAATACTCAAGACATGTCCATCCTTGAGAGCTGATCTGTCGATAAGGTTGAAAATTTGGAAGGTTTGGTGCAATTAAATTTCTTTACCTCCAAGTTTCCCTGTTGTTTTCTTCTAAGATGCATATTTACAAATACATGTTACTGTTACTGCAACTAAACACATAACTTTTTTTCAATTTTAGTATTTTTGTTAAAAATGAACAATGTTAAGTAGCGATATTTCAAAAATATTTACCTCATTTGACGAAGTATCATTGGAATCTTCATCTTCTTCTCTATCAATATATGTTTTGTGTTATCAGGAATATATTCATCAACATCCAAATCAGAAAGCTCAACATCAGAGTTGTTCACTGAAAATAAGTATTCCACCACTTGCTCATCATCTAATTTTGAAAACACGTTATTTACAAATCTATTACAAATTTGAAATGTTAATTTCTTGAAGGTATTAGTCTGGTACTAAGTATGTTCATCTGTGAGAGAGACAGAGAGAATGTAGTAGTAGTTTGAAATGTACAGGAAGGAGTTACTACATTGAAGCCTGAAGTATAGTACACTATACTTCATTGTTATGACCTTCCTGTTGCTCGAAATTTTTAATTGTATACTTATTATTCTTAAGTGAGACAATGTCCAAACATTAATAAAGGAGACATAATTTTTCCAGTCTTGTGAAATGATATTTACTGTGTGCTTACTTCGAAATTCAGCAGATCGGCGTGTCTGCCTTCTGTCTACAACCGCCATTTTCTTTTAGTATCGCTAAAAATACAGCGAAAACGTGTGAAACGTCTTTCTACGTAGTTACAGTGATTGGACTCAGATGTCAGCACATCCTAAACCCAGTAGCAGCCACCCTGGAACATGCTGCTATGTGGAGGGAATTTTTGAACTTTCAGGATGCGGAGTATAGTATACTATACTCGGGGACCTCAGAATGTTCAGGTATAGTCGTTTTCCAATGGGTGCTGCTTCCCTCATGTGGTTACTTCTTCTTGCTTTCTCTAGCTGCACGTAGAAGTTCTGTGCATTCTTCACTGTTCTGGAAATAACCAAAGCACCACCAGCCAGTGAACCCATCACTCAGAGACCTGGGAGGGCAGGAAAGAGGAAGGGGATAATTCAACCTGATATTTTGGGTGTAAGCAAAAACCTGAGTGCTTTAACCGGTCCTTTATTCTTCAGGGCGCTTTTATCTGCATACAACGCTCTCAGGATACAGTTTTTTAAACATCCCTTCTTGTTTCTTCACTGTTCTCGTCTTCTTCTTCTTCTTCGGTACATGGCGTGCAGTGTTCATAACTTGCTTGAAATCCACACTCAAACACAACTTCAGTTTACCATACATTGTCTTATCAATTACAACTGCTGCAATGCGCTATCCTATACCAGTATCCCTTCTTGAACATAATGCATTGACTTTATCAGCTAAAATTTGATCTGCAGCGTGACGTGCTGGGAGATCTTTATGTTTTGCATATTCAGTGTCATGTTCACAGGTCTCATCAAGCAGGTTAATCGCCTTATCACTACAAGGCAAACGTTTTTGAAACTTTGTACCAGATGCACAGTAATTATACCACAGAATGTGCAATTTAACAGAAAATTTGTCGAGTATACCACTGCCTCCTATAATGCATCTCCTACCATACACGTTATCCTGCTATGCTATACATGCTCTGTGCACCCCACTATATAGCAAATCGTCAGCATCACTCCATCTGTTTCGTGGTGCAGGAAAACCATTTAACTAGTGCTCTCTTCCCTCGACGTCTTATGACACACTCTATGAGAACACTTGTGGTTCTGATCTCTTCTACATTTCCTCATCGTAAAATAATCCTGAAATATCAGTGCCATTGCTATCCTTTCAGATTTTAGTTCTGGGATTTGTTCTCTGCATTTTGGAAACTGTGAATATCTCATCTGACCAGTTTGGAATGTATGACTTCTCAAATGCTGTCTTGTGCTTTCAGATACATACCAAATTACCCATATTAATTTTCTGTTTACGTGGATCCAGCATTTTAATACCATACCTATGAGTCCGTTATCATGAACATCGATTGGTCTCACAATGAAATTTCCACTCTGCAGCGAAGTGTGTGTTGACATGAAATTTCCTGGCAGATTAGAACTGTGTGCCAGACTGAGATTAGAACTTGGGTCTTTTGCCTTCTGTGAATCTTGGAAGGTAGGAGATGGTGTACTGGTCGAAGTAAAGCTGTGAGGACGGGTCATAAGTTGAGCTTGGGTAGCTCAGTTGATAGAGCACTTGCCAGCAAAAGGTAAACGTCCCAGGTTCAAGTCTTGGTTCGGCACACACTTATTAATCTGCAAGGAAGTTTCATTAATTGGTCTTATCTTTATTGTGCAATGTTTCGCTCGATTACACTATTACATTATTTCTGGAACAATATCTGTCCATTTTTGTGAGCTGCAAAGGTTAAAACACGTCCACATTTGAACTTTTATTGTTATGTTCAGACATTCCATGATACTCACCTTCAGGTTGGTGAATGTTGAGTAGTGATGTATTCCATACCGCTGCATCATTGTCACGAAATAACTGTTTTAAAACTCTCCACTATGATCGGTTTGGAGGTTATCAAGATGTTGATTCATCCCCATCTGCAACAAACTCTCAAATACTTCGTCAACATTTCTCGCCCTCTTTGTTTGAGCAAATTTGGAATACTTATCAATAACCATTAAAATATATTTGAATCCATTATTCTCATAATATTTCCACATCTCTACAAGATCAACCTGCCATAAGTCATCCAAACCTTTAATCATTACATTCCTATGACAGAATGTTTTGAGTGCTGGTCTGTGCAATTCTCAAACTACCATCTCCATACTCATTCGATTATACCTCTCTCTCTAAACTCTGAAATTGCCGAGACAACCTCATTTGAATGAGTGGTATTGCACACAGCAACTGACACCGTGAGCTGTCATAATCGAGAAATTGCCTCATTGGGGTCATCAAAATATATAACATTGACTCTTTCCTGCCGAATGTCAACATCATAACCACTGCTTCACCAACCACAAAATGATAATGGTTTTGTAATGTCTCTGTATTTCGCACTGCATTGATTCCCTTCTTCCCTGTGTACACCAGTAAAATGTACGTAGTATTTCTCCATACACCTCCAAATATTTGGGTGAAAATTTTACTGTTTCTGATGGTTTTAGGAAAATGAAGTTCAGTATACCTGGAGTTCTTTGAAGTCCCATATCCCCTCTCTGTATTGTGTTTTCATTTAAAGTTATAGGCTGTGCCCCCAACATGTATGGTTTTTTACCACTGACATGGAATTTTTGGTCTATCCTAGCATGCCTGTGATGGTTAATGAAAGCAGCAATAGCATTATGCTCGCTGCTGTGTAAGTTCACTGAGTGTTCATCGAGACATTCAGTAACTAGTTTAAACATTTCTCATAGTGTCTGCTCTCGATCGAAATGTCCTAGTCTTAGCAACTTTAACTTCTCTCGAACAGCCTTCTGTTCATTCATGACTTCATGCTTAGTTGACATCTTGCTGTGTAACAAGCGGGCTGCTTCACATGCTGCACATTATATATATATTTCACTCACCCTTTACAGTTAAGCCATGTAGTTTCTTTTCAATTCCATGAACCTTTACAGCTAATTCATCTACTTTCGTTCTCAAAATGATGCAGGCGTATGTCTCTAGTTCCTTAACCCTAGCATCAAATTCGTTGATCAGTCTCAAAATGGTCAGGCCCATTTTCTGTCTATGCACACCTATCTTCTCAGGCTGAGTGTCTGACACATGTATATTGACATACTCATCCCTATTTTCAAAGCTGTATATATGGAAACTCCTAAAAATTCTGTCTATACCTACCGTCAATAAGTTTTCTTCATTTATCAATAACAAGAAACCTGTACTGTGTTTGACACCAGCAACTCGTTACCAACACTTTGGCCAGCATGTTAGCACATTTTTTGAGCATGAACTGCCATCTAAGGTGATCAAACACCCTATTGAGAACGATGTCTTACCTTTCGCGTTGTCCAGGAACCACCATTATTCTGAAGTGAGACAATGTTCAAACATTAATAAAGGAGACATAATTTTTTCAGTCTTGTGAAATGATATTTACTATGTGCTTACTTCGAAATTCAGCAGTTCGGCGTGTCTGCCTTCTGTCTACACCCGCCATTTTCTTTTCGAATCGCTACAAATACAACGAAAATGTGTGAAACGGCTTTCTACGTACTTACACTGATTGGACTCAGATGTCAGCACATCCTACACCCAGTAGCAGTCACCCAGGCTGGTGACTTCAGGGTAATTATTGTCTATGAACAAAAGTGTCATTTCTGTTCATCTCATTCTGTATTTCTTTCAGTTACTTTCTGTACCAAACTCTCGCAGGTTTGCCTCTATATGGTTCATAATAGAATGAAAGATCCTTTATCATTTAGCTACAATATAGCAGGTCAGCAAGTGGAAGCAGTTAATTCCATAAATTATCTAGGAGTAGGCATTAGGAGTGATTTAAAATGGAATGAGCATATAAAATTAATCATCGGTAAAGCAGATGCGAGACTGAGATTCATTGGAAGAATCCTAAGAAAATGCAGTCCGAAAACAAAGGAAGTAGGTTACAGTACACTTGTTCGCCCACTGCTTGAATACTGCTCACCGGTGTGGGATCCATACCAGATAGGGTTGATAGAAGTGATAGAGAAGATCCAACAGAGAGCAGCGCGCTTCGTACAGGATCATTTAGTAATCACGAAAGCGTTACTCCAGTGGAAGACACTGCAAGAGAGACGCTCAGTAGCTCGGGACGGGCTTTTGTTGAAGTTCCGAGAACATACCTTCACCGAGGAGTCAAGCATTATATTTCTCCCTCCTATGTATATCTCGCGAAGAGACCATGAGAATAAAATCAGAGAGATTAGATCCCACAAAGAGGCATACTGACAATCTTTCTTTCCATGAACAATACGAGATTGGAATAGATAGATGTAGATCTTACCTCAAGCTATGTTATTCGACTGTGATACACCATGCAAAAGTGGGTTTCGTCCAAAAGTTTTGCACACCAGTATAAGTATGAAGTTTTGGAATAATTCCAATGAAGGTTTGTTGCTCCATCAAAATCAGCACACTGGCCCTGTAAGATAATCCTCTCACAATATCAAAGTTTTCTGTCATGGCTATAACTAGTTCAGTGTCTAGTGAAAACTGTGTGGAGATTACTAGTGCTCAAACAACAATAATGCGGCATATTTGGATTTGGTATGCTGTGCCTCTTCTCTTGTGTTTGACTCTGTTTCCTTCAGTGTAACTGTTTCTACACAGTGTAACGACCCATGGCTGACAGTCTGTGATATAAATTAAATCTCATTACGCCAATTTTCCTATTTTTGCGTCCAACGCCACTTTTATTTGTATTTAAGTGATTCTGGGTTTTTTGCTGGGGAGCTTTGTTTATTAACGTAATTTTCGGTTGTTACTTTTTATTTATCCTATTTGAATATAATAAAAACATTCAGTATGTTATAAATGTGAGAATATGTATACCTGAGAGAGTTAGTCATCCTGTTTACATAAAAATTAGTCAAATCACTTGTGTTTTATCACTGCTACACAGCATACGATACATCCCTGTTGCCATTGAGACTGGCAACTTCATCTTTCCTGGATGGCCCAGTATGAACTATCTCTGCAATAACTGCAGACTTCTCTAATTGTCGTTATGACTCTCAGTTGGCCCTCACACAATAATACAACCACCAACTCTATCTTGTCCACAATCCACCTGGTGTTCTGCACGGCAGCAGCTCCTATATTCCCACGAATGATGCAGATAAGATTTTATGCTAGGGTTTCACTCCTGCTTTTTCTTTTCCTTTTGACACAACACTTGTAGCTGCTGCTATCCATCATCCTTTTAGTGTTTGCTAAATTGTCATACACAGAGTACACTTCCACCATATCCTTACTTTCCCTTTACTTGTCAGAAGGAATATCAAACTGAGTTTATATTAAGTAGGTTGTGCAGATTATTGCATTCCATCTAATTAAACACAAAAAGGATGCAGTCTTGGATTTACTTTGTTGTTAGTATCACTGTACTGAAAGCCTTCTGTTGTCATGTCTCCTCCACTAACATATGAATAATCTCTTTTTTTCACTGGACATTAAAACCGAACGATATAGGGTTTTTTCTTTCAAAGTTATTATTATTAGACAACGCTGTAACTCTAAAGAGATCATGATTATTTGTAGTAACACAAATACTTAAGAAGTGTCCCATAGCATGCTTTATGGCAATATTTGTTGAGAATCAACTGACGTGAATATCATTAAATAGACTTAACGAACGGAACAGCTACAGGGGGATACTGGCATACCTCGATCTGTTCTTTACGATACAATGTCTGAATGGCGTAGATCTCTCTCATGTGCCACTGACTGCAACCAAAGGCATTAAGCTGTGTCCATGTGCAACTGTGTAGCTCTAACTTGGGCAGATTTATGGGCATAATTATATGCGTTAGTTACAACTGCAGACCTTTGTGGCACACATGTTCACTTACCCTTAGTAAATGAAGGCACACTAAACTGAAACTATAAAAAATTTTAATAGCAGAAATACTTTCACATAGAATCCAAATGAGTAACATGAATCTGCAACTATTTTCGCAATTATCTTCTTCTTGGTTGGCTCTACAGTCCTCGTAGGGCCTTCGCCTGCTGTATCACCTGCCTCCATTCTTCTCAGTCCTACGCCTTCCTTCTCCACTTTCTTATTCCCATCGCCTTTTCCTGGGTCTACCTCTTCTTTTTCTCCCGTCAGGTTTTCCAATGAAATCTTCCTTGACACTCCGAGTTTCTGTTATTCTCTGTGCATGTTCTATCATCTTATTCTTGCCCGCTTAATTTTAACAACAATATCCCCCCGTCCAAAAAGTATTTGTAGTTATACATTTGTCCTTACTCCCGAGCCATCTTCCTCTCTTACTGCTCCAAAAATCCTTCTCAGTGTCTTTCTTTCCCATCTCAACAACCAGTTCTCCTCCTATAATGTCAATACCCAGCCTTCTGATCCATATATTACTATAGGTTTTAATAAGGTCGTGTATATTTTGATTTTTGTATTCCTACTAACATTCCTGGAATTAAAAACATTCAGCAAGGCGAAATAGCAACGATTTCCACTCGCTATCCTTTCTTGTATTTCTGCTGGTACTTTATTGTCCTCTGTTATTATAGAACCTCAATATTTAAATGTTTTCACTCTATCATATTCTTTCCCATTCATTACTGTTGAATTCTTTTGTCCATTTATATTGGGCTCCCTCATCACGATATACTTTTTTTGTTTATATTTACTTCTAAAACTACTTCTCTTGCTGCTTCCTCTAATGTGTCGTAGTTCCCCTTTAGTGCCCTTACATTCGTTTCCATTAATGCTACATCATCAGCATGTGCTACCACTTGAACTTGCCGATTAAGTATTGTTCCTCCTGGGTTTATCGGTATTTGCCGCATCAGTTTTTCTAAAACTAAAATAGCATTGTAGAGATTGCATATCCCTGTCGTAGCCCCCTCTGTACTCTGAATTGACCTGACAGTTCTTACTCTATTCTTACTTACACACTGTTGCTTTCACTGTTATTTCTATTAAATTGACCCACTTAAGTGGGATTCTAAATTATTTCGTGATCTGCATGGTTTTCTTCCTATGGAGGCCGTCTTACACTTGCTTAAAATCAATTTACGACTGATGTAGTTTCTTGTCATACTCATAAAACGTCTCTAGCACTTGTCTTGATAAATGTGTCTGATCCATCGTGGATCTGTTCGTCCTAAATCCAACCTGATAGTCCCCCAATATCCCTTCTGTCATTCCTTCAAGTCTGGAGGCTAAAATTTTCCCATTTATCTTATATGTTACGTCCAAGAGAGTGATTCCACGAAAATTGCTGCATTCTGATTTGTCGCCCTTTTATGTAACGGGCAGATAATTCCCATGTTCCAATCCTTAGGCATTACCTCCTTTATCCATATTTTCTTTGTCAATTTGTAACGACAACTGTACATACAATAATTTTTTTTCTTTATGAATTTAGATAAATTAATGTAAGCAATGTTTTGAACTTCTTTTTCGGTTCGTATCGTGATGTTAAAGAGACTGAGCAACTTTTGAAATGAATATTATTATTTATGTTAGATTTCAAATAATGTGGTAATCAAAGGGAAGTGTATTTAATGTTAAAACTATTGTAAGATGTGAAAATTGTAATTTATACACTTGGTCCATACGTAGGTAATGCATTAGGATATGTGTAGTAGAAAACCTGTGGTGAATACCCTACCGGTAGGGGAGCGGGAAAAGGTGGAGGCAGGCGAGCGCGGGAAAACGCACACTGGGCGCGGTTCGGCACAACGGGCTCAGTAGAACAGTCGGAGTTGTGAATCGGTCAGAGGAACACGTACTGTACCGAGGCGGCTACCCAGGAAAAGTGGATTCCATTGAGCCTCGGATGCACCGATTCCGACTACTACGTGGCATGACTATATTCTGAGGCACAAAATTGGAAAGATTACGACGGTAAGAAGATGGAAAGTGCCGATGTAATGTGAGCCTTAGCCGTGCCTGTATGTGTGCTGTGCTGCCGCTATCTCGCTGTCCGCCAACCGCCGCACCGACTTGCACAGGTCGAACATTTATTTCATCTTTAGAAGTGTATCTCTGTGGACCAGTGTCGAAAATGTTTCTAACTGTTCAATAATAATGTGACTTTTACCAGAATTGCTTTAGCCATGACTTATCCTGATCACTGACCTAGACAGGATCCTTACCTCGTATTGTGCAACCCGAGTATCCTGAACTGAAAGTTTAAAATTAGTGTTAATAAGAATTATTAACAGACAAACCTATGCTATAAAGAAGTTTCAAGTTCTATGTGTTATTGCAAATGTTGGTAAAGAACAAAAGTATGACTAAATTGAAAGAGAGTTTTTTGAATTGAGTTAGCGATGCTATTTAATTAATTTGAGACAGAACTAATGACAGTTAAATTATTCAGAAGTAAGACAAAAGAATAGTTATCCTTAGATTGATACTCTTGAGTGTTAATTTGCCTTTTAGTACTTAACAGTTTCAGTATAACGACCATAACAGTTTCAGGCCCGCCCCCCCCCCCCCTTCTCTTGTCCATTCTTTCAAACCTTGAAATGTGCTGATCAGATTTGACCAGTAAAGTTAAGTTCTATATTAATCCTAAGTGTATTAGTGTTGTTTTCCAATTTTAATAGTGACATTGTATGTGTGCTTTCAAAACTGCTCATGCTAGGACAATCTATGCCCGATTTCAGTCTGATCAATATACAAAATGCAGTTCGTAGTAATCATTGCTGTGGGGTGTTGTGTGAATTTATCTCGTCCAAATTAGTACAAAAGGAGAAAACTTTAGTTCGGTGGATTTTTCTGGTTCCAAACTTTGCCATATAACGCATCAGTACTACGTGTCACTATGCTTGTACATGCACCCACTTGTACAAGGAAAAACTCACTCATTGCCTAAGTAGGCTGGCGACCGAAGTATTAATTATAGGTAGCATCTACTGTGTGTACTTCTTGTCCATGCGAAAGAGCAATTTTACTTTACATTTACTTGATGCATCACTGTAGTTATTGACCGATTACAAGTCCGATCTTGCTTCTATTAGGTACACGCGGTCAACTTATGTACTAAAATCCTTGTTTATAAGGTGAAGCCCGTGAACTTATTACAGTACAGGCTTTATACAGGTAACGTACGTCCGAGTAGGACGGTAGCGTTACAAATTCATGGACTGCCTCCTAAAATTTCTTTCCCCCATATTTTGATAATTTGGCTTCTATGCCGTCCTCGCCTGCTGCTTTTTGGGCTCTTGATAGCGTTCTATAGCTCTGGTACTGCTTCCTCTTCACAATCCTCTACATCTAACTCTGTTTCCAATTCTGAGTGCTGTTCCTTTTCATTCTCAATCACGGTTTCTCTTTTTTATTCCGTTCTTTCCCATCAAGCAGTTCAGTAAAATACTTTTGCCACCTTTCTAGGACTTTGCTTTTCTGCTTGAGGTTGGAAACCTGTCTTCAAATCCCTTGTTCTTTCATAGAACCTTCTGATATCTTTATTGTCTCCCATTTCCTCCAGCTGCACTATCCTTCTCCTTTCATGCTGCCTTTTCTTTACCCTACAAAGCTTATCCGCTCTTTTCCTCTTTTCTCTGCATTCTTTCGCCCCTAACCTCGTGTTTCTTTGCAACATTCTTCGTCTCATTTCATTTCTCTCATGTGTTGGCGTCATGCATTCCTCGTCGAACCACATAACTAACCTTTTGCGTTGTTCTCTCCCCAGAATCTCTTCTGCAGCCACACTAATGGCAGTTTTCAATGACACCCATTTAGTTTCCACATGATCTTCATTCGCCGTGTTTCTACCTGTTTCAATATCTCTTCTAGTTTCTTCCTACATTCTTTCTGTGTTTCCTTCATTTGAAATCTCTGTATATCGTGTTTCATTCTTATCTTATTACTTTGGTTTCTTACCAAATCTATCTTCTGCCTATATCTAATTCATACTAACTAGTGGTCTGTGTCTCCATCTGCCCCTCTGCAGCTGCTAACTTCCACATCATCCGATGCATGCCTTTTGTCTATGAGTATATGATCTATTAGGTTTTTTTGTTTCCATCGAGTGATACCCATGTAGATTTCTTAATGTCTTACCTTGAGTAACAGATGCTTTTTATTATGCTGTTCTTCCTGCTGGCGAAGTCTATCAGTCTGAGCAAATTATCATTACTGTCATTGTGTAGGCTTTCCTGTCCTATTATACTTCTGTATATCTCTTCTTTCTCTATTTTTGCATTTACGTCTCTGATTATTATTTTCACACTGTGCCTTTCAATTTTACCAATTTCTTCTTCCAATTTGTCATAAAATATATCCTTTGCACCTTCATCTGCCTCCTCAGTAGGGGCGTAAACTTTCACTTTTGTAACGTTAAAAAAATTTTGTCGTTATCCTTAGAAAATACATTCTGTCACTTACTGCCATAAAACCAATTACGTTAGCCTTCATAGGTCTATGTAGAAGGAAACCAGTGCCATAAAGGCCTGTATATGCAACGCTATACATCATTAAATGTTCCCCCGATGCTATCATTCCTTGCCATTCCCATCTAGTTTCTTTTATTGCTGCTATTTTCACTTGATACTTATCTAGTTCACTCCCCATTTCTTATATCTTGCAGGCCTCTTGAGTGTTCTCACATTACAGGTGGCAATCCAAATATCTGTGTTCCTTCTCTTTAATCGCTTTTCTCGCTGGGTCATAACAGACAATCCTTTCCACTCTGAGGCATATGTATAGTATCCATCACAGCACTTTTTTCCGGGGTGGGGTTGTTATTCTCACGCACAACCCCGACTTGGAGGACCTGTTTTTTTTTGGGTTTACTCCCCTACACCTATAGATCCCCCATGCCCTATGTTTTGGGACACACTTTGACTCCTACATCGAGACCAAGCCAGCTTGGGTGACCCTGCCAGTAGCTACACTACCGCCAGCACAGCTCTCGACTTGGTCAGAGCATGCAAACCCTCCCACCAAGCACTGAAGGTGCCAATGATAATGCGGTGTCCTTTGGGAGTGTTCACAATTTTATACTTCACTGAAACGTATTTTTTGTAGCTGAAAATGAAACCTGTATCCTCTTCCAACAAACTCCATTCACTCAAATAATTTCAAACAAGAAAGTACTGAAATTCTGCAGATGACAATTTTATAATCAAACTTTCTTGAATTATGATTCAGTTTGGACTCAAGTGAACAGCAATGTTTGTCTTTTGACAGATGTCTAACAACTCAGGTTTTAAAATGAATCATTTTGAAAAAAGTGCAAGGAATTGCTGAGCTCATTTACAAAATAGAAATGGCAACAATTATCGTCTCTAAATGATTTTTCTAAGAACGTTTTGGTTTGAAAATGCCACCCATATTGGCTTGAAGGTCAATAGTGATGCTGTGAAGAGGGTTATTACAGCCTCTATGGCATTTGTCAGATATAATTCAACAGAATACATCTAAAAGTGGTCAGGAACATCATATGATGATGGCAGTAATAACCAGTTACTAATAATGACATTTGTGTTGGTCTTGTGAGTAAATTCCACTTTGCAACTATTAATGGCATCGTATTTTGACGAAGTTATATTGCCAATACATCCCATTCTTTCTGTCATTTGAAATCCTATTTTAATATCTTACTGTGGGTTACTTTAATTTCTGTTCAGAATCAACAGAATCTCATTTTCAGTGATGTGACTATTAAAACAGAACAGTTACAAGCCAGGATTTAAGCTTCTTGTGAGTAGCAGCATTGTAAGTTTGTGAATTCAAGGCTCTGTTCTTACTTGAATAAGAATTTTAATTCTACTGAGAGGAAAAAATATTTTTCTATTATGATTTAAATAGACCACCCACAAAAAGCGCAGTTCCAAAAGGAAGTGAAGCAGAAATATGCAACTAAATAGCTTGACAGAATAGTGTAAAAACACTGCTATATGGAGAATGATATAATTTAACATCCATGGAATTTGTGAATGTATACTTTCCTAGCGTATACAGCTGGAATTTTATTCCAAGTCACAACCAGAACTCCTTATCAAGTGTCTATGAAGAATAGTAGTCCACGAACTGCTAATATATCGTCATTGCCTAAATATTTGAAAGCCACTGCAGTATTACAGACCAGATAGCAGCACAGTATTAAATTTCAAGAACCATCATGACAGTTACTTTCTCATTTCAGATAAAAGCCACAAAGCTGAAAGTGTCACAAAACTAAAAAATGCCTACCACTTAATAACAGTTACCTGAAGTTGTTACTAGTATGACAAAACATAACAAACCAAATACCGTACACCAACAAGAAATAGGTGGATAATCGAAAAAAACGGAACAAAAACGAACATTATGAAATATAAATAAACATTAGTAAAGATTTCTGAAACCTCACATTTATTAGAGAAATTATGGAAAATACACACTAGGAAATCATGTTTAAAGTAGATGAAAGACAACTAAAAAGAAATAAAATGAGAACAAAGCAATTAAAAAGAAAGGACATTTTCTATATCTACTTATTACAATAAAAATTATGTATTTGGATTAAATTTATATTCCAGTAATCACACTTTGAGCTGTTTCAGTTGTCCTTGTCTTTTTTACAATTTGAATTATATTCTGACACTACATGATGAGATAGTTTTCCCACATATGTTTGTGCAGCAGTTACATGATAATTAAAAACAGACAAATAATTAAAATACTATATGCATAAAACTACTCTTCATTAACTCAGAATTATGTACAGAGCTTTGTATTACACAAAAATATTTCACAAGAAATACAGCTCAAACTGCCAGTAGTGTATCGATATAAAATTTAACAAAGCATCAAAATTTGAATTACTACACAATTTACCAAATGACCCTTTTGCGTGAATATACACTGTTGATCAAATCATTATACCCACTTCCATAGGAGGGCTGTATGCTGCCCAGTGGCATTGTGGGTATATCACATAGTAATGAATCTGTGTAAGCAGAGATGAATGCGTAATCATTCTAGCGACAGTATGTGAAAAACAACAGAAAAATAACTTTGCCAAAGAGCAGATGGTTTTTCCTGGTACCTGGGTAATTGCATCTCACTAACAGAAAATCTGTTTGGCTGCTCATGTGCTCCTATTGTGAGCCTCTATGGAACATCGTTGAAAGATGGTGAAACCACAAGTTGACAAAAAGGTGTAGGATGCTTGTGCTTTACCTAGAGAATGGGAGATCAGAGTCTAGCTGCTCTGTGAAGTGGGTTCGATGGCAGTCTGTGAAGACAGGAGATAATGTTTGAGCATGCTCAAGACTCAATAATTAAGCAGACATTGTTGAGCATGAGGCCTCAAGTAACATAACAGCTTTGTATTCCCATGTTGATCTAACAACATTGTCTGTTACAAGCGCAGTGGAAATGGGATAATTGAGATTGGACTGCATACCTATAAAGATGTGTCACATGTTGGGATAAGTAACATTTCGTGTTCAACCAGGTCAATGGTTGTGCCCAGATATGTCATCATCCAGATGAATGGTTATTCAAAACATGTACTGCACAACAGAAGCAGGAAGTTTGATGGCAATGTCATGCTATGGGGGATATTCATATGAGATGCCAAGAAACAGCTGGTCATAACTGAAAGCATCAAGGCAACTGTGGACAACACAAACATTATTGCAACCTGTTAATCATTTCCCTGACAGTGACATCATCTTGCAGCAGGGTAACTGTCCAAGTCATAGGGCCATCATCACACTACAATGGTTTGAGCAGCATGATAGCGCACACTTGTCGTGCCCACCTACTTCAACCCATTAGATCATGATGAAACGAACTTGGGATGCTATTGCACACTGTCTATACAGCAACAGACCAATAGCCTACAATTTATGGGTACTGTGTGAGCTATGTGTAGACACGTAGACCAATGTACTACTGGAAAACTAACAAAGAACTAATGAGTCCTAAACATCCAGAAGAGCTGTTGTATTGCATTCTGAAGGTGAATCAAAAGGTTACTAGGCAGACGATTGAAATTTTTGGAGTATCACTGCATACTCGCCACCATCAGTTATTTCCTAATGGGGAACTAGCAAAAAACAGTTCACATGTGTGCGTATTATTAACTACACAATTAGCAACTATTAAGTAAGCATACCTCAGTAAAGTGTTTGTAAGATCGTGTTATTTTTGTATCTTTCTCCATTGTTCAAATAAATAGCATGAGTGAAGAATATGTAATAAGCACATCTTAGCTGTCACCTAGCTAGTGAATACAGCTTCATGAATCTTACATTGGCAGTATCTTTCAAAACATTGACAACACATTGGCAACATATTGTTCCATTCTCATGATGAAGATGGGGTCCTCATTACTACTTAGAACTTAAACCCCAACGAGTAAAAGATATCTCTCAATGCATAAATTTCTGGTAGCCAGTTCATTAAGGCATGGAGCATTAATCACAAAAAAAACGCAACTATGTAATTCATATGTAATATTTTGTAGGCATCTTCTTGAGATGTCAAGCAGCAGAAATGGATTTGTAATTTTTTTACACATCTCTCTAGCAGATGCAAACAAGTTTCATAAGACACATGTGGCCTTTCAACATGTGTAACACTATAGACCTCGACAATGCTTTGAATGGTCTCTACTAAGTTTGTATTATAGAATGCTTCTTAAAACGATAAACCCGGGTAAAAGATTTCCCACAAATATATCTGTGTAGCCTGTTTTAGTGTGTAGTGAATCTTGTGTCTTGAATTTACTCGACTGGTTAAACTTTTTTCCACAAGCACTACATTTATACGGTCGTGAACTAACTCTTTTTTTTAAGATTAGCGGAGGAAAATATTTGCTTAAGTATCATATTTGTGGGATGTCTTTCCTCCGTGTATTAATGTGTGTCTCTTTAGATGATCCAGTAACAAAAAAGATTTGGCACACACATTGCATTTGTGTTGTCTCTGTCCAGTGTGTATTAATTCCTGTCTCTTGAGATTGCTCAACAGAGTAAACTCTTTTCCACAAGCACAGCATATGTGCGGTCATTCACCAGTGTGTACTGTTGTGTGTTCCTTGAGTTTACCCAAGTAAGTGAAACACTTTCCGCAAATACCACATCTGTGAGAACTCTTTCCTGCGTGTATTAATTCATGTCTCTTCACATGGCCAGGCTGATTAAACGATTTTCCACAAACACTACATTTGTAGGGTCTCTGTCCAGTATGTATTAGAACATGGAACTTGAGAGTCGACAATAAATTAAACGATTTGCCACAAGTATCACATTTGTGAGGCCTCGTTCCTGCGTGTATAATTTCATGTCTCTTCAGATGGCTAGGATGATTAAACGATTTTCCACAAATACTACATTTGAAGGGTCTCTGTCCAGTGTGTATTAGAACATGGAACTTGAGATTGGACAACGCATTAAAAGATTTGCCGCAAGTATCACATTTGTAAGGCATCTTTCCTGTGTGTATTAATTCATGTGTCTTCAAATTGCTGGAACGATTAAACGATTTTCCACAAACACTACATTTGTAGGGTCGCTTTCCAGTGTGTATGAAGTTGTGACGCTTAAGATGACTCAAACGGGTAAAACATTTGCCGCAAACATCGCATTTGTGGGCTCTCTTACCAGTATGTATTATTTTGTGTCTCCTAAGAGCACTTAACAGAGTGAACAATTTACCACAAACATCACATCTGTGACACCGCTTTGCACTTAGCACGCTGTGGACATTGACATTATCACTTGTAGATGACATTCCATCATCATCACATCTTACGGGTTTTTCTGCAGCTTGTGTCACATTATGTGTATTGCAGACGTCATTAAGGGATTTCTTGAATGTTTTCCTACTTTTCTTGGATGAAGACTGCTTCTCACTCTGTTCCATGGTTCCTTCTCGTACACTTTCCAAGGAGATAATGTTTTCATGGTCATCACTCCAGTCAATTATCTCACTGTTGGCAGCAGATAATGCTTGGTCAACCTCACTCATTCTCAAATGTTTTTTCAAGCAATCATCAGTGGGCAATACTTCACCACATGACTTGCACACATATGCAGGTGCCTGCACACCATCAATGTGGTTGAAGACATGCATTATGAGTCTGTATTTTGAAGGGAAGCTCTTTAGGCAGAAATCACAGTTAAACTTGTGAAATTCCTTTTCCTCAATGCTACGACTAAATCTCGTGCTGAATAAGCTATTTTCTTGTGAAATAGATATATTGGTATAGCTACTGCACACAGTGAAATCTGTTGACTTCTCTGCATCTATCTCCAGCTCGTCGTTGACTACTCTTTGATGTAATGTTTCTTGAAACGAAATGTCACAGCTCTCACCAGCACTTTGAATGAAACTGAGGAATGAAGAAAGAGGTGTGAAATGTTAATTTACAAGATACGAAAAACAATATTTTAACACACACAAAATCAGGGACTATCAACCAAAAGATAAAAATGTATGGCTGTCACAGATAATTTATTCACTACATGTAAGTGGTTTAAAATTAACATGAGATTCTGCCAGAATGATATCATTTTGCGACACTGAAACATTTTCATAAAGAAACCAACACAGGAACTAAAATAACGACCAATCTCATTCAGTGCTGACTACATTTACAAATTTTCTAGTAGCTACGGTTATTTAAAAAAGTGTCAATATTACAAAAATACTACATTTATTAGATATAATATCCTCCAGTTTTGTACATAGGAGTTTCCATTCAAAGAATTAAAAAAGACGAAAAAGAAGAGTAATCAATGATTTTAAAATAAAAGTAAAACAAAATTTTTGCAAGTGACTTTCTTTGTTTTGGAGAGCACTTTCAGCTATGGGTAGAAATTCTTAAAACCACAAATGATAAATTTATTTCACAAAACAATAAAGCATGGTTTTTTATTTGATTCTAAATGAATCAACAACTATCACCAACATCAACTTTTTTATTTGCGAGGTAGTATGGCCATCAACCAGATGGAGAACATCTGTGCATATACAGGACATAACTTCAGGTCAATACATGAAGGAAAACGTATGAACTTCCAGACTGATGAACAAATGTGAATGACACACAAATTGTTCTAACATAAGATGTGTGTTGTTAGCAGCACATCTTATGTGTAGCCCTCTGGCATGAAGAATACCAATGCAGTTACAGCTACCCATTCAGAAATATTTTTACAACTCAACATTTGGTCACTGGGAATTCCAAAACATCCTTGGCTGAATCAAACACAAGTGTCAGTGGTGATGTCACCACAAGTCACACACTGTACAGCCTACCTTAGCCTTCTGATAGCAAGTATCATACATACATGCATGGTCTACCTGTGTGATATCTGGGTCCAATCATTCCACCTGCAGCTACCCCATACCATCAGAATGATAATGGAAGTTTTTGAGTTTCCCAATGAGTTCATTTGAGTGTGGATATGATTGTGGGAGCGTAGGAGCATGCACACATTTGTGTGATATTATTCTTATTTTATCATGATTGTTGCTTTTGATTGTTTTGCTGTTTGGTGGGTATTATATTTGGTTTCAGGTAACCAATGACAATGAAAAATTACAGTTTGCTTTCCTCAAGAAGTGAAATTTTGCTGCAGAATACGGCTACGCTAACGAACATAAGGAAATTTTTGTGTCTTGAGTTTCCTGAGAGTGGTTAGCCTTAAAACGTCTGCACAAAATGATCATGATCTTAATTGTGCTGCAGATTCTTGATCGCTGTTTTCTCAGTTATATTGCACACCACACGGTTGTGGTAAGGTTAGGGCATGAGTTAAAATTAAGGGCTACAAAACCTGTCATCTACCGCAGTTTAGTCACAGATCACTTAAAATCACCGTTCAACAGAGCAAATCCCATTTCTCTCATGCTGTGCATTACATATTAACAGCATTTGTGAAGTGACCCACTGCGTTTGTGTGTTGCCTATAACCGAGCAGTAGCTGGCAGTGGATGTAGCAGCACTGCAATGCCAAGTCACACACGTCAACTGTCAAGTAGCTTTAATCAGATTACAGTAAAACTTATTTTCTACGTGATTAATCGAAATCTTTACAGTTAATCACTCCATTGCAGGTAACAGTTATACACTGTCATTAATGTCATACACCAGAAATTGATCTGTAAGAGAAACTCATAGTAAAATGGGCTCCTGTCTAACATCTCTAAGTCAATGTAGAATATTATACCCCACTGACCACAGTTTTGTATTCTGCATTAAAAAGAACACACCTTTTGGCTATGTCCTATGTAGGTATGTTTCTTATACAGTTGCTTCCACACAGGCCATGTGATAAGGGTAGATGCCTGGTGTGCCCATAAGCAAAGTTGCCGAAAATACCTCTAACTTTCACAGCTTACATATGGCATAGATGGCAGGCACTGGCTTTCCCAGAACTGTCATACGAACACATATACCATGAAGACACAGCCGCAAACACGCACTGTTTCGACATATTGGATTATGGAAAGGCAGTGTATTCCAGTCATCCACAAGCTCAGCATGCAGAAATATCATCCAAATGTAGGCTGGATGTTAATGCATTCTTTCTTGGATTCTACAGACCAGGTATGCCACATGCTGATCGAACTCTTCTTGTAATTTGGCTTACAATTGGTGAGGGCAACATTTTAGTAATTTTGTGCAATGTATCATTTTCCCCTGGGTTCCGTAGATTAAGCAAGACTGATTTCTTGCATAAAGATAAATGGTTCCTAGCAGTTCAGCTGTTATGTAGCACTACTTGAAAATAAAAAGTGATATCTAGGTTCTTTGAGACACCACATATGCACTGCCTGAGCTATCGCCCTGTCTCCCATCTGGTTTTTAGATTGACCCTGCCTGATATAGCAGTTTTATGGGCTATTACAATAATAATAAATACTCCTGGTTGCTACTCACATTTTTGTTGACCAGCTGACAAAAGTAATGTTGTAGACAGCTGTTCTGGTTTCAATACTCACTTTTACAGTGTGCTCTGGAGATGAGTAACATTGGAATTATCGCCAAGCTTTGCAGAAGGTGAATACTGTGGATTGACGCTTACTTCCACAACAGGACAAATGCAACAACAGAGTGGCGAATTTAGCTTGCAATAATCATAGATTGGCAAGATGTAAGCAGTTTTGGTAAAACAATCCTGTTTGCTCTATGTGGTACCAACCTCAAAGACCTCCTTTTAACATGCCTGTGTGTGGAGGTTAGAATTATAATGAAGCAGGATTAGAGATTAGTTGTAAGAAATTAAGTAACTATGCTGCAGCAAATTCTACCACCTGTATTCAGGAGACATGGCTCATCTCACAACCCACCAGGAGATGCTGGCATTACCCCTGCATGTTACTGACATTAGTATCTCCTACAAACGAAATGGCTGTCAAAATTTTTAGGACAATGTTAGCAATGTTTGTTGCAAAGAGGTTCCTGGCAAATGAAAACAAAATCTAATATTATTGCGAAACTGCTGTACGTATTCATTGAGCTAGTGTCTGATCTTATTTCTCACTTATGCCTCACATACAAGTAACACAGGTTGTCCATCAAGCACTCCTTACCCCCAGTGGGAACCAGTCAGACACTGTGCCCTGACAGCATGGGAGTACTGAAAGATTTACAAAGTGAATGAAGTGAAATACAGTGATCTTCAACAAAGGTAAAGTTTTAGTTACTCTACATGTGCTATCAAACTATGAATGTTCCATTGCAGTATAGGAGTAATTAAACCAATGATTTATGGGATGAGGTAGTTGTAGCTGATTCTCTGAAAGCTTCAAGTATCGTTATTTTGATAATTGTTAGTTCCTGTATGTCTTTTCCCCAGCGATTATGGTGATGGCTTTAGGTTTCAAGTATTTTCTAACTGTCTGTTGGGATAGAGTAGAGCATTAAGTAACACCCCCATCTGCTGCCACAGCCCCAGAATCACCACCAAATGTGTTCTTGAAGACTTTGCTAGTGAATTAAAATGTCTCATTGGAACAACACTCCCATAATAAAACCGAATGACACAGCAAATATCCTCATTTCATGCTGGACGGTCATGGCTCAAGCTGGTACAGTTGTTCCACCACTATGTTCCTAATTTATGTGTAGCTTTCCGGTATTTCTCCTAGAGTTCTTGTCCTTTGAAATCCCACAACAAAGCTCGTGGTATTAGTGACTTGTGACATCATCTCATGACTAATTACATGAGCAGTTACATATGCTGTTAACCCTTATGGTCTTGAATTTAATATTATATGGCTGTTATCTGTGGATTACCATTTTAGTTATTCATAATTTTCCTCGAATATGTGCTACCTCATTTCTACCAGCCATTCTGAGAAACAATAACTCACTAAAGTAGGTTGCGAAAATCTATGATATCAATGGTACAATTAAAGTATATTAACATCTCCATGGCACAATGTCATGTCTTCCTAACGTTGTGACTTTTTGATAATAGCAAAGTTATTTCATGTGTTTCAGTTTTGTAGCACCCAATTCCCACATGAACACTATGTGATCAAAATTATCCGGAATCCTGGCCGAAAATGACTTACAGGTTTCTTGCACCCTCCATCAGTAATGCTGGTATTCAGTATGGTGTTGGCCCACTCTTACTCTTGATCACAACTTCCACTCTCACAGGCATACATTCAATCAGGTACTGGAATGTTTGTGAGGGAATGGCAGCCCATTTTTCACACAGTGCCGCAGTGAGTACAGGTATCAATGTAAGTCGGTGTTTCAAAATATCCGAAAGGTGTTCTACAGGACTCAGGTCAGGACTCTGTGCAGGCCAGTCCATTACAGGTATGTTACTGTCATGTAACCACTCCGCCACAGGCCGTGCATTCCGAACAGGTGATCGATCGTATTGAAAGAGCCATCCCTGAATTACTCTTCAGCAATGGGAAGCAAGAAGGTGCTTAAAACATTAATGTAAGCCTGTGCTGTGACAGTGCCATGCAAAACAACAAAGGATGCAAGGCCCCTCCATGAAAAACGAGACCACACCACAACACCACCATCTCCAAATGTTACTGTTGGTACTACACACACTGACAATGTTTACCAGGCATTCGCCATACCCACACCCTGCCATTGGATTGCCACATTGTGTACCATGATTCGTCACACCACATAACGTTTTTCCACCGTTCAATCGTCCAATGTTCATGTTCCTTACACGAAGCGAGGTGTTGTTTGGCATTTACCAGCATGATGTGTGGCTTGTGAGCAGCCACTCGACCATGAAATCTATGTTTTCTCACCTCCTGCCTAACTGTTATAGTACTTGCAGCGGATCCTGACGCAGTTTGGAGTTCCTGCGTGATGGTCTGGATAGATGTCTGCCTATTACACAATAGCATCGTCTTCATTTGTCAGCAGATGTGGCCAACCTTTACGTTTTTGTACTGTGTGTGTCCCTTCACGTTTCCACTTCACTATCACATCGGAAACAGTGGACATAAGGATGTTTAGGAGTATGGAAATCTCGCATACCGATGTATGACACGAGTGACACCCAATCACCGACCACGTTCGAAGTCTGCGAGTTCCACAGAGCACCCCATTGTGCTTTCTCACGATGTCTAATGCCTACTGAGGTCGCTGGTATGGAGTACATGGCAGTAAGTGGCAGCACAGATCACCTAATATGAAAAAATTACGTTATAGGGGTGTAGTATCACATAGTGTATGTATCTTGCCAAAGTGAAGTAATTTGCATGACTTAACGAAACAGACATACACTACATAAAACTGCAATGGAAGTATATCTAGGGAGAGCACAGACACTAACCATATGGTTAATGAGATCTCTGGGAGGCAGCTACTCAGACGTGTATCATCAGAGAAAAGGACAATATGGCTACAAGTCAGAGTGTGGAATGTTAAGTCGGTTGATTGATTAGGTGTGGAAGAGAACATGAAATGAGAAATCGATAAGTTGGATATGGTGGTAATTAGTGTGGTGCAGAGGGAGGAGGAACAACATTTCTGGTCAGGTGAGTACAGAGTTATCAACACAAAATGAAACAAGAATAATGCATGAGTCCCGTGAGGGGATTGCCAACCCCCATCGGGCGCGTCCCCAGGTGGCGGATAGGGGAATGCTCGGCAGATATGCCGGGTAGGTGGGAAATAAAATACCACCCGCGGACCAAATGACAACCAAAACCCGTGCTGCGTCTGACTTGGAACAAGCGGCAGTATGGTCAGCGTCTGTCCACCAGGAGGTGCGGCTGCAAACATGCTCCAGGAACTTACAATCCCTGGTTCTAAACCACTAGCGAAAGCTAGAAAATAAATAACAAGCAAACATGACTCGTACAAGTAAAGACAAAATTACCCCAGGTGGACAATCCACCCACTGCAAAGTGGCAACCAAGCATTCGGATTCTGGGGAGCTTGGACTTATACGAGAGAGCAAGTCGGAGTGCTCTGGTAAACTACCGCAGAAAACACATACTTACATTGGCACCTTTAACATTCAGACGCTCATTCAAACAGGAAAATTGCACAACCTCACGACAGAATTAACTAAACAGAAAATCCAAATCCTCGCCGTACAAGAAACACGCTTCAGGGACTCAGAAACAGTAGACTATAATAATTACAGAATTTTCAAAAGTGGAACGAACAAGACAATTTGTAAAGGAGCAGCACTATTTGGCATGGCCTTTATTGTGGACAAAAAAGTTCTAGATTCAGTAAAGGATGTAAAACCCATCAACAATCGTCTTATGACAATGAGAATTAAACATGCAAACAAAAACTACACTTTCATCAATGTACATGCACCAACAAATGGGGACAACAAAAAAGAGCCCGAAAAAACGGAAAGATTTTGGGAAGAACTCGAAACAGAGATGTCAAAAATTCCAACAGAGGATGTGAAAATTTTGCTTGGTGACTTCAATGCACAAATTGGCAAGGACCGCAAATATAAGAAGACAGTAGGGGACTACCCCGCGCACAAATTTACAAATAAAAATGGTGTACGATTTGTGGAGTTATGCCAACAAAACAATCTCAAAATTATGTCAACCTCATTACGAAAAAAACCCAAAAAACAAAAAACATGGCGATCACCCATCCATCATCTAGGAGAATTCCAGATTGACCACATTGCAATATCATATGAGTACCAAAAAGAAATTCATGATGTACAAGTGCGCAGAGGCGCAAATGTTGATTCAGACCATTACTTAACTAGAATTAAAATTAAATTCACACCTAAAAGGAAATGTAACAGGAGAACACCCGTGATCCCGAAGTTCGACCTACACAGAATTAAAGATTCGAGGATCACAGAAAAATGGGAAGACCAACCTGCAGAAGAGTGGCCAAAATTTCGAACTAAAATCCTCAAAACAGCGAAAGAACTAATCCCACTACGTAAAAAACCAAAACACCCATGGTGGAACCAGGAATGTGAAGACGCTCTAGAAGAGAGAAAAAAAGCGTTTCAAAATTACAATTGCAACAAATCAGAAGAAACCCACAAGAAATTCCTTGAAGTCCGCAAACAAGCATCCAAGAGTTTACGGCAAAACAAACGGAAATATGTAAATGACCAACTAAAATCGATAGAAGACAACTTTAAAAATTACAACACACACGATTTCTATAAAACCTTTGCAAACCACATTAAAGGGTACTGTCCACAGAACCTCTGCTTCCGAAAATCAAATGGTAAACTGGCCTTAACAAATAAGGAAAATTGTGAAGAACTAGCGAAATATTTTTCAAAGCTTTTAAACTGTCCAGAACCTAAGGAGAGGTTTCCGAAAATACAACCAGAAACCGTATCAGAAAACTCAGCACCACCAACAAAAGAAGAAATTTATTCACATATCCAGAAGCTTAAAAATAACAAAGCATCAGGTGAAGATGGAATTGTAGCTGAACTCCTGAAAAATTTAGGTCCAAATTCACTCAGAGAAATCACACACATTATCCAAAATATTTGGCAAACCGAAAAAATCCCAGATGACTGGAAGATCGCACTAATTCACCCACTACACAAAAAGGGTGACAAATCAGATGTGAACAACTATAGAGGGATCTCGCTTTTACCAGTCACCTATAAAATTTTGTCAGCCTGTCTCCTGAAGAGAACACAAGAACAACTAGAATCAAAATTATCTGAATACCAAGCAGGATTTAGAACAAACAGGTCATGCCCAGAACAAATTTTTAACCTCAAAACCATAGTCAAAATGCGAGCTCTCAGACAAAAGCCATTAGTATGCACATTTGTAGACTTTAAGAAAGCATACGATTCAATAGATAGACCCTCATTATTTCAAATTTTAGAAGAAAGGGGATTAGATTACAAGACACGAGAACTAATAAAACAAACACTAACTGACACGAAGTCTAAAATAAAATTCATGGGAGAAATTTCGGAGCCCTTCGGCATTCAGACAGGTGTGAGACAAGGCGATGGACTCTCTCCTCTTTTGTTCAACATCGTTCTTGACAAAGTTATGGAGGAATGGGAGAAACAACTACGGAAAAATGAGTGTTGGAAACCAATTTCACTTGGCTTTTCCAAAAACAATCTTTACATTCCATACCTCGCTTTTGCAGATGATCTAGCAATACTAGCGGAGGATGAGCAGACCGCCATTAAACAGATTGACACACTCAAAGAATGTGCTGAGAAAGTTGGGCTACAAATCTCATTTGAAAAAACTGAATTCCTATGTTCAAAAGTAGAAATTGCAAGCTTAAAAACAAAATATGGCAAAATCAATAGAATCCCGTATTTTAAGTACCTCGGAGAATACATTGAACCAACAGGCCAAGAAATAGTATCACAGCAAAATCGTTTACAAAAAGTCAAAAAAGCATTCTGGTTAGTCCACAACCTCTACAACAAGAAATCCTTGTCAAGACAAACTAAAATTCGGCATTACAATACCGTCATAAAACCAACAGTCCTCTATGCAAGTGAAACACTAGTACTGAACAGAAAGCGAGAACTCGAAGACATCAAAAAAGAAGAGAGAAAAATCATTAGGAAAATTTTAGGAGCGAGACAGACTGAAGATGGCTACAGACTGCAAACAATCAAAACAACAGAAAAGTTTTCAAACATAGAAATTGATTTTAAGAAAAGGCGACTGAAATTCTTTGGTCATCTTAGCAGATTACCAGAAAACCGTTTGACCAGAAAGCTAATAAATTACGTAACCTCACTTAAAGCTTCAACACCTTGGATGATCGAAGTTAGAAAAGACCTCACCAACGCGGATATAACAGCAACCGATATTTCAGACAGAGATACTTTTAAGCACAAAGTAGAGAAGTGGAAAGTTTTACCAGAGCAACCAAAACAAAAACAGTACAGACCGAAGTGGTCAGAAGAGCGAAAGCAAGCCTTCTCAAAAAGAATGAAGATCTATTGGAGCAACAAGAAGAACCAGAAAAAAAGTTGATTGTCATTTGCTTAATGTCATTTGCTTAATGTCTTCCGTTATTGGGAGAATTCATAAATAATAATAATAATAATAATGCATGAGTAGAAGTAATTATAAATAAGCATATAGAAATGAAAGTAAACTATTAGGAACAGTATTGTGGACTCAGTACCATAGCCAAGACAGATAAAAAGGCAGAACTATCCATGATTGTACAAGCACATATAATTACTAGCTCTGCCAATTATGAAATAATTAAAAGAATCTATCAACTTGTACCTAGATAAAATTTTGAAATGGTGCAACAATTGGCAACTAGCATTAAATATTCATATTAAACAAAGTGTAGTTCAAAGAAAGGAGAAACATAGTATCCTATCACTACTCTCATTAACTCTTGAGTGTAGCAATATGTGGAGATACCACATTGGTTCAGTTGATTTGATACCAGAGAATATTTTGCTAGGATACCAGAGAAATCCAGTCATGCTATAAACGTGATGCTTTCGAAACAGCTGTAAGACTTGCCTCAGAATATTGCTGAAGTGTGTATGACACATATCAAGTAAGTCTAACAAGAGATAGTAAGCTTCTACTTGGCATTGTTTTGCAAATAATGGATGTGTATCTGAACATAGCAGTCACGCTGCTCTGTGAGCATTTACTAGGTGAACAATGTTAAATGTTTAAAATGGATATACACGGTATATGTGGAACTGAATTATTTCCTGAACATAATTCGGAAATCTCATGAGTCCAGCATTCCTATACAACAGGTCAAGCATCAACTACAGTTCTAGCACCAAGGAAGCATGGCTACAATTTGGGATGAGAACATCTTGTGCCAGGAAGAAAGACCTTAACTAAACACAAAGGAAGATCTGATAGTGCACTACAGGCAGTACAGCTGAATATTTCACTATGCAGAATTTGTTGTCTTCTCAATCTGGTAGACCTCTCTCTACCTTGCACAAGATATTTCAGTCCAAGAAGATATCCGTCCCCTGCTCTTACTTCCGTTCAGTATTATCGTATTTTAGAGAATAAGGAGACTAGGAAAATAATTAACACAAAGTTTAATTGTCCAACCACACTGTGTGGCTTATACACCTAACGATAACATTCATCAAGAAATTTCACTCTAATTACTGTGATTCTGTGATGAAACTACTTTCCTCCTATGACCTGACCACAACTGATCAATATTCATTTTACTGTCATGGTCAGATAAATAACTTACTATCGGTTTCGCTCCCAAATCAGCCAAGCTTGTGGTGTGCACATTAAGTCCTTGTGGGGAATTGTACTGGGTTAGATTTCCCAAATTCAGACATTGGGAATTCCAGGTGTCCTTGATTTCTAGCTTCTGACAGAAAATCAACATTAAAACCACAAAAGATAACCACTCACAAGTCAAGTCTACATGGCCTTACAAAGGCTGCCTACAACTGCTTTGTGAAATTTAAGATCATGATGGTGGTCTGCAAACTGTCAATACAACAAGCTTAGGTGTCCCAATTCACATTCTTGACATTGTGTTCAAAGAGCTGTTCACCATGACATTCATTAATCTGAAGGAACCAAGTCTTGACTCCAGCATTTGCATATGTAACCACTCACCCTTTCCTCTTATTTGTTCTACATAAAACGACTTTAGGTTGTTCCCACCATGTTGAATTTCTTTGACTTCTATGTCATATTCAATTACAATAGCACTGTACAGCTGCTGACACTTCACCTGCACTTTCTTTTTCTTTTTTGTATAAAAGACGTACATATTTTAATTAAGGAACAGAAACATAAACCAGCTGTTTTACAGAATGTGTTACTAACCATACTACTTTGTAATATTTTTACTTATCGATAATAATGAACAATCTTGTATATTCCAAACATCATGCTTAACATGAATTCACTTAAGGTGAGCAATTGGTTAACACCAGCAAAAAAAAAAAAAAGTCCAGGCAGTGATGTACATGAAATTTTACGAAGTTTTACTGGTTAAACAAATTTCAGTCGGCATTAATTACGATCTTTTTTTTCCTAATGTTTCTCTGGCTGACTTTTGTGCATAACATTGCTCAACAATCATCAACAATGTAAACAATCATTACACTAACAGTGAAAAACTAGATTCCCTCAATAAGTGCAATTCTATGTTGAGATGTTCTTTTACATTCTTTAAATGGAGCCACTATTAGTAACATTCAGTTCCAAGCAGTAGAAGGGTAGACACAGCAATAGGAAGCAGAAAGCCTGGATCAGCAAGTAAAACTAAAAATTCTGCCGGAAGCATACCACGGTGTATTGAGCAACAGCAAAATTGGTAGAAAATTAGACTCAGCAAATGTACATTAATCACACTACTTAAATGAAAAGTTCTTAATTCTGCTGCACTGGATTCCAGGTGCAAATCTAAGTGACTTCACAGTGTTATGTACGAAGATGCTGAACTTTTACTTTTACAGTGGTTCAGCTATATGTACACTTCCAATGTACCTATAGTGGAACCATAATTCAGTCAACAACAAATGAGCTGGCAAAAAATTTTGGCATTAAAAATAAACTTAAGTGTTTTTGCTTGTTGGCTGTATAAGTTCCAAAACAGCAGCATCATTTGATGCTAAGTTATTGGCAGTGAAATGAATAAAATTGATGAAGGTGGGGCAAGGACTGGTTTCATGAATTTGAACAGGTGAAAGAAAAGTTTTCTGTATCTTATATCTGCAATGCAGACAAAACTAGGATTTCTTTACAACTTCTGCCAAGTCAAACCATAAAATAATAGATTACATGTGCCATGGTGGGGCCAGCAGTAAACATTGTTTAATGTTATACTTGTCTGTAATTCATATGACATAGATGAACAACGTTCTTGGGTGATCAGTACATCTGAGAAACCAATTTGTTTTAAGAACATGAAATTGATGTTTTTCCTTGCGTCTACTGTCATTATTGGAAAGCTAAAACTGACAGCTAATCCTAAATGGCTTGTTTGTTGTAATATGAACTAAGGTAAAGGTTCACTTTTTATCTCCAAATACATTCAGTTGTATTGGATGCAATACAAATTGGGAATCAGTTCCATCAGAACACATGCAGAACTGATTTAGAAATGCCTGGTGATATTATGTTGCAAGTTTCATGGTCACAATCACTTCACCTAGGAATGGAATATTTTCCAAGACATTCCAAATCCTGCAGTCAGTCCTGAAACTGATGTACAAATATTTCTATCTGAGGTGCAAAATGCATCATAAGAATGTGGGGACAAGACCATTCTGCCTACCCACCATTAAGTGTTAAATGCCTTTGACAGTTTTGCTGCAACATCTGAACTGACCATTACTTTTACAGAAGTTTTTAGAGATGGCCTTTGTTTCTTCTAGTGACAGTACAATATTCTGGATGTTTGCCATTAGGAATTTATCTGAGTGTATAGCTTTTCAAATTACAGTTTAGTATTTAATGTAAGCGTTTTGGTTTTCATGTTTGCGGTTTGTGTTGTTATTGCAAACCAATGTCATAGATATACCTCGTAATATTGTAAAGGTTCTTTTAAATCTTATGCAATAATAGAATAGTGGACATAGTAGTGATTTCCCTAATAACATGAATAATATTGCTGTAGTACATATATAATGTATACTATAAATGGTTAATATGTAGACAAAATGGAACTCCAAAAATAGAACTTTTTATAAACAACTTCTGGTATTTTGGCACCTAGGGGTTATTGTTTAATTTGCTTTCACATGGAGTAACTAAAAATTTATACTGCTCCAAAAATTGTGCAGTGAATAATAAAAACATACCTTGTACTATCAGATGCCTTTCTTATTGAGGCTGCCACCTGAAATATTACAAAGAATTACTGGTGATTTAAAATTGATGAAAAAGTAAATAAATAAAATTGTTTTAACACCCACTTACACCTGATTGTTCCACAAAATACTTGGAAATAGTATTAACAAAGAGATACTACAAAACTATAGCAGTAATTGAAGAAAAAGTAAAAAATAAAGTAAAAGCTAAAGAAATAATCAACACATTTCAGCACTTTATTTTTAGCTGTGTAAATAACTATAAAAACATTGATTCATTTGATATATATTTCCTTCGTGATACATGAAAAATCAAAGTGTCCTGAAACATCTTTCACCTACCATGCACATATGGTTAAGTGAAATACCAGAGAAAAATATAAAAAATGGACCCATTTTATTGATGAAACAGGTAAAGAAAAAACTGGAAAAACTGAAAAAAATTATATCTGAAGTGCTATTAAATGTATTTTTGAAACAACTACAGTATTGAGTATTATTCTATTCTCTTGAGATAGCTCACTGCATGGAACATCAACATCGTTAAATGTCACATCAGTCTCATTCATAGAGGAAATTTAGGAGTACAGCATGACATGAAAGCAATAGGAATTATTACATGAAGTGTAGTTGTTTTATAGGAATATAGATTAAAAAGATTCACGTATTATTATGAATGGTAAATGAACAACATGGTCAACATGAGGACAGTGTCCTCTTCAAATGAATGAATATGCAGTCATACATTTCACAGGAGTGGAGGAATTAATACATCTGCTTGACAAATCAGGTGGCAGATCATAAAGAGCCAGTATATAATGAATATACATGAAGAAGCACTCAGAATGAGGACAACTATAATAGCAGTCAAACAAGTCTATTACTGGAGCCTAGGAGAATACCTTTAACAGCACGGAGAATCCAGAAATTCAGTAATCAAACCCAAAGATGATCACATATTGTGAAACACGTCAGATTAAACAAACTAGTGTGCGTTAAAAGTACAGACTGAGTCATCTCTGACAGCATGTTCAATTAAGGTAAGTAAAACAGCCAATTTTTGTTCAAAAACAACAACTGCACTGGTAATGAATAATAACAAAGATAAGTGTAACATATTTTACAACAGGAAACAAACTATTTCTTGGTAGTGGTCATTATTTGTTATTCAAATTATGTAATTTAATGAAGCAAAACTTTAGTGACACTAATGTGGAATACGATCAGTACAGTAAGGAACTTTGCAACAAATGAAATGTTGATATAAATACAAATAATAAAAGGTTTGGAGGTAATTGCAAAGGAAACTATCCAGAAAAAATCATTTTTTAACAGGATAGAGCATCACCACACTGTCACCTGCATGAAAGAGCACTTCTGAACAATCAGCCGTAAGGGGCTTATACATCCCACATTCAGCTGCTGACCTAGAATTTTGTCTGATCTTGCAGTATGTAATTTTTTTTGTCAGGATTTGTCGAAGGCTGCATCTATTTGCCTTGCCATCCTACAACTTGGGAATAGCTAAGGAAACAACTTTGATCACAGTAACTCCGAATGTGCTTCAGTCAGTATGGGAGAAGTCTTTTGCCTCAATATTTGTTGCGTGTCTGGTGGAGGGAATACTGAACTTTCATCAAAGGTAAATGAAAACATTGAACCTGAACCACAATGTGAAAAGTACCCCATTATACTTGCAAGCATATAGAATATGTACACTTGATAAATTGAATGGTTCTTTTAGAAATAAAAGCTTTATAGTGATGTATCTAAGCAACATTTATTCTACATTTATATCTTTAAGATGAATCTTTTCCGAACACCCACAGGATCTGGTTACACAGCCATCACTTCATTTCAGTGAAATATGGTAATATTGCTCTGTCTTGATGTGCTGAATTTATTTCTTAATTTTTAGTATTTTCATCATAAATTTAATTTCTCTTTCAGTGTTGAAATCACCCTATAGCCTATACCCTGGCCAGAGAGATAATGGGAAGGTTATTCATTCATTCGTTCATTCTTTGATCCACACATTGTGTTCCACAAATCATATGGCCTTGATGGGTGCAGAATGTGATACATCACACATTAAAAAGCAGAAGCTGCTATTGCAGATTACTTTTCGAAAGCCTTATGACAATGAGGTATCTTTGGTTCAAAATGGTTCAAATGGCTCACATCAGTACGGGACTTAACATTGTAGGCCATCAGTCCCCTAGAACTTAGAACTACTTAAATCTAACTAACCTAAGGACATCACGCACAGCCATGACCGAGGCAGGATTCAAACATGCGACCGTAGCAGTCGCTCAGTTCCGGATAGAGGCGTCTAGAACCGCTCGGCCACAGCCGCCGGCAGAGATACCTTTGACTATTGCTGATCTCCTCACACTGATAATTATGGGAGATGTTTCCAGATTGCATCATTATAATTTCTTTCCTTTCTCAGACGTTATGTCTGGTTAAAAATGGAAAGTGATGCAGACCTTGATGAAGTTTGACTTCCTTTTAACTGTATGGTGTATGTTACATTGCATTTAGGAACTTTCGGGTAATTGAACATATATCAGTAAATACAGATTTCTGTAGTTGTATATATACGTTTGGATGTAGCTGTATTGTGTTGATGTGCTTGTTGATATTGTGTGGTGTGACTCCTGTAGTTGATAGTACAATTGGTGTAATGTCAACTTTATCCTGATGCCACATGTCCTTGACTTCCTCAGCCAGTTGGATGTATTTTTCAATTTTTTCTCCGCTTTTCTTTTGTATATTTGTTGTATTGCATATGGATATTTCGATTAGTTGTGTTACTTCCTTCTTTTTATTGGTGAGTATGATGTCAGGTTTGTTATGTGGTGGTGTTTTATCTGTTATAATGGTTCTGTTCCAGTAGAATTTGTATTCATCGTTCTCCAGTACATTTTGTGGTGCATACTTGTATGTGGGAACATGTTGTTTTATTAAGTTTATGTTGTAAAGCAAGCCGTTGATGTATTATTTTTGCTACATTGTTATGTCTTCTGGAGTATTCTGTATTTGCTAGTATTGTACATCCACTTGTGATGTGATCTACTGTTTCCATTTGTTGTTTACAAAGTCTGCATTTATCTGTTGTGGTATTGGGATCTTTAATAATATGCTTGCTGTAATACCTGGTGTTTATTGTTTGATCCTGTATTGCAATCATGAATCCTTCCGTCTCACTGTATATATTGCCTTTTCTTAGCCATGTGTTGGATGCGTCTTGATCGATGTGTGGCTGTGTTAGATGATACGGGTGC
This sequence comes from Schistocerca nitens, assembly GCF_023898315.1. Taxonomy (NCBI): domain Eukaryota; kingdom Metazoa; phylum Arthropoda; class Insecta; order Orthoptera; family Acrididae; genus Schistocerca; species Schistocerca nitens. The sequence goes on along the minus strand of NC_064624.1, from coordinate 191,242,140 downwards.
TTGCCATGTAGTGTTTTCTTTTTCCAATTTGCTTTCTTCGTATCTGTTGATGTTATGTGATCTATAGGGTTGTAGAAGTGGTTATGAGCTTGCAATGGTGTAGCCGATGTGTTTATATGAGTGATTGCTTTGCGTATTTTGATAGTTTCTGCTCATTCCAGAAAGAATTTTCTTAAATTGTCTACCTGTCCATAATGTAGGTTTTTTATGTCGATAAATCCCCTTCCTCCTTCCTTTCTGCTTAATGTGAATCTTTCAGTTGCTGAATGTATGTGATGTATTCTATATTTGTGACACTGTGATCGTGTAAGTGCATTGAGTGCTTCTAGGTCTGTGTTACTCCATTTCACTACTCCAAATGAGTAGGTCAATATTGGTATAGCTTAAGTATTTATAGCTTTTGTCTTGTTTCTTGCTGTCAATTCTGTTTTCAGTATTTTTGTTAGTCTTTGTCTATATTTTTCTTTTAGTTCTTCTTTAATATTTGTATTATCTATTCCTATTTTTTGTCTGTATCCTAGATATTTATAGGCATCTGTTTTTTTCCATCGCTTCTATGCAGTCGCTGTGGTTATCCAATATGTAATCTTCCTGTTTAGTATGTTTTCCCTTGACTATGCTATTTTCCTTACATTTGTCTATTCCAAAAGTAGTCGTCATCATCATCATCATCATCATCATCATCATCATCATCATCATCATCATCATCATCATCATCATCATCATCATCATCATCACCACCACCACCACCACCACCACCACCACCACCACCACATATGTTACCTTTTAAAAGATATTGTCTAAATGTAACACTTTCTTCTTATTCCTACATTCTTCCCAATTTCTCTAATTACATCCACTATGGACTCTTTTGTGGGCTTCTGCACATTTGTTTCCATGCACTGTTGTTTAATTGTAGGTTTCATGGTTTTTCTAGACTTTTCTCGATTGATTATGTTATCTTGTGATAGTCCCACTTCTTTAGTATCTTCTTGTAGACCCATGATGCATTTTGAACTGTTTTTTCTAGTGTTAGCTGCCTCGAAGGTCTGCCTTCTGAGCCTGTTGTTCATCCTGTGATACATCCACAGAATTTTTCCTTCCTCATTTAAAGGTGTCTGTTATTGTTTCCATCTATCTATAGATCTCTCTAAAGGGTGTCTTTATCCTAATTCATTCACAGGAAACTGGTACAGATTTTTTTTCTGAGAATTTTTCTTTCCTGCTTCTCAACCAGTCATTTTTGTTTGACCATGAATCACAGTACATTCTGCAGTTAAGAGCTATTCCGTAGTAGTTTTACATTGACAAAAATAGTTATTTTATTATAATGACTCCACATGAGGTGACATGCTTTTGAGCCAGAAACTCTGGAGATTGGTCTGATAATAAACAAGGATCTCACTTTTGAAAGACTAAAGATATTGAACCGTGTTATTTCAAGATTTCAGCTACAAAACTTGTGGGCAGATGATGGCAGGACTTAGTGAAGACCTAAAATAGGAACGATCAGTCTGCAATGCAGATCAACTGGAATGTCTAGACTTCAGAAGCTAAAAAATGTGTCAATTCCTGCTGCTTCTAATTTTGTGTGTTTACTTTCATATCTTTATTTTGTAAAGAAACAATCTATTTAACTTAAAACAGTCTCCCCTCTTATTATTACACTACTGGCCATTAAAATTGCTACACAAAGAAGAAATGCAGATGATAAACTGGTATTCATTGGACAAATATATTATACTAGAACTGACATGCGATTACATTTTCACGCAATTTGGGTGCTTGATTCTTGAGAAATCAGTACCCAGAACAACCACCTCTAGCTGTAATAACGGCCTTGATACGCCAGGGCATTGAGTCAAACAGAGCTTGGATGGCGTGTACAGGTACAGCTGCCAATGCAGCTTCATCACGATACCACATTTCGTCAAGGGTAGTGACTGGCGTATTGTGACGAGCCAGTTGCTCGGCCACGATTGACCAGACGTCATCAGTTGGTGAGAGACCTGGAGAATATGATGGCCAGGGCAGCAGTCGAACATTTTCTGTATCCAGAAAGGCCCCTACAGGACCCGTAATATGCGGACGTGCAATACCCTGCTGTAATGTAGGGTTTCGCAGGGATCAAATGAGGGGTAGAGCCACGGGTCGTAACACATCTGAAATGTAACATCAACTGTTCAAAGTGCCGTCAGGTGACTGATATGCGTAGCTAATGGCACCCCATACCATCACGCTGGGTGATACGCCAGTATGGCCATGACCAATACATGCTTCCAATGTTCGTTCACTGCGATGTCGACAAAAATGGATGCGATCATCGTGATGCTGTAAACAGAACCTGGATTCATCCGACAAAATGACGTTTTGCCATTAGTGCACCCAGGTTCGTCGTCAAGTACACCATCACAGGCACTCCTGTCTGTGATGCAGCGTCAAGGGTAACCGCAGCTACGGTCTCCGAGCTGATAGTCCGTGCTGCTGCAAACGTCGTCGAACTGTTCGTGTAGATGGCTTTTGTCTTGCAAACGTCCCCATCTGTTGACTCAGGGATCGAGACGTGGCTGCACGATCCGTTACAGCTGTGCAGATAAGATGCCTGTCATCTCGACTGCTAGTGATACGAGGCCGTTGCAATCTAGCACGGCGTTTTCTATTACCCTCCTGTACTCACCGATTCCATATTCTGGCAACAGTCATTGGATCTCGACCAACGCGAACAGCAATGTCGTGATACGATGAACCACAATCGCGATAAGCTACAATTCGACCTTTATCAAAGTCGGAAACGTGATTATACGAATTTCTCCTCCTTACACGAGGCATCACAACAACGTTTCACAAGGCAACGCCGGTCAACTGCTGTTTGTGTGTGAGAAATTTGTTGGAAACTTTCCTCATGTCAGCACGTTACAGGTTTGGCCACGGGCGCCAACCTTGTGTGAATGCTCTTAAAAGCTAGTCATTTGCAAATCACAGCATCTTCTTCCTGGCGGTTAAATTTCGCGTCTGTAGCAAGTCATCTTCGTGGTGTAGCAATTTTAATGGTCAGTAGTGTATCTATTTGTCTAGTATTACTTTTAGTACAAATTTTCTCCTCAATTATAATACCTCCAGTACCAATACCAATACAACTCATTAATTCCCTATTACTTGACTATCGTTACAAGGCTTTGATTCAGATAATTTACAATCTTACTTCTAGTTTTATTTAACAATTTATCATCATATTACTGTGATTACTCATCATTAGAACCAGTAACAGTACATACTGCTATTATTCCATTTATCTTGCTTTCAGTATCGTTGTGCACAGATTCTAGCTCTGTTCAGGATCTTTCTCCTCCTGTCTCCAGTCGGCCATTCACTGACCAGTGCAAAGCCTGCTGGCCTTGACCATAAAATCTCCCTCCTCCTGGAGATACATCCCACTTTGACTTTAAGGAATCCTGTTCCCTTATCACAGTGTACTTTGGTATGCTCTGTTCTTCGAGCTTTGAGGTTGGTAGGCCTGCGCATGCTATACGGACGTCTGAGTCACAGCTCTCGTATAAGATAAGTAATTAAGTAGTAATCTGTTTTAACACTTTAAACTAATTTTTCACTTTAATTAAAGTGCTCTTCTAGCGTACCATTAAAAGTTTTTGTCTTACTCTCGTATTTTCACAGTAATCACGTAAAGTTCGTTTTGTTTACATATCGCGGCCTGGCTGAACTTCTGAGCTTTCAGATTAAACTTCATACCGCAATTTTAAGTGCATTTACTGATAGTTTAGTGTGCTAAATTCGTTTGCTGCCCCTTTATATCTGTAGAGTATCGTCTTCTCGTAAGTAATTTCCAGTAAAAAAATTTCTGAATCACTGTTTACATAGTCGCGAGTAGGCCTAATTTTTCGTACACGTATTTTCATTGTTTTCCGGTAACTTAATTGTCTTTCTGTCACTAAAATCGATTTTTACCATGAGTTTAAAGTGCCTGACGTGCCGTAGAATCGTTAGCTCCGGGGTCTGGTGTGATGGATGTAGTAACTATTTTCATTGGGGAGATTGTAGTGGCGTGGGAATTGGGAAAATGATCGAGACTCATCAGTGGTTCTGTAGGCTATGCAGTAGAGACAGAAAGATTGTGGAACAGGAGAGGAAAATTGCCGCCCTTCAGGCTGAGTTAGATGAGGCTAGGCGAGAACTGGGCAGGTTAAGGGGGGAGAAAGGTAAACAGGGGTGGGAAGTGGCAACAGGCATAAGGAACAGGCCAAGAAATTCTTCTGACAGCTTTGTTATTAATGTACAAAATAGGTTTGACCTGTTGCCTCAGTCATAAACTGATGAGCCTCTCACAGAAGTAGATGTAGACAGGGCTCAACGAACTTTCAGCAGCAAATTCAATAAGAATGTAGGGAAGTCTGCAAAGAGAAAGAATGTCTTGTTGCTAGGTAGTTAGCATGCTACGGGTGCGGGCCCATTTCTGCAGGATGAATTAGGGTCAGAATACCAGGTCACAAGCTTTTTCAAACCGAGTGCTGGACTGGGGCAGGTTACAGAAGATTTAGGTTCGCTATATAGAGGCTTTACTAAGGAAGATACCGTGGTTATTGTGGGTGGGCCAGGCAACAGTATTGACAGAGATTTGGGGTACAGCATAGAATGTGACCTGGCAAAGATTGCATCAACATTGAGGTATACTAGTGTTGGATTTGTGTCGATTCTGGAGCGCGACGACCGACCTCATTTGAGCTCTTCTGTCAGCAGAGTTTGGAGTTGGAACAGCTACTTGGATCTGGTGCAGGGTCACACATTGGTGTGGTTCCTGTTGATTCACTCTGTAGGTGGGACTATACTAGAAATGGCCTACACCTCAACAAGGATGTGAAGGGTAAAGTGGCTGGGCTGATAGCAGGAAATTTAAAGGTGGGAGGAACTACATCTCATGGTGGAAACTCTTTTTTAGTGTAAGATCAGTGTCCAATGGGAAACTCAGCCAGGTAGGTAATAAAGATGTTAAGAAAGTTCAAGATACTCACAAAAGTAAAGTGAAATATAATGTTAGTATATTCCATCAAAATATTGGGGGATTCAAGAATAAAATTGGTGAGCTTCTGCTTTGTTTAGAAGATATAGAAACTGAGAATGTAATAGATGTATTATGCCTGTCTGAGCATCACATTGTCACTGATATGCAAAAGGTTAGCATCAATGGGTACAAATTAGCTGCACATGTAAATAGAGATAATATGATGAGAGGAGGAGTTGCCAAATATGTCAAAAGCTTCCACAGTGTAAAAAATTTAGAAACTAAAATATTTTGTGTAGAGCAACATATCGAAGCATGTTCCACTGAACTTCAACTAAATGATGGCACTTTCATAATTGTAACAGTGTATAGGTCCCCCCTCAGGGAATTTCCAGCTATTTCTAGAAAACGTGGTGCTTTGTTGTGCTATCGGTCAGACAGGGGGAAGCAAATTATCATTTGTGGGATTTCAATGTTGATTCCCTGAAAGAGTGTAATAGGAAGAATGACCTTTTAGTATCTACATCTATACTCCGCGAGCCACCTTACGGTGTGTGGCGGAGGGTACTTATTGTACCACTATCTGATCCCCCCTTCCCTGTTCCATTCACGAATTGTGCGTGGGAAGAACGACTGCTTGTAAGTCTCCGTATTTGCTCTAATTTCTCGGATCTTTTCGTTGTGATCATTACGCGAGATATATGTGGGCGGTAGTAATATGTTGCCCATCTCTTCCCGGAATGTGCTCTCTCGTAATTTCGATAATAAACCTCTCCGTATTGCGTAACGCCTTTCTTGAAGTGTCCGCCACTGGAGCTTGTTCAGCATCTCCGTAACGCTCTCGCGCTGACTAAATGTCCCCATGACGAATCGCGCTGCTTTTCGCTGGATCATGTCTATCTCTTCTATTAATCCAACCTGGTAAGGGTCCCATACTGATGAGCAATACTCAAGAATCGGACGAACAAGCGTTTTGTAAGCTACTTCTTTCGTCGATGAGTCACATTTTCTTAGAATTCTTCCTATGAATCTCAACCTGGCGCCTGCTTTTCCCACTATTTGTTTTATGTGATCATTCCACTTCAGATCGCTCCGGATAGTAACTCCTAAGTATTTTACGGTCGTTACCGCTTCCAATGATTTACCACCTATGGCATAATCGTACTGGAATGGATTTCTGCCCCTATGTATGCGCATTATATTACATTTATCTACGTTTAGGGAAAGCTGCCAGCTGTCGCACCATTCATTAATCCTCTGCAGGTCTTCCTGGAGTACGTACGAGTCTTCTGATGTTGCTACTTTCTTGTAGACAACCGTGTCATCTGCAAATAGCCTCAATAGCCTCACGGAGCTACCGATGTTGTCAACTAAGTCATTTATGTATATTGTAAACAATAAAGGTCCTATCACGCTTCCTTGCGGTACTCCCGAAATTACCTCTACATCTGCAGATTTTGAACCGTTAAGAATGACATGTTGTGTTCTTTCTTCTAGGAAATCCTGAATCCAATCACAAACCTGGTCCGATATTCCGTAAGCTCGTATTTTTTTCACTAAACGTAAGTGCGGAACCGTATCAAATGCCTTCCTGAAGTCCAGGAATACGGCATCAATCTGCTCGCCAGTGTCTACGGCACTGTGAATTTCTTGGGCAAATAGGGCGAGCTGAGTTTCACATGATCTCTATTTGCGGAATCCATGTTGGTTATGATGAAGGAGATTTGTATTATCTGAGAACGTCATAATACGAGAACACAAAACATGTTCCATTATTCTACAACAGATTGACGTAAGCGAAATAGGCCTATAATTATTCGCATCTGATTTATGACCCTTCTTGAAAATGGGAACGACCTGCGCTTTCTTCCAGTCGCTAGGTACTTTACGTTCTTCCAGAGATCTACGATAAATTGCTGATAGAAAGGGGGCAAGTTCTTTAGCATAATCACTGTAGAATCTTAAGGGTATCTCGTCTGGTCCGGATGCTTTTCCGCTACTAAGTGATAGCAGTTGTTTTTCAATTCCGATATCGTTTATTTCAATATTTTCCATTTTGGCGTCCGTGCGACGGCTGAAGTCAGGGACCGTGTTACGGTTTTCCGCAGTGAAACAGTTTCGGAACACTGAATTCAGTATTTCTGCCTTTCTTCGGTCGTCCTCTGTTTCGGTGCCATCGTGGTCAACGAGTGACTGAATAGGGGATTTAGATCCGCTTACCGATTTTACATATGACCAAAACTTTTTAGGGTTCTTGTTTAGATTGTTTGCCAATGTTTTATGTTCGAATTCATTGAATGCTTCTCCCATTGCTCTCTTTACGCTCTTTTTCGCTTCGTTCAGCTTTTCCTTATCAGCTATGATTCGACTACTCTTAAACCTATGATGAAGCTTTCTTTGTTTCCGTAGTACCTTTCGTACATGATTGTTATACCACGGTGGATCTTTCCCCTCGCTTTGGACCTTAGTCGGTACGAACTTATCTAAGGCGTACTGGACGATGTTTCTGAAGTTTTTCCATTTTTGTTCCACATTCTCTTCCTCAGAAATGAACGTTTGATGGTGGTCACTCAGATATTCTGCGATTTGTGCCCTATCACTCTTGTTAAGCAAATATATTTTCCTTCCTTTCTTGGCATTTCTTATTACACTTGTAGTCATTGATGCAACCACTGACTTATGATCACCGATACCCTCTTCTACATTCACGGAGTCGAAAAGTTCCGGTCTATTTGTTGCTATGAGGTCTAAAACGTTAGCTTCACGAGTTGGTTCTCTAACTATCTGCTCGAAGTAATTCTTGGACAAGGCAGTCAGGATAATGTCACAAGAGTCTCTGTCCCTGGCTCCAGTTCTGATTGTGTGACTATCCCATTCTATACCTGGTAGATTAAAGTCTCCCCCTATTACAATAGTATGATCACGAAACTTCTTCACGACGTTCTGCAGGTTCTCTCTGAGGCGCTCAACTACTATGGTTGCTGATGCAGGTGGTCTATAGAAGCATCCGACTATCATATCTGACCCACCTTTGATACTTAACCCAGATTATTTCACATTCGCATTCGCTAATAACTTCACTGGATATTATTGAATTCTTTACTGCTATAAATACTCCTCCACCATTGGCGTTTATCCTATCCTTGCGGTATATATTCCATTCTGTGTCTAGGATTTCGTTACTGTTCACTTCCGGTTTTAACCAACTTTCCGTTCCTAATACTATATGCGCACTATTTCCTTCAATAAGAGATACTAATTCAGGAACCTTGCCCTGGATACTCCTGCAGTTTACCAATATTACGTTAACTTTTCCTGTTTTTGGTCTCTGAGGACAGACGTTCTTTATCAACGATGATATTGTTCTCTCTGGTAAGCCGTCAGGTATTTTATCGTTTCGCCCAAGGGGGGGTCCCTCTAACCTAAAAAACCCCCGTGTGCACGCCACACGTACTCTGCTACCCTAGTAGCTGCTTCCGGTGTGTAGTGCACGCCTGACCTGTCTAGGGGGGCCCTACAGTTCTCCACCCAATAACGGAGGTCGATGAATTTGCAACCATTATAGTCGCAGAGTCGTCTGAGCCTCTGGTTTAGACCCTCCACACGGCTCCAAACCAGAGGACCGCGATCGACTCTGGGCACTATGCTGCAGATATTAAGCTCAGCTTGCACTCCGCGTGCGATGCTGGTTGTCTTCACCAAATCAGCCAGCCGCCGGAAGGAACCAAGGATGGCCTCAGAACCCAAGCGGCAGGCGTCATTCGTTCCGACATGTGCTACTATCTGCAGCCGGTCACACCCAGTGCGTTCAATAGCTGCCGGAAGGGCCTCCTCCACATTACTGACGAGACCCCCCGGCAAGCACACCGAGTGCACACTGGCATTCTTCCCCGACCTACCCGCTATTTTCCTGAGGGGCTCCATAACCCGCCTAACGTTGGAGCTCCCTATAACTAATAGGCCCGCCCTCTGTGACTGTCGGGACATTGCCGGAGAATCGGCCACTGGCCCAACAGGCGAGGCATCCTGTGGTGGCTCGGAAACGATGTCATCACCACTAGGAAGCACCCCGTACCTGTTGGAAAGGGGTAAGGCAGCTGCCACGCGGCCAGATCCCACCTTCGCCTTTCGGCCAGGCACGCGCGAGCCCACCACTGTCCGCCATTCACCCTGGAGTGATGGCTGACCGGTAAGATGCTCACTGCCGGAAGACGCAGCGACATCAGGGGTTCCATGTGATTCCAAGGCCACCGAAGTAGGCATAGGTCTCACCACAGTTGCCCCAACGCCACTACGAGCCGACGCCTGCGCCTCGAGCTCGATGAGCCTAACAGACAAAGCCTCCACCTGCCCCCGAAGAGTGGCCAATTCTCCTTGCGTCCGCTCACAACAACCACAGTCCCTACACATGACTATGTTTACCCTACTCTATACGGTGACAAATTCCCAAGATAATCTTCTGATGAGCTACTCTGATAATCAAGAAACACTCACTGAAATACGAGACGCGAAAACTACACTAGGTTTTCCCAGAAAAACTATTTAAAAGCTAAGCGCAGCAAATAAGTACAAAAACGCTTTATACAAACAGTACTCGCTGCTGCTGGTGCTCTTGCTCTGGCTGTCACAAGACAACTGCTGATTCACGTGACTAGTGGCTAACGGCCGCGAAACAAACAAAAGACGGTTTTAGGGCGCTTTCTGTTCTAAACGATCAAGAAAACACTAAGAAATCTAACACGAAAACTACGTAAAGTTTTATCAAGAACTGTTAGTTACTATGCAGAGCAGATAAACACTAATAGAATCCCTTCCTTAGTGGAAGGTCGTAAACAAAATGCAAAATAAACGCTTTATACAAACAGTACTCGCTGCTGCTGGTGCTCTCGCTCTGGCTGTCACAAGACAACTCAGTTCTTTCAATTTGAGCTCTGTCATTGATTTTCCTACTCCGATAAGAAAGAATAGCAGTACATTGATAGATAACTTTTTTATAGACCAAGATAACTTTAAGGAAATAAATGCTTATCCTGTTGAGAATGGTCTTTCAGATCATGGTGCACAGATAGTTACAGTACATGACATAGCTCCATGCAGGATATCAAATCATACTTTCAAAGCAGTGCATTCAATTAGCAATATAAATATTGCCAACTTCAGGGTAAGCCTACAGCAGCTAGACTGAGATGAAGTGCATAAGGAACCAGATGCAAACATGAAATATAATAGTTTCACGATACATTTTAAGGGTATTTGAAAATTGTTTTCCCAAGAAAATAGTTAAACATAATTCCAAGAACACATACAAAAATCCTTGGCTAACTAAAGGAATAATATTATCTTGCAACCGTAAAAGAACTGTATCTAACAGCAAGAGGGAGTACGACCCCGAAATTGTTCAATATTATAAAAACTATTGTGCGGTACTAAGAAAAGTTATTGAAAAGTCCAGAAGCATGTGTATCATGTCTGAGATCAGTAACTCTGATAATAAAATTAAAGCAATTTGGATTATTATTGAAAGGTAAACAGGGCAACCAAGAGCACAGGAAGACTTTATTGCCATAAAACTGAATGCCAAGTGTTCTAACATACAATCAGAAATTGAAAATATTTTCAATAATCATTTTTTAAATGTTGTGGAGAAAGTAGGATCTAGATCTTCACTAGAAGAGGCAAGGCTACTAATAGAAGAGGCCATACCTGTGCAATGTGTGTATCTTGTGACACATCCTCATACTAAGTTATAAAGGAGAGATTATCTGTAGGCTTCTTGTCTGTTACTGAGTTTTCTCATAGATGATTTGTAGACCAGTTTTCTGTGACATTTCATGAAGCTTCTCCATGACTAGTCTGGCTTCTCTGCTGTTTCTCAGAATAGTAATTGTCCACAAAAGCTATACACCTCATGTTGATTCTCTGCTCTTGTTTAATCTCAAGCTGAATATCATTATCTTCTTCCCCCGTGTCTTCATAATTTTTTGCAGAATTATTTTAAATTGGAGGGGAGCATGGATCTCTGGCTGCGCACTGTTCTGCATTTGAAATGCTTCTCAAATTTCTCCCATGAATTTAATGTTTGGGGTTGTACCCATTAATGTCTGTTGCATAACAGCCACTGTTTTCCTGTCAATTTTGAATTCCTCTTAAGTACTGAATCAAGTCTTTATATCAAATCATAAGCGTTTCTGACACTTGACAGAATTTACCATAGTATTTACAAATCACTATCTTTGCAAAATTGTCTCTGGTTCCAATATCTTTTCTATACAAGATTGCCCTTTGCAAATTCGTGCCTTATAGTCTCGTATTAATGAGTCTACTTGTTCATCCAGTTGACTTCACAGGGCTTTTTAAAGAATTTTGGATATAACAGGATGCAGTGAAACTACCAGCAATTATTTTGACTGGTTTTATATCGTTCTCTATGAACAGGATGATTTATGCACATTTCCACTCTTCAGTATATTTTTTCAGTTTCACAAATGTTTAACATAGTTCTGTGCATTGTTTGTGTCAGACTACTGTCTCTCAATATCCATGCTTCTGCTAGGAATTTCTGTCTTCTGCAGATGACTTGTTATTTTCAGAAGTACTCATTATTTCCTTCAGCTCCTTAACACATGATTTTTAATCAGAATTTTTTTGTCTCCAAGAACTAATTGTCTTTCAGAGGCACGCAGTTGAGAACTGAGTGAAAGTAATTGGCTAAAATTGTTATTTTTATGTTGGTCTCAAGTGACTCATCAAGTAGGCAGTAACACACTGTAGGTGGCCAATACCTTTTAAGTTCTCCCAAAACATTTTGTAAAAGTTTCTGGTATTGTTCTTAATCATGGTTTCTTCGGTGTCTTAGAGCCAGTTTACACTCTTTCTTATAGCCTTCAACATTATTTTCTATACTTTTAAGAATACCTGACATTTTCTAAGGTTTGTTACTATTGAAAGTTTTCAATGCTTGTTCCCTCGCATCTACTCAACCCTGACCATAGGGAATGTTCCACTACCTGCGTTCTCTCTCTCTTTGAGGTTAGCATAATATCATAATGGTTTTCAGTATCTCTGCAAGTTTCTTACAATTTGTGGTATATGAATGAATAATTTCTTGAAAAAAAATTTACTCATTAAATTATGGGTGTTAATGGATTAATGAGGAGTGTTTTATTGATTTGTTTCATTCCTGATAGGCTGTAATCTAATCTTTATATACACAAGACTATGAAGTGACTAAAAAATTCCTTTCTTGTTCTTACACTGAGTATTTTTGTATCCTTATTGGCTATAACATGGTGTATCTGAAACTCATCTAAAGTAAAGTTCAGAAATTTACATATTTGTAGCTAGTTTTCAGGTTTAAGGAGTTGTGTGGTAGTGGTTTAAACTCAATTTCCCAGATTTATCTCACCATTTTCATATATTCTCTTTCGAACTGCTGTTTTCGAAAATGTTTTTGTTGGAGCATATGCATTAGAAGTACTGATCGACAGTGCGACATCCAACAGGTGAGATTAAATGAAGACATAGAAGCAATTCAGTGACATGCTTTTAGATTTCCTACTATTAGGGTTGATTGGGACACAAATGCAAGATGTACAAGTCTGACATCACTTTCAATTATTTATTGCACAATGACTAAATATTGTCTAGATCTCATACATGCTGCATTTCAAAGAGTAAAACTGGAAGTTTTTTTACAAACATTCCATATGCGAACTATGAGTGACCCAGCAGACTTCAATATGGTATTCCAATTATTGCCATACTTGTCCCAGCATGGCATTGTTGACTGTGGCAGTCACTTCCTGTATTCACAGACAGCTTCTGTTGCAGGACTTTCCACATAGTCATTGGAGGCGTTTTGAGTTGATGGGGTGCACGAGGCACTGACTTCTTTAGACTCCTTATGAATGTCTCTTGTACATGTTTCCTGTTTAGTCTAATGTCTTTTGTTAATTTTGTAATCACCTGTGTGTGTATTGAAATTGAAAACATTTAATAGGATTTAGTTATTGTAATATTCTGGAAGAGTGAGAGTTTAGATGTGCACCAATATATAGTGAGTTTTGACATAACAATGGGTAGAGATCAATTAGGGTGTAAGGTTGCTGTTGGGCAGTGGATTGTAAAGATAGTGGACAAAATGGAATTAAAATTTATGCATTCCAACTTAATTTTCCACACAGTAGCATGAAGGATGCAACATGGAAATGATTCAGAGGCATGTTTACTAATGGAAAATTTTATGAAGTGCAATGCCAACTACTAAGTTAATATTCCAAGGTGTCAATCTTCCTCTTATTGTGAACTGATGTAATGTGGGAAAATATCAGAGCAGTGACAGAAAAGGAACACATTTCAATATTGAGCACATTCTCCAAACTGAATACCACATATAAAAACCACTATGTCTGTGCACCACAAAAAATAATTATTACATCATGCATATGCAACAGAATTAAGCCTAACAAACAAATGCTTTATTTGGGAAGAGAAAATTTGATACAGGAACCAGTTCCTCCACATATACTCTTTTTTTATATACCATATGCGCTCTACATAGCATGATGAATTTTGTTCCTTGACTGGTATGCTTCCATAATCACCAGACATCTATGGGCCTGAGGGTCCTTTACAGACACGATGAAGACAAGAGTAATTATGGCTTGTGTGGAGGCAACAGGTAGTTGCTTTTCATTCACTCTATTTGCAAGTGGAAAAGGGAAGGCAATGACTAATAGTGGTGGAACCATACTCACCGCCATGCACCATAATGTGTCTTGTGTAATATGTCTTCAGATTTAGGTTTTTCAGTCTTCATAAATGGTTCAAATGGCTCTGATTACTATGGCACTCAACATCTGTGGTCATCAGTGCCCTAGAACTGAGAACTACTTAAACCCAACTAACCTAAGGACATTACACACATCCACGCCCAAGGCAGGATTCGAACCTGCGACTGTAGCGGTCACGCGGTTCTAGACTGAAGCGCCTAGAACCACACGGCCACACTGGCTGGCTGTTTTTCAGTCCTCTGTCTTATATTCCCCAACATAAGTTAGGTTTCATTCCTGTGAGAAGTTTATGAATCTAACCAACCGTTTTCTCTTACGCAAGACAGACAAAATTATACCACAACATTTTAGTTTACTGGGTTAAATTTTATGCTTCACACAAGCAGACCTTAACAAAGCTACAGGGTGTGCCAAGAAGATAATTTGTTTTGATCAGCTACGACTTCAATGGTGAGGTAATACACGAATTTATCTGTGCAGGTCCAGGAGCTTTTCTGTGGCTGACAAATCTATAAGTAATTCAACATATACCACTGAGGTAGCATATTATAAATATTTTAAGATTAATGTATCAAGTGTGATCTAACACTTACAAATATTATCACATTTCATATCTTAGGCACCTTTCAAATTTTTTGGTACGAACTCGCATGTATCAATGATTCACTGAAAAGATGAAAATGTCCAATGTATTCGTCTGCATTTCATTGATCATAAATTATCGAAAGGAGTAATTTTTTTCAAGTCATCTACACTGCACAGGTTTAAACTTATACAAAATGTTTAACATCCATAAGGGTCACTGAAAATATGATTGAAGATATTGTTACAGTTTCTATTTTGATTCTATTCAGAACAGTTAGCAAATAACGGTTGATAATCCACATTAAGTGGAACAGTACAGGAGCACTGGAAAATTAGGAATTGCACTTAATTGCAGAAAACTCTCAATCTGTGCCTGTCCCACAGTACTGCATTATTTATATTAAGCAATTAAAGAAATACGTTTTTATCACAGTACATGCAAAAAATCAGATGTGAGTGCTTACAGTATTCTCCGTCTCATCCACCTCCGAATTTAGTTCAGGATCCTCCTTGATAACATCATTTGGCTGAGAGATTTCCAAGTCATCTTCAAGAAACTGAAAGAGAAAATCTCTTAGTTAAAATTGTTTATACCCTTTTGTACTTATTACATTGCTCCCAATATTTCTTTTCTTATAAATATCACACAACTTTTCAGAGATTTGTATCATTTATACACAAACAAAAAATATAATTTATTGGGCAGCCATTCTGCCAACACTAATCGCCACAATTCCACACACCCATACTGTACTAATTTTACATGTAGTCAGTCATTCCATACTGTATTCAAGGTGCTTACTGAATCTTGTCATTCATTTGGTAACCTCGCAGTTTGAACATAGCAAGAAGATAAAGTAATTACTTCCCATGCATTAACGTAGTAGAACAGGAAAGGTGGCGAGCCCAAGAACTACGATTAACACTGTCACTTGAGACTCAAGTCGACATGTGGTCGGATGGCATTTGTTGCTTCTGCCTCAACAGATTTTGAGAGTTAGTTTATAGAGTTGTGAGTGAGTATTTAAGAGTTGAAGGTTGCGATTAAAAAGAGGCGTTGAGAGTTATAGTTACAGGTATTTAAAGAAGGAAATGAACAAAAAATGTCCATGTTTTTCGATCCAGTGTACTGATATGGGTGAAGAGAAACAAAAGGTAAATATTTTGTAGGTCTCCAAAAACTAAAGTACAATTTCAAAATGGTTGAGAGCAATTTCTCGGAAAGACAGTCTGACTCAGAGCTGTTTTGTGTGTGATACACATTTCAGTGAGCAACAACAAATCTTTATCATCGGTAAACAAGTTTTAATTCCAAGACAAGGGTGGTCTCTCTTGACCCTGTGGCAGCTCAGCAGTTCCTTGTGTATTTCCCAGTTTACTGAAATATCTGTCGACAATATTACAAGAAAGATAACAGTCGGTAAAGCACTCGCTAAAGGGAAGCTGTGAAAAGAAGACAGTAAATAAGCTGTAGTTTCGATGCCAGCCAGTGCTGCTTCTGTTGAGGAAAATGTAGGGAGCAGATCAGTACTGAACGAAGGAGTAATTATATTAAAACAAAGTTTAAGTTCCACGAACTAGAAATTGTTTAATTACGTGAAAAATTAAGGACTGCATATTCGGAAATCAAGTCTCAGATGAAAACCATGAGATGGCTGAATCAAATGTCCTAGATCATTTGAAACTCAGTAAAAACAGAAAATCATAGTTGCCACTACGTTAAATATATTCAAATTTAGAAACAAGAGAATGCATTACGTGGTGTGACAACGAATTTATTCTGGATGGAGTGCTCTTGAAAATTAGTAGCTCAATAGATACACTGTTTCAAGCACGACTTGTTGCAGCAACCTTCTGAAAAATATCTCCAAAATTTTGTAAATGATCTCAAATGCTCATGCACAATTAACAAAGAGGCTGTAGAACAATTAATAATTATTTACTGGAAAGACAAAATGAAAACAAAGGTACACTGATTTTTGATGAAGTAAAGCCCAAGAAAAGCTACATTTCAATAACACTTTGCTGAAAGATGGTTTCGTCAATTTATGGGAATATACTTCAGACGATTGTAGTAATAACTTTGCCTATCATTGCTCTGGTGTCCGTATTTCTTGCACTGATGTATTACCATATTCACCCTATTCTTGTGTACCCGAGTCGCAATGTCACTCCTAGCGATGTCTAGCATTGATTCAAGTAATTGTCGAGCTAGTGCAAGCTGGAATGACACTTGCTGCATGGTACAGTACATAACAGAATAAAAAGGTCAGGCATTGTCTACGAATTATTGGCATAAAAAGTAAAGTTGCTTGCTGAATATAAAATGCAATTGACAAGACCAGAAAAATATAAGCATTTTCGTATATGCTATTCATGTCATAAATTGCGTAAGAAATGGTTGATATGATAAAACTGGCGTACTTTTTAACGATGACATTATCAACTACAGTTTGTATCGACAAGATAGTTCTCCAGAATGAACGGTATCATTCATTAGATAGGTGAGCAACTTAGTGGTCACACAATTTTCTTGATTATCGTTTGTACAAAACACTAAGTAAAGTAAACGCTTTGCTTCTGAAAGAGTTCTATAGACACTAAGAGTAACCACTAATAGTACCTTACAAATATCTAAATACTTATGGAAAAGATGTTTCATTTCTCTCCCAACAGCAGCATTATTGCGGTAGCATACGCTCTCCAAGTTTCAATAGTCATCCATCAGTAACAGACTACTTCTGCTTGAACAAGTTACTATTTGTTTGCCAGTATATTTCTGTAAGACTTTCACTATCTCTTGCAAAAACTGAGCACAAATGTGAATTTTCGTTGATATCATAAGACAAATGCGGATTTTAGATGGATATTTGCAACAAAAGAACCAGTACAGAGTTTTGGAGCAGAAAACATGCTTTAAAAAAGCCTTTGTATTCATATAATATTAAAGAGGCCCAAGCTAATCCACAATTTAAGTCAGTCTGCTGCTTTTGATGATTTAACACATACTTGAGTGGGTCACAAGCAGACCAACTGACATCTCACGACAGAACCACTGAACTGGGAAAGTCAGCTCATTTCCTCTTCTACTCGGTATGGTTTGCCTACAGTTTCAGCGTTGTTTTCTCCCTGCATTCATACAACAACTTGTCCTTAATTTCTAAATATATCACCTGCGTATTTATTGCTGTCTGGATTTATCAGCTGAACACATTCTCATGCTCACAGGTCTGGCTTGAATATTTTCTGGCGTATGAGACTCTTTTCCCACAACGTCACCTTTTTGCTTCATTTCCAACACTTCTTGTTTTTTTTCTCTGTTCAGACATCTTCAGACTTTTGGAATGGACCAAAAAACAAAGATGAGACTTCCTCTCAGTTGTGTTTACAATACTCAAGAACTCTATTTATAAACCAACACTGGGACTGAAAGCCTAAACTTTAGTATTGCTGGAGATACTGTGTTAAGTCACAATCATTTTCATAGTTTCACAGTTCTTAATGTACTAATGCTGCCTCATTCAACATCCACACAACAATACTTCTCTAGGGTGACAAATCTAAAATCACCAGTATGCATTGGGTCACTTTGTACCACTCCTCAAGGAATAATCAACACATCTGTCGTCTTAGCGTTTTAGACTAACAATGGTCGAATTCCCATTTCACTGACAAGTTGCAACACACTACTACTATACAGATTTGAACTGTATCATGTAACATTGCAGTGTTTAGTGGAACTATGTTAGTGCATGAGAAAGTGTGCTGTAATCAAGTTTGTAACTGCAGGAAATGTGCCTTCAACAGAATACACAGAAGAATGAAAGCAGTGCATGGTGTTTACTACACTCCTGGAAATTGAAATAAGAACACCGTGAATTCATTGTCCCAGGAAGGGGAAACTTTATCGACACATTCCTGGGGTCAGATACATCACATGATCACACTGACAGAACCACAGGCACATAGACACAGGCAACAGAGCATGCACAATGTCGGCACTAGTACAGTGTATATCCACCTTTCGCAGCAATGCAGGCTGCTATTCTCCCATGGAGACGATCGTAGAGATGCTGGATGTAGTCCTGTGGAACGGCTTCCCATGCCATTTCCACCTGGCGCCTCAGTTGGACCAGCGTTCGTGCTGGACGTGCAGACCGCGTGAGACGACGCTTCATCCAGTCCCAAACATGCTCAATGGGGGACAGATCCGGAGATCTTGCTGGCCAGGGTAGTTGACTTACACCTTCTAGAGCACGTTGGGTGGCACGGGATACATGCGGACGTGCATTGTCCTGTTGGAACAGCAAGTTCCCTTGCCGGTCTAGGAATGGTAGAACGATGGGTTCGATGACGGTTTGGATGTACCGTGCACTATTCAGTGTCCCCTCGACGATCACCAGTGGTGTACGGCCAGTGTAGGAGATCGCTCCCCACACCATGATGCCGGGTGTTGGCCCTGTGTGCCTCGGTCGTATGCAGTCCTGATTGTGGCGCTCACCTGCACGGCGCCAAACACGCATACGACCATCATTGGCACCAAGGCAGAAGCGACTCTCATCGCTGAAGACGACACGTCTCCATTCGTCCCTCCATTCACGCCTGTCGCGACACCACTGGAGGCGGGCTGCACGATGTTGGGGCGTGAGCGGAAGACGGCCTAACGGTGTGTGGGACCGTAGCCCAGCTTCATGGAGACGGTTGCGAATGGTCCTCGCCGATACCCCAGGAGCAACAGTGTCCCTAATTTGCTGGGAAGTGGCGGTGCGGTCCCCTATGGCACTGCGTAGGATCCTACGGTCTTGGCGTGCATCCGTGCGTCGCTGCGGTCCGGTCCCAGGTCGACGGGCACGTGCACCTTCCGCCGACCACTGGCGACAACATCGATGTACTGTGGAGACCTCACGCCCCACGTGTTGAGCAATTCGGCGGTACGTCCACCCGGCCTCCCGCATGCCCACTATACGCCCTCGCTCAAAGTCCGTCAACTGCACATACGGTTCACGTCCACGCTGTCGCGGCATGCTACCAGTGTTAAAGACTGCGATGGAGCTCCGTATGCCACGGCAAACTGGCTGACACTGACGGCAGCGGTGCACAAATGCTGCGCAGCTAGCGCCATTCGACGGCCAACACCGCGGTTCCTGGTGTGTCCGCTGTGCCGTGCGTGTGATCATTGCTTGTACAGCCCTCTCGCAGTGTCCGGAGCAAGTATGGTGGGTCTGACACACCGGTGTCAATGTGTTCTTTTTTCCATTTCCAGGAGTGTATATCAGTATCAGTAATGTCCAACATTCAGTTGTTCACGTTCATAATTAAGAAAACAGAGCTGCTAACCTCAGCTCAATGTGGACAGCTGCATTCGCCAAAGCGTAAAGACATCTTTGAGGAATTCAGTCCTATAGTGATGAAGTGCTGCAAGTAGAGGTGAGGCTGTGGCTCCATCAACAAAGTTGAACAGTCCACAGTGACAGTATCAATGAACTGGTTATTCACTGGTAGAAATATTTTCATTGTCAATGTCACTTTGCTGCAACATAAATATGTGGAGATGAACAAAGGTGTAGAATGTTTATAAGGTTTTGTTCAGAGAACTGAGTTTTCACATAAATTCGGTGGCATTGCTTTTCTGGTGGAATATAGAATAGAATGTCCAGGATAGGTCCAGTGCTATTTTTCTTGCAAGGTTCCCTGCATACTACCTGCGTTGGCCAATCATGAGGCGTTTCGTTTGTGACGTCAGACGCGGAAAGCTTGGGCGGGAAGCCTTTGTTGATAGCAGCTTTTCTGCTGTTGTGAGGCGCGCTAGGAAGTTCTTATAATTATTAAATAATGGCACTGCAGTGGTCCAAGGAAGCGACTGAAGCAAAATACCAATACATCCATTCGTATAAAATTTGCAAAGGATGTACGATCTTCTATCCTATAAAATAACAGTCATTATTGGTATATTTATAAAATCAAACAGTAATGAAATGGTGATACTTTTCAAACAAAAGTAGGTGTTATGCGAACTAACCTCAACTCTTCATGAAGCATGAAGAGCGCACATTTTCCAGCGTTTCTCCTCTTAATCCAGTTTTTCATCCATTCTTTCTTTCTTCTTCTCCCATTAACGTGCATTTCTGCATCATTTAGCACCAAAAGAGCTAATAATGCCAGTTTGCTCTGAACATCTGTACCTGAAGCAGCCATCTTCGTTCGATACAACATGCAGCCGATCACAACACAACTAGCTGCCGATCTTTCACCGTGGGAGAGCTTCGGCATGGAAGATAGCCAGCTCCTTTCCCTGCAAGTCGGCAGGCATGCACGCCATCTCGCAAACTTCCAGCGAACCTTGCTCCATGTGAGACGGGCTTAAGAGAACTTGCCGACAAGTGTATGACAGCATTTCCCACCATAGCGCCACTTATAAACAAGACTGCATACATGGACGATTTTGTGATCTCAGTAGAAGGTGATAATTTGGTGATAACTATATACTATGAACTTGTAACCCTAATGAAATTGATCAGTCTCCCCTTATCAAAATGGGCTACCAACTGTGAACAACTCCACACTATCTGGAGGGCAGAAGGGCGAGAACTCCACACCCAGACTCAAGTTTTAGGTGTAGACTGAAACACCGCAGGTGACTACTTCTGTGTCGATCCTAGCGAAATCATCAGAAGGTCGTCAGAAGAGCCAGCCACCAAACGACTCCTTTTACAATGTACGGCTAAATTCTATGACCCACTCGGACTGTTTTCCCCAGTTTCTCTTGTTGGGAAATTGCTATTCCAGGACACATGGTGCCGAGGAATTGCCTGGGATGAACTTATGCCCTGGGACTTAGGGGCACGATGGCGCACTTGGATATCTAGCTTACCTTCATTGTCACATATACGTGTCCCTAGATGGATAGCTACAGCTCATGGAAGAGACTCTCAGTTGCACGTATTCTGTGACGCCTCGGAAAAGGCATATGGAGCAGCTATGTACATTCGTACTGTCTTAGATGATGACGTCGTAACCCATTTAGTCTGTAGCAAGAACAGACTTGCTCCTATTAAGAAGGTGACATTGCCTCGACTCGAACTTTTAGCAGCAGTAGTTGGGACCAGACTATTGTGTTACTTTTGCCGCGGAACAGACTTTAAAATTGCCCGTGCGATACTGTGGACGGATTCTACAATAACACTAAGTTGGATTCGCTGTGATCCTAACAGATGGAAGACCTTCGTTTGTAATCGTGTAACTGAGGTACAAACACACACGACTCCCACGCAATGGAAACACTGCCCAGGACCAGACAATCCTGCTGACCACCTCTCACGTGGACTCCTCGGCTACCAAATGAATTCTTTAGACATTTGGTGGCATGGGCCGCCTTGGCTTACACGCCCCCCTGAATGCTGGCCAAACAACGATACTCCAGCGATGGTACGACTTCCTCCCGAAGAAAAGAGGAAGAAAACGCAGAGCCAAGTTTTGTCGATATCTACGCCAACCAGCCTTTTGAACTTACTTAAATTCAGCTCATACTGGAAGCTCATTCGTATCACAGCATGGACTCTCCGTTTCCTACACAACATTCGTCAGAAGAATAAATCTTCAGGAGAACTTACAGCCACCGAATTATCAGCTGCCAAAATGTATTGGATTCGAGTGGGCCAGAGAGATTCCTTCCCCAACGAATTACATGCACTTCAGAATAACTTACCACTGCCAAGAGAGTCAAAAATCGCACGATACAATCCTTTCCTAGAAGATGGACTGATACGTCTAGGAGGTCGACTGCAGTGCACTAGCCTAAATAGGGAACAAAAACATCCTGTACTCCTTGACGGTTCCCACTACTTCACACAATTGGTTTTTCGAGAGACACACATCCGCCTTCATCACTTTGGTGTTCGTTCTGTACTATCCGAACTGCGAACCGAATTTTGGATCCTTAGAGCTCGTCAGGCCATCAAAAGAACCCTACACTCATGCCTCGCATGCAAGATCTTGAAGAATCCACGATTGCAACAGATCGAAGCACCGCTGCCACCTGAACGAGTTTCACCTGCCAAACCATTTGCTGTAACCGGAATAGACTTTGCTGGCCCACTATTCATCAAAGTGGGGAAGGAAACGCACAAGTCATATATCACTCTTTTCACATGTGCTACCACACGAGCTGTACACCTCTAACTCTGTACAGACTTGTCAACGGACAAGTTTCTTATGGCACTTCAACGATTCGCCGGAAGACGCGGACTACCCCACACGATATATACAGATAACGCGAAAACATTCCACGCCACGAATATGGAACTAGCCCAACTTTGGAAGGCATTAACCACCACAAAATCTTATCAGTTCCTCGCCCACCACGATATTACTTGGAAATTCATTGTCTCCCGTGCGGCTTGGTGGGGAGGATGGTGGGAAAGAATGGTGGGCACTATAAAGCGTTGCCTACGGAAGGTACTGGGACTCGCAAAGCTCACTGAGGAACAACTGAACACCACCTTGATCAGTATTGAAGCCGCGGTGAACTCCAGGCCCATCACACCACGAGATGATTGTGATGCACTCACACCATCCCATTTTCTGGCGGGAAAAAAACTTACGACTATTCCGACGGGACCAGAGCCTTCAGCGAGCACGAATTTAACAAAGGAATTCCGACTGAGACAGCAACTCTGTGACAGTTTTCGGAACCGTTGGGTTAAAGAATACCTATTGGAGCTCCGGAAGTACCATGAAGTTAAACGCCCATCGGGACGAGTCATCCCCTTTCGCCCTGGCGACATCGTGCTGATCCAAGAGGACCTTGGTCCGCGACATATGTGGAAGAAGGCCAGGATAGAAAAGGTACTACCAGGAAGAGACGGCAGGGTAAGGACGATAATACTCCGGACACCAGAAGGTCACATCATTAGTCGTCCTGTGGTTGGTTTGTGGGATTAAAGGGACCAGACTGCAATGGTCATCGGTCCCTTTTTCCAAATAAAATTAAAACCGCCCTAAGAGCATAAAAAAAACGAACAGCATGAAAGACGTCAGACGACACAGGACGAGAAAGACTCCGACAGAGAGCAGACAAAACAAAGTAAAACACACAAAGTGTGACGGTGGTTGGCCGACCATAGAGAAAAAAAGAGGAAAAGCCAACCACCAAGAACACATTAAAAAACTCAATTTGAAATCAGAGGCTAAAAGCCAGAATCAACACTAAAAAACAAACACTCAGATTAAACTGTAAAAGCCCCCTGCCCAAATAAAACGCAAAACTAAGTCCACCATGGCGGAGTCCTCTAGTAAAAGGGCAGGGAGCGTAGCAGGCAGCGCAAATGTCTGCCTGAGCACAGTTAAAAGCGGACAAGTTAATAAAATGTGCACCACCGTCAAAACCGCCCCACAGCGACAGAGAGGCGGGTCCTCACGACGCAATAAATAACTGTGAGACAGTCGGGTGTGGCCAATGCGGAGCCGACAGAGAACACCTGAATCTCTGCGAGTGGCTCGCATGGATGACTGCCACACACGCGTCGTCGCCTTGAGAGAACGGAGTTTGTTTGGCGTGGGCAGATTGCGCCATTCAGTGTCCCAAAGCGAGAGAACTTCGCGGCGGAAGACTGCCCGCAAATCAGTCTCCGGGAGGCCGATGTCCAGGGTGGGTTCAGTGGTGGCCTGTTTGGTCAGGCGGTCAACATTCTCATTGTCCGGGATACCGACGTGACCGGGGGTCCACACGAAGACCACGGAGCGGCCGCAACGCGCAAGAGTATGCAGGGACTCATGGATAGCCATCACCAGACGAGAACGAGGAAAACACTGGTCGAGAGCTCGTAAACCGCTCAGGGAATCGCTACAGATAACGAAGGACTCACCTGAGCAGGAGCGGATATACTCTAGGGCACGAAAGATGGCGACCAGCTCAGCAGTGTAAACGCTGCAGCCATCCGGCAAGGAACGTTGTTCGGAATGGTCCCCTAGAGTTAGCGCATACCCGACACGACCAGCAACCATCGAACCGTCGGTGTAAACAATTCCAGAGCCCTGATACGTGGCCAGGATGGAATAAAAGCGGCGGCGGAAGGCCTCTGGAGGGACCGAGTCCTTCGAGCCCTGTGCCAAGTCGAGCCGAAGGCAAGGGCGAGGAACACACCACGGGGGTGTACGCAGAGGCGCCCGGAAAGGAGGTGGAACAGGAACAAGCCCAAGCCCGGAGAGAAGCTCCTTGACGCGTACGGAGATCGGACAACCTGACCGGGGCCGACGTTCTGGCAGATGGACGACTGACTGTGGGAACAGGAGACGATAGTTAGGATGCCCGGGCGAGCTTAGAACATGGGCAGCATAAGCAGCCAGCAAACGTTGGCGTCGGAACCGCAGTGGAGGTACACCTGCCTCCACTAGGACGCTGTCCACAGGGCTGGTACGGAAAGCACCAGTGGCAAGGCGTATCCCGCTGTGGAGAATTGGGTCCAGCACCCGTAACGCAGATGGGGATGCTGAGCCATAAGCCAGGCTCCCATAATCCAGGCGGGACTGGATTAACGCCTGGTAGAGCCGTAACAGGGTAGAGCGGTCGGCGCCCCAGTGGGTGTGGCTCAAACATCGCAGTGCATTGAGATGCCGCCAACACGCCTGTTTGAGCTGCCGGAGATGAGGCAGCCAAGTCAACCGGGCATCGAAAACCACCCCCAAAAACCTGTGGGTCTCCACCACAGCAAGGAGTTCGTCGGCAAGATAAAGCCGCCGCTCAGGATGGACTGTTCGGCGCCGGCAGAAATGCACAACGCGGGTCTTGGCAGCCGAAAACTGAAATCCATGCGCTACAGCCCAAGACTGCGCCTTACGGATAGCGCCCTGTAGCTGACGTTCAACAGCTGCAATGCCAGTAGAGCTGTAGTAAACGCAGAAGTCGTCAGCATACAGGGAAGCAGAGACAGAATTTCCCACGGCCGCAGCAAGCCCGTTAATGGCTATTAAAAACAGACAGACACTTAAAACAGAACCCTGTGGCACACCGTTCTCCTGGATGTGGGAGGAACTATACGAGGCCGCGACTTGCACGCGGAAGGTACGACACGACAGAAAATTGCGGATAAAAATCGGCAGAGGACCCCGAAGACCCCATCCATGAAGCGTAGAAAGGATATGATGACGCCATGTCGTATCGTACGCCTTCCGCATGTCGAAAAAGACAGCGACCAGGTGCTGACGGCGGGCAAAGGCAATACGGATGGCCGACTCCAGGCTCACCAGATTGTCGGTGGCGGAGCGGCCTTTACGGAACCCACCCTGAGACGGAGCCAGAAGCCCCCGAGACTCCAGTACCCAATGCAAGCGCCGGCTCACCATCCGTTCAAGCAACTTGCAAAGAACGTTGGTGAGACTAATGGGACGGTAGCTGTCCACCTCCAGAGGGTTCTTTCCAGGTTTCAAGACGGGGATGACAATGCCGTCCCGCCATTGAGACGGAAAGTCCCCCTCGATCCAAAGACGGTTCTAAAGAGCGAGAAGGCGCCGCTGGCAGTCCACTGAAAGGTGTTTCAGCATCTGACAGTGGATGCCATCGGGCCCAGGAGCGGTATCAGGGCAAGCAGCGAGGGCACTGCGAAATTCCCACTCACTGAATGGAGCATTGTAAGATTCTGGGTGGTTGGTGCGAAACGAAAGGCTCCGACGTTCCATCCGCTCTTTAATGGAGCGGAAGGCCTGGGGGTAATTCGCAGAAGCGGAACTCATAGCAAAATGCTCTGCTAAGCGATTTGCAATGACGTCGGAGGCAGTGCAAACTGCTCCATTCAGTGAGAGCGCAGGGACGCTGGCAGGGGTCCGATAGCCGTAGACGCGTCGAATCTTGGCCCAGACCTGCGATGGAGTGACAGGCCAATGGTGGACACATACCGCTCCCAGCACTCCTTCTTGCCTTGGCGGATAAGGAGGCGGGCCCGCGCACGCAGCCGTTTGAAGGCGATAAGGTGGTCTATGGAGGGATGTCGCTTGTGACGCTGAAGCGCCCGCCGACGATCTTTAATCGCTTCAGCGATCTCAAGCGACCACCAAGGCACAGCCTTCCGCCGAGGGGACCCAGAAGAACGGGGAATGGCAGAGTCGGCGGCAGTAACGATGCCGGTGGTGACCGATTGAACCACCACATCAATGTCATCAGTAGAGAGAGGCTCAAAAGCGGCAGTGGAGGAGAACAAGTCCCAGTCAGCCTTATTCATAGCCCATCTGCTAGGGCGCCCAGAAGAGTGACGCTGTGGTAGTGACAAAAAGATCGGAAAGTGGTCACTACCACACAGGTCGTCATGCACACTCCATTGGACAGACGGTAAGAGGCTATGGCTACAGAGTGAAAGGTCAATGGCGGAGTAGGTGCCATGCGCCACACTGAAGTGTGTGAAGGCACCATCATTTAACAGCGAGAGATCGAGCTGCGACAATAAATGCTCAACGATGGCGCCTCGACCTGTTGCCACTGACCCACCCCACAGAGGGTTATGGGCGTTGAAGTCGCCCAATAGCAAGAAAGGTGGCGGCAATTGGGCGACCAGTGCAGCCAGGACATGCTGCGAGACATCACCATCCGGTGGAATGTAAAGACTGCAGACGGTAACAGCCTGTGGCGTCCACACGCGTACAGCGACAGCCTCTAAAGGCGTCTGGAGAGGGACAGACTCCCTGTGCAGAGTGTGAAGGACATATATGCAGACGCCACCAGACACACTTTCATAAGCTGCTCGGTTCTTGTAATAACCCCGATAACCACGGAGGTCGGGGGTTCGCATTGCTGGAAACCAAGTTTCCTGGAGAGCAATGCAGAAGAAAGGGTGAAGGCTGATAAGTTGGCGGAGCTCAGCTAGATGGTGGAAGAAACCGCTGCAGTTCCACTGGAGGATGGTATTGGCCATGGCTGGGAAAGGCGTGACGGGACGGGGAAGGCAGATTACGCTGCTGGGTCACCTGCTGCCTCCAAGTGAGCACCTGTGCCAGTGCTTTCCATGGCGTCGGAGGGACTGGCGAGATCGAGGTCCTCAGCAGACGCCAGGATCTCCACCTCGTCCTCAGACGCAGAGTTTGAAGGTTGCGGTGGGACAGGTGACACCGCAATGTCAGGATGCTTGGGAGCCTTTCTCTTCAACTGCTTCGCACGCTGTGCCTTTGGAGGGTCTGGCTGGGAGGGCCCCACTGGGTCAGTCTCAGGGACGGACGACGACCGGGAAGCCCTATGACCAGCGACCGGTTGTTGTTTCAAACCTTTGCGGGTTTCCGCTTTGACACTGGGCGAAGCCTGGGAAGGGAGGGCCCCAAGCGACCCCTTCCTGGCTAGAGTAGCCGAAGAAGCCCCACGCTTCTCCGGCTGGGAAGGGGGGACGAATGTCCCCGATGGTTGGGGTGGTGTTGCTCCTGGAGTAGATGGAGCAACAGAAGGGGGAAGTGCCCCCCACAACCAAGGGGGCCGGTTCATTGTGACATAGCTGAGAGGCAACAGTACGTGATGACACGGGAGAGGATAGGATCGCTGTTGCAGCAGCGGCATAGGAGGATGTCATGGGCACGGGATGTAGCCGCTCATATTTCCGCCTTGCCTCGGTGTAGCTCAGGCGGTCCAGAGTCTTATATTCCATTATCTTCCTTTCCTTCTGGAAGATCCTACAGTCCGGCGAGCAGGGGGAATGGTGTTCTCCGCAGTTAACACAGATAGGAGGCGGGGCACATGGAGTATCAGGATGCGAAGGACGTCCACAATCCCGACACGTGATGCTGGAAGTACAGCGAGATGACATGTGCCCGAACTTCCAGCATTTAAAACACCGCATCGGAGGAGGGATATATGGCTTCACATCACAACGGTAAACCATCACCTTAACCTTCTCGGGTAATACATCATCCTCAAAGGCCAAGATGAAGGCACCGGTGGCTACCTGATTATCCCTCGGACCCTGATGGACGCGCTGGACGAAGTGAACACCTCGTCGTTCGAGTTTGGCGCGTAATTCATCGTCGGACTGCAGAAGAAGATCCCTGTGGAATATAATACCCTGGACCATGTTGAGACTCTTATGCGGCGTGATGCTAACTGAAACATCCCCCAACTTGTCACAATTGAGCAACCTCCGTGACTGGGCAGAGGATGCCGTTTGGATGAGCACAGAACCAGAGCGCATCTTGGACAAGCCCTCCACCTCCCCGAACTTGTCCTCTAAATGCTCCACAAAAAACTGGGGCTTGGTTGACATAAACGATTCCCCATCAACCCGCGTACACACAAGGAACCGGGGTGAATAGTCTCCACTGCCTTCTTTTGCCATATGTTCCTCCCATGGAGTGGCCAGGGAGGGAAATGATCGTGGTTCGTATTTCCTGCCGTTGAAGTTAGACCACGATCGCTTAGAGACTGCCGGTGGAGGCCCACCAGCGAGAGATGATGTACCACGCTTCATTGCGGGTCATCCGCCCGGATGCCACCTACTCCGACCAAGGGCCCTCCCCACGGGCGCCACCCAGCCGCAGCAATAGCCACCTGGCAGGACGGCCATTGCCGGGAGTCCTGATGCCCCAGGGAGATGGGCATCTACTCCTTGGCATACGTGGGGAGTTAACAGCGCAGGCATCAGTAGAGCGATCTCTGTGTTGTCAGGGGGCTACAACCAAGAGGGTACATGGCGGCCCCACCACAATGGGCTGGCTACTGTGCTGGATCTTAGGTGCAAAACTGTCCAAGGTCGTCGTCGCAGTTAAAAGAAACACTGCAGAGTGCAGCGTGGTAATCGCCCAAGAGATCGAAAACGAGCGGGACACCATTGCAATGACGAGAAAGCCGGCTAAAGGTCTAATTACACGACGGATACAGTGCACCATGTAAGGCGCCCTTCCCCAATTGGCTCGCTCTTCGGAAGAATTTAGAAAGATGGAGGTCAAACGCGAGAGGGGACCATCACATAAGGCCGAAACATTTGAGACTCCTTTTAGTCGCCTCTTACGACAGGCAGGAATACCGCGGGCCTATTCTAACCCCCGAACCCGCAGGGGGGTTAGTCGTCCTGTGCAGCTGGCCGTACCTTTGGAGGTCGACCAGGGTGGGGAGGATGTCACAGAGTGATGTACTACTCGCAAGTGAGAGACTGTTTGTTTACTCTTAGGACAATGTATCTTTGACTTGTTATATTGTATGTTCTGTGGCTATGTAATAAAGTGTTGTTACGACTGCTAATCGCTGCTCTACTGTGATTCACGACAATGATCGAGGAAGATGAACATCGGCCAAGACAACCGGTTATGCAGAGGAGAGCGATTGAGGCGCCAAACGCAAACCGGAACGGAAACGGATTTAATAATTATTATACTAGGAACAGTCAGAGATTCAATGGAAACAATTGCAGCGGAAATGGAAATTTCAATAACAGTGCTGCGAGGGGCAGATTCAGAGACAATCTAGCAGGTTGCAGATACAACCCAATGTTTGGAAATGTAAGAGATTATCAAAACCAGCAGTTTTCAAATAATAATAATAATAATGCGTATAGAAATTCTGACCCTCGATTTGAAGCAAATAACACAACCAGTCATCAACAACAACCAATCATAACAGAAGTAGTATATGATTCAAGAGGAAATAATGATCGACATTTAAACTGAAGGGCGCCGCTTTATGCTCCGTAAAGTCGGCCGGGGAATACAAAAGGGGCAAACCTGTTTTAAACGAAATTAATTCCGTGGCAATGTTGAGATATAATGAAGGCGAATTAATGACAGATGAATTGACGAGAGACTTAGAGGCCTGTGTAGTCGAAGATAAAAGGGTTCCTGTGTCTGAGATCATCACAGAAGTGGGAGGAATTTTAACCAATGTTGTATTGCACACAGCTTCATCTACAGACATAGAATGCGGAACTTTGTTTCGCAGAATTAATAAAATTTAGAAAATCCCTGTCCTACCAGTACAAAATTGCCTAGTTATAGGTTCAGTGGGGCAAAATCCCGGAACATCAAGATACAAACGCTTATAGTGATAAAATTGGGAAATGTAGCTAAACAATGCACATTCCTTGTAGTGAAAAAGTTGTTAGTAGATTGTATTCTTGGCATTGGAACTTTGCAAGCCTGCAATTGCAAGTTGGACTTGGTAGAAGGAAAGGTGCATTTTAAAATCGAACATCAATTTGTTACACTGATCTTACTGAGAAAGGAGGCAGTGTATCATTCCCTGGCGGTTAAAACAACCAGTTCAGGAAGAAATACAAAAAATGTTAAACTGGAATCTTATTGAACCGTCTAACAGCCCATATTGTTCTCAGTTGCTTGTTGTACCAAAGCCAGGAGGAAAAGTTCGTTTGGTATTAGATACAAGGGAAATTAACAAAATTATAGTACCTGTGTGCACACATCCAGAGAACATCGATGAGTTAATACAGAAATATCAAGATGTATCCTATTTCACGAGTATTGATTTGAGAAGTTCGTTCTGTTAAGTCCAGTTAGACAAGGACTCAAGAAAATATACTGCTTTTATATATGGAGGGAGAAGCTATCAGTTCAAGGTCGTTCCATTTGGTCTCAATATCAGCTCTGGAGTTTTTATTTCTGCGTTGGACTATGCCCTTGGACCAGAATTACATAGTCGAATAACAATTTTTGTGGACGATCTATTAATTGCCTCTAAAACTTGGGAGGAACATGTACAACTTATGAGGATT
Organism: Schistocerca nitens; assembly: GCF_023898315.1. Taxonomy (NCBI): domain Eukaryota; kingdom Metazoa; phylum Arthropoda; class Insecta; order Orthoptera; family Acrididae; genus Schistocerca; species Schistocerca nitens. The sequence goes on along the minus strand of NC_064624.1, from coordinate 191,211,064 downwards.
TTTACTGTGTTCAAACAAACTGGTATAACTGCAAATCTAAAAATAAATCCCAATTTTCTCTACAGAGAATTAATATCTTAAGACATATGATTAATGCAAAAGACATTCTTCCAACAGAAGCGAAGATTAGTGCGAAAAAAAAATTTCCAACTCCAAGAAACAGAAGACAACTGAAAGGCTTTATATGCTTGGCTTCATTTTTTCGTCGATTTATTAAAACTCAAGCAATGAACTCTGAAGCACTAAACCGGCTCCTGAGGAAAGATGTACCATGGCAATGGTCTAATGATTGTGAAAAGGCTTTTTGTGAAATTAAGGATCAACTGATAGATGCTCCGTTATTGTACCACCCTGATATGAATGTCTGATTCTGTTTAGCCACTGATTCATCAGATGTGGGATTAGGATCTTGTTTATTTCAGATTAGGTACATCGATGATGTAAAAACCTTTTGCCCAATTGCATTTGCTAGCAGAGTTTTATCCACCTGTGGAAGAGCATATACCACTACGGAAAAGGAAGCTTTAGCAGTTATTTGGTCTTTCAAAAGGTTTATGTATATGGCTCAAGGATGACCGTTTATTGTGACCACCAATCATAAGCCTTTTTACAAACTTGCAAGTTGCTGCATCCTCGCTTGTCAACGTGGACGCTGGCGCTGCAAGAATATCAGTTTCAAATTATTCATGTAGCCGGAAAAGAAAATATTATAGCTGACGCGTTGTCAAGATCTCCAGAACCAATAACACCTGAAATGGATGTAAATAATAAGACAGAATTTCCAGTGCTGCTTCTTCAAGAAAATAATTACAAGTTATATTGTATTCATTTATGTAAGACAATGGCTCAGCTTCAGAAGAAGGATCGGCGATGGAATGCTATAATACTACAATTCAATCAACAAAATCCTACGGTCAATTTGGAATACTACCGGCTTGTGAATAATATTTTATTTTTTAAATTTGGGAAGGCTGAGAATCCAAAGTGGTGTGTCTGCATACCCGAAGAATATGAAGAACGATTAATTTGGTTTACACATTTGACCTGGGGTCATGTTGGTGTTGTAAAGCGTGCTAATAAGTTTAGATATTATTGTTACCTTCCAAATATAAGGCGAAAAGTGCACAAAGTCATACAGTAATGTGTTCTCTGTCAAAAGGCTAAGCCGGACAACAAGGGAAATAAAATTGCGCTTCACTCAATAACACCTGAAGCACCAAGATAACTTATATCATGTGATATTTGTGGACCACTTCCTAGAGCCAGAAGTGGTGTTAAGTACATTATTGGATTCTGTGATGTGTTTACAAAATATGTTAAACTATATCCTATAAAATCAGCAACTGCAAGAGCTGCCACAGTAAAGTTTGTAAATGACTACATTCCTCATGCAGGGATTCCAAAATGTATAATCTCTGACAATGCAAAGATATTTACTGGATATTTATGGAGAAGATTAGTATCACAACTAGGAATAAAACATATTTACATCTTGCTACCATCCACAAGGGAATTTAATTGAACGGGTTTTCTGAGAACTGAACAGATTCATGAGAATGTACTGTCATGATAAACAAACTACCTGGATAAACTATTTGACCGAGTTTGAGCAGATTTATAATAATTTCTCACATAGTTCTACAAACTTTACCCTGAATGAACTGATGTTCAGCGATAACGAAAGAAACTTTTGGGTAGATAACTTGCCTAAACTCAAGGACACCAAAATGTCTTGGGAAGAAAAAATTCGCAATGCTCTCATTAATATTACGGAGAAAGCAAGACAGCGATAGGAAATCCATGATAGAAACATCAAACGGATTCACACTTTTAATATCGGACAGAAAATTCTTTTAAGGAGACACATCAAGTCATCAAGGTTGAAGAAGACCATCAGAAAATGGAATCTAATTTATACAGGTCCATATATACCAAATCCTGGTGCGTATTTATTAGGATATCCGGTTTCTGGAAGAATAAAAGGATTATTTCCTCATGCAGAGGTACTTTTAAGGCAAGTGTGTCAAATAAAATAAATAAAAAATAAAAAAATTTAAAAATTGAAGTGCGAAGGACAGTATGCCTCAGCTACTGTGATAGGTTAAATGACAGCATGCCAAGTATCTGTGATAGTTTAATGAACAGTAAGCGATTGCTTCTGTGATAGTATAGGAATATTTAGAAAAGTAAGTGGAACTGTGGCTATCGCTGCTGTGAAGACTTACAGATTATCTGTCGACACGATGATCACCAAAGAAGCTTGTGCATGTGAAATAATATACATTCAGGGAGCGTTAATCTGTAGTGATAATAAGTTTACTGAAACTATATGATCGAATACGGCGCTTGAGTGTGAAGTTAGTGTTTGTAAACTGACAGTTCATAGCAGAACAAATGAACCGCATTAGGAAATTAGAATCGATTGCAACTGTCCACAGAAATAAAGACTCACTGGTTTTTTTTGGCATGAGCTAAATTCTATTTAAGAGAATTTAATTACTAGCTTAGTGTGTTTATAAAATTAGAGTTAATAAGAAAGTTCTTCATTGAATTTATAATAATGTGTAATTTTCCAGTTGGGTTTGTTTATTGTTATATTGCATTCTTATATGTTCTGGAGAAAATGCGGCAATCTGAGTATAAAAGAGAAAAATTTGATCGTCAGTCACTACTCACAAAGATTAATTTCAGCTGGAGAGGTAATGCTGCAAGACTTAATTAAACGTTCTCTTTTTCAGCAAAATTTCATTTTAATCATGTATGAGTAAGATATAATTTTTTGGGAAATTGTCTCAAATAATGAAGTTTTTAATATTCTGACATGCTATCTACATTTGTACTTTAAACCAAAATAGGAAAGATTCAGATCTACTTCCACCTGGAAAAGCCAATGAGAAAAAAAAATAAAACCAGGATTAGAACCTTTCGGCTTACTCAAGAAGATGGATGAAATTATCCACGTTTTCAAAAATTGTATCCCGATCTGGAGTTGTGATACTGCGCAACTACAGTATCGATTAAGACACCTAGGTGTGGAAAGTATAAGACGAATGGATTTTCCCATTCCTCAGATGGAAGATTGGATGGATCAGGTGCATATTTGAGTTCAAAATGAATCTGGAGAAATTCGACTAACCCTTCTCTTCCAGGAATCTTTAATAGTTGACCATTCCTTGGACGAATTTCGCGTGTTTCATGCCACAATCCTGAGTACCTGTTCCTGAGGTTCCTCCTGTCCAGTACGCCAATGCGACGCCTGTCCTCTGTGCCGTGTCCCAAGTTCCTGTTCGATCAGTTTCACCGCAGTTCAGCAAGACGTCGATGAAGAAAATTTTTCAGAAGATTATAAAAATTTGCATGTGTAAAGATTTTTTTTTTGCTATGAGGCAGATTTTATCTTTTCTATGAATTCTAGAATATATCTCAAATTTCTGAAGTATTCTGTCTTTCCTATCTGTGATACCTAGTTGGATCTAAGCCTCCAGGTTCTCTGGGGTTTCCCTGTGAAGGCCATTTCCTGAATAGGTAGACCTGATTAACAACTATGTAAGTGCATCTTCCCTGGTTGTGTACGTGGGATGCGGGTATGCCCCAGTACATGTGGAAGAAACAACTGAGTATGTAGGTACCTATACCAAATCTCTTTCAATTCTTGAAATCAAAAAATCTTACTAACTTCTTAAAATTTATAGGAACATATGTTCCACAAATTCTAACGAGTTAGCTAAGCTAATATCTCGCAAAGTGGATACATATCAACTTTGCTCGCTGCGAGGGGCGATGTAAAGTCTCTTGCAGCGGTTTCTCCACGATATTTTCAGAAATTTTAGAAATTATGTAACTTAGTACATATCACGAAATATCTGATCTTACCGATTCCTAAACTTTAATATACAATGATTATCAATGAAAAGTAGTTTCAAGCCCTATTATTCCTTGGAGCGTCCATTTACTCCATGGAATAGCTTCTCTGCTATCTGTTTTCTCTTATGAAAAAGAATGGGAGATTTTGCCGATTAGCCGTGAAAGAAGGAGGATGTATATGTATGTATTATTGAGCTAGTCGCCATCTTGATGAGATTCTGCATGAGAAGGAATTTAATACATGAACTAAACTGAAGTAAGTGTGTTCGCGTATTATTTAACTGATTATTATTGACAGTGTCTGCTTACTACGCTGTGTTGCACGGGATCAGTGGGGAACGTCTGATTTACACTGGACGAACCTGCCGTTTTGTATGCTCAAGATATCCAGTTACTTCAAATAAATAGGCTAACACGGTCTTACCAACAGATCTCCGGTCTTCCCCATGTGATCACCGAAAGTTAATAATTATTGCAAATATTTTCAGGAGATCGACTGATAATTTTCGTCGCACCCACACTTCGAAATTGCTTCACTGTCTTATGGAATTTAAGGTAAGCTCAATTTAATCAGGATAGAACAGTATTGAACTGTGTGAATGTGATAAGCCTTCTTTGTGAATGAAAATTCCCTTAACATACGCATGTTTTGACTATCCTGAGCAGTGAAGCTAAATCAGGCCAGTGTGAGAGAGGTTTTCAAATTTTTCTGAATACCACAAAAGAACTATTAAAAGCACAAATGGACACTGGTTTATTTGAACCATGAGACAGCATTAAGGACATGCTAACAACTAGTCCTTGACCAGCGGTGCAGCAAGCAAGTAGTTCAAGTGCTTCTCCATGTAAATCTGCATCTACATGATACCTCTGCTATTCACACTAGTGTTTGGTGAAAGTGCATAGAATCACTTTCAGAATATTTCTCTACTCTTCTATTCTCAAAAACTATGTGGGGGATTATGAACACTATCTTCCTGTGCAAGCTCTGTATTCTCTTATACTATCATAACGGTCACTTTCCTCTTTGTAGGTGGGAGTCAAAAAATACTTTGGAATAGAAAGTTGGTGATTAAAATGACATCAAAAGATCATGCTACAAATAAAAACTTCATTGTTTTCACTGCTGTCCCAGCTAACGTATCATTTCCATCTCCCATGCTTTGTGATAATACAAAGCTTGCTGCCCTTCCTTGAGCTTTCCCATCGTGAGGGCAGTGTAGGCAGTCCTCCGCATATGTTGCTCCTCCCAAATATCTGCCAATGAAATGTAATCTTCGATTTACCTTCTTCCCAACATTTTGCATATTATGGTTATAATTGAACTTGCTTATAACTTTAGTCCACACATATTTTGTCAAACTGAATGTCTTTAAATTTGGGCGAACTTTTGTGTAGTCATAATTTGAGTTTTTTAGAACTCATGTAGGGGACCGCACTTTTTTATTGTTGAGGGTAAGATTCCATTCTTTTCACCATATACATATCTTGTCTAAATCATTATGAAATTTGTCTTCATCTGATGAATTCACTAGAAACTAAACATCTGGAAACAAAGAGTAGCTCAGATTGTCTCATATCTCATTTATATAAATTAGGAACAAAAGATGCCCTGTAACACTTCCATGAGGAACCAATTGATTACTTCAGTCCCATTAGAAGACTTCCCGTCAGTTCCTATGACTATGACAACAATCTGAGGGTACATAATTTGACTGGAAGCCACTTATGACAAATGATGTTAACAGCCTTCTAAAAATCTAAAATTGTCGAATCAAATTGAGATATGCTGTCACTAGTATCCGTCAGTAAATGTGAATATAAAACCAGTCATCTTTCACAAAGACAACATATTCTGAATCTATGCTGATTATGTGTCAATAGATCATTTTCTTGGCACTATTTCATACTGTAGGAACTCGGAATTTGTTCCAGTAGCTGGGTCCCATATTTTGCATATAGTGAGCAAATGTGGGCTGCGATATGAACATGACTTCACGCTTGTGTGGAACTACCTAAGAGGTGAAGACTTTTACAGTGACTCCCAGATACACGAGACCAAGCAAAAGATACACTATGTGATCAGAAGTATCTGGACACCTGGCTGTAAATGACAATTTCATTGTGCCCTCCATTGGTAATACTCGAATTCAATATGGTGTTGGCCCACCTTTAGCCACTCTCGCAAGCATATGTTCAATCAGGTACTGGAAGGTTTCTTGGGAAATGGCAGCCCATTCTTCATGGACTGCTGCACTGAGGAGAGGTATCTAAGTCGGTCGGTGAGGCCTGGCATGAAGACAGTGTTCCAAACGTCCCAGAGGAGTTCTATAAGATTCCGGTCAGGACTCTGTGCAGGTCAGTCCATTACAGGGATGTTATTGTCGTGTAATGACTCCGCCACACGCCGTGCATTATGAACAATGTCCAAACGTCTTGAAAGATGTAATCACCACCCCCGAATTGCTCTTCAACAGTGGAAAGCTAGAAGGTGCTTAAAACATCAATGTAGGCCTGTGCTGTGACAGTATCATGGCAAACAACATGGGGTGCAAGGCCCCTCTGTGAAAAACACCACCACACCACAACACCACCACCACCTGTGAATATTACTGTTGGCACTACACACACTGGCAGATGATGTTCACCGGGCATTTGCCATACCCACACCCTGCCATCAGACTGCCACATTGTGTACCATGATTCATCACTCCACACAACCTTTTCCACTGTTCTATCATCCAATGTTTACACTCCTTACACCAATCGAGGCGTCATTTACCATTTACCGGCATGATGTGCAGCTTATGACCAGCTGCTGGACCATGAAATCCAAGTTCTCACCTTATGCCTTTCATAATACTTGCAGTGGATCCTGAAACAGTTTGGAATTCCTGTGTGATGATCTGGATAGACGCCTGCCTATTACACACTACGACCCTCCTCAACTATTAGAGGTTACTGTCAGTCAACAAGTGAGGTCAGCCTGTATGCTTTTGTGCTATGTGACCCCTCACCTTTCCTCTTCACTACCATACCGGAAACAGTGGACCTAGGGATGTTTTCGAGTGTGGAAATCTCGCATACAGATTTACGACACAAGTGACAATCACCTGACCATGTTCAAAGTCCGTGAGTTCTGCGGAGAACCCCATTCTGCTCTCTCACTATGTCTAATAGCTACTGAGGTTGATGATATGGAGAAACCGGCAGTAGGTGGCAGCACAATGCACCTAATATGAAAACAGTATGTTTTTGGGTGGATACTTCTGATCACAGTGTATGTGTAGGGTAGTCCAATATTTATTCATTATCTCAAAATATAAAGTTATGAAATAAATTTTTGGTTGTTGCAGACATGTTTGCTGGTGTTTTGGTTTGTTTTAGGGTGCAAAAACTACTAGGGTCATATGTGCCCTCATCAAAACTGTGAAACACGGAGAAAGAGAGAGGAGATAAAAGTGACCACACATCAATCCCAATGGACAGAAGAGAAGACATGGAGAAAGGACTACAAAATACACCACAGATAAACTGTGGTCTAAATTATATATGGTCTTTGTCATATTGCTATGCTGGATAGAAAGTAAAATGTAATCGACAGTGCACACGTCATTTGCTAAGTAAAAAAACAGCCAATAACTCAGTCTGCAAACCCAAGTGGCCGCGTAAACGGTTACAGAAGGGCATTCCCTTGGGAAATGGTAGACAGTCGAAAGTTGGGAGCAATGTGCACAAAATGGTGGGGGAGCGCCACTTAACAAATGCTGATGGCTATAAACGCAGAGCCCAATACACAACATGGTTAAAATGACCTCCTCATGGCAGGATGATCGAGAGGAGGTTGTCCCAGCTGATGCTTAATAACCTGGCGCTTATTCCCTCGAAGGGTGGACCTGTGACATTGCTGAAGTGACACCACCTCTTGACAGACGGCAACACAGAGATCATCAGAGAGAATGTAAGAACTAGTGGGCTGATGTAGCAGCATCAGCAGTCATGTTTCCTGTCAGACCGACATGACCAGGAACCCACATAGACATCACCATGGCACCATCAAGAGTGAGCAAGTGACAGTTTTCCTGGACCCATTGCACTAAGGGATCGTTGGTTGGTTGAGTTTGAAGGGACCAAACAGCAAGGTCATCAGTCCCTTGTTTCAAATGTGGTCCATTCCGATAGTATGATATCTCGGAAAAGTCAGAAGTATAAAAGGGAAAAGGCTAAAAATGAAAAAAGGCAGTCATGTTGACAATGGTAAATGCAAAATGAGGTAAGTCAGCAAGAGAGAGAACCCAACACTATGATAGAGGCAGGAAATATCCCACCTCTGAACCAGCAGAGGCAAGACCACCTGCAACTTAAAATGTGCAACCGCTAGAATGTAGAAGTGCGTATGGGAAAAGGCGGCTAACCAATCCTAAAAAATGATAGAAACAGAGTAAAAGGGGAGAAAAGATGATCTTGGTCAGGGAGGGGAGGGGAGTCAGGAATCTACACACATGGCTTACAGTGGGAGATACCCCAACACTCACCGCCCTGCCCCAACACCAGAGAGAGATTAAAAACCTTAAAACTGAGAATAAAAACCACTTCCCAGAGGAAACCGAGAACCAGGTCGACCATCCACGAATCGTCAGCCAACATCAAAGGTAAAGTGCAGGGGAGCCTGTACTTAGCACGCAGAGCCAAAAGAAGGAAGAAGGGGGCATTCAACCAAAATGTGGGCTACTGACTGGAAGGCTCCACAACCACAAAGTGGGGGTGGCTCATCACGCAAAAGAAAACCATGTGTCAGCCTGGCATGGCCAATGCGGAGACGACACAGTGTGGTCGAGTCCTTTCAGGAGAGGCGAAAGGAAGAACGCCACGGGCCTGGTCACCATAATCGTACGAAGTTTATTAGACAGGGAAGTAGCCTCCCAAGAGTTGGCAAATGATTGTGCGAAGTGGGATTTGTTGATGTGAAGCCGTTAAGCCGCTGCAGGAGAGGTTATAGAAAACGGGGGGGAGGGGGTAAGTGACTGCTCCCCCAGCCAAACGATCAGCGAACTCGTTACCCGGGATTCCCACATGGCCGGGGACCCAAAGGAAGTCAGCACGGTGAATATCAGCGAGATGGTCATGGACAGCAGAGACCAAGAGATAGCGCGAAAAACACAGGTCAATAGCCAGAAGGCCACTCATTGAGTCCATACATAATAAACATGGTTGTGTTGGGACTGTTTAATGAAGGTAAGGGCCTGGGAAATGGCCATCAATTCCACAGTAAACACCCCACATGTAGGAGGCAGCAGATGATTTTCCGTTACAACAGAGGACATGAAGGCTTATCTCACATGATCAGCAGATTTAGGGAGATCTGTGTAAAAAGCAACAGCATCCCGAAACTCCCATAAAATTCGGCGGAAAAAGGAATGGAACACCAGTGGGGGGGATGGAATCTTTCGGACTTCGGCGGAGATCTATCCGAATTCGAGGCCGAGGAACTAACCAAGGGTGGAGGGGAGGAAGCGAGGAAGACAGGACAAAAAAGGAAGCTGAAAATCACGCCAAAGAGACGCAAGGTGGAACCCAACAGGGTGGGCGACGTCCATGGTCTTGGAACAGGAGAGAATAGGAAGGATGAGTGGGAGAGGAACGGATAGCGAGTGCATAAGACACCAGAAGCTGGGACCGCCGAACAGAAAGGGGTGGGATCCCAGCTTCAACCACGAGACTATCAACAGGGCTAGTAGGGAAGGCACCAGTGGCCAAACAGATACCACGATGGTGGACTGGATCCAGCACGTGCAGTGTGGAAGGAGCAGCTGAACCATAAACTTGACAACCATAGTCCAAACGAGACAGAACTAGAGCACGATAAAGACGGAGGAGGAGGGAACGGTCCGCACCCCAAGAGGAGTGGGCAAGGAAGCGAAGGACATTGAGTTTACGGAAACATCCTACCTTCAGGAGTCTGATATGGGGCATCCAAGTGAGCTTGTTGTCGAAAAGAAGACCTAGGAAACGAAACTATGGGACCACAGGCAATCGTTGTGCATCTCACGGTAAAGAGACGCTAGGCGCAGCCCAACCGGTAAACCAGCCCGAGGGCGGGAGTCGGGTGGGCGACGTCCATGGTCTGGGAACAGGATAGAATAGGAAGGATGAGTGGGAGAAGAACGGATAGTGAGGGCATAAGACACCAGAAGCTGGGACCGCCGAACAGAAAGGGAGGTATGGGGGGGGGGGGGATCCCAGCTTCAACCAGGAGACTATCAACAGGGCTAGTAGGGAAGGCACTAGTGGCCAAACAGATACCACGATGGTGGGCTGGATTCAGCACGTGCAGTGTGTAAGGAGCAGCCGAACCATAAACTTGACAACCATAGTCCAAGCGAGACAGAACTAGAGCACGAAAAAGATGGAAAGACCAACGAGGTAACCCGTCCATCGGGGAATGGGAAGGGAGAGAGAGAGAGAGTGTGTCAACGGGAAATGGTCACTACCACAAAGATCGTCGTGTGGCGATCTGTGTAATGAAGGGAGGAGAGAGGAAGAAGAAAGAGAAAGATCAATAGCAGAAAAGGTACCATGACCAGCACTGAAATGAGCAGGGGAGCCACCATTAAGAAGGCACATATCGTGGTCTGTAATAAACTGATCTAAGAGAAGGCGTCGTCTACATGGAAATGCACTGCCCACAAGAGATGATGAGCATTAAAATCCCCAGGAAGGAGGAAGGAAGGAGGAAGTTGCTGAAGAAGGACAATTAAGGCAGCAGGTATAAGAGTCCTGTCAGGAAGGAGATAAAGATTGCAAACCGTGACCTCAGAATCCAGGTGCACCCTAACAGCAACTGCTTCCAATGTAGTTTGAAGAGGAATCCACGTGCTAGCAATGTCTGTACGGACCAACGTACAAACGCCGCCAGAAGCCCGCAGGGGTCCGACCCAATTGCGATAGAAAACACAGAACCCACAGAGGGTCGGTGAGTGAGCATCAGTAAAATGAGATTCTTGGAGAACCACACAAGCTGCAGAGTAAGACGAAATAAGGGATTTCAATTCCAGAAGGTGACAGTAGTATCCATTACAGTTCCATTGGATAACCACAGAAAGATGATTTAAATGGGTGCTGGACAGGCTAAAGCCAGTCATACCGCAGGGTCACCACCCACCACCAACAGAGGGGGCGACATCCATGAACGACAGGTCAGAATATGGTTGTGAAGCCGGGGAAGGGACCTCTGGTGACACCAGAGGCTCTTTGTTCCGGGACTTACGTTTCTTCTTCTTTTCAGGTTGAGATCGAGGAGGGCTGTGTACCACAAAATAGCCAGCTGTAGCAACACCAGGAACAGAAAGTGATAGGTCGACCTGGGGGCCGACAGACCGCGGTTCTCGCGGTCGTCGCGTGGCAGCAGACCTTTGGCCTGGAAGGTGCCGGGGAGGGGCATACTGGAAGTGGCGCCCTTGACCGGCAGACGCCGAAGGAGTGGGATACTTCTCCGGCTGCGGAGGGGGAGCAGTGCCCAGAGGAGAAGGTATGGGAGCTGCAGGGGAGGGGGGGAGCAGAGGGGTCCGGTACTGGGGAAAGGAAGGGGGAGGAAGGGGTGAAGATGTAACTAAAGCATAACTAGACGTTATGGACACAGGGTGGTGTATACTTCTTACGAGCCTCCGTGTAGGGACTTCTGTATCTTCTTTTCCTTCTTATATACTGGGCAGTAGGGCTAGTAGAAACCCATGGGTAACAGAAGAAATATTGAATTTAATTGATGAAAGGAGAAAATATAAAAATGCAGTAAATGAAGCAGGCAAAGAGGAATACAAACGTCTCAAAAATGAGGTCAAAAGGAAACACAAAATGGCTAAACAGGGATGGCTAGAGGACAAATGTAAGGATGTAGAAGCGTATATCACAAAGGGGGAAGATAGATACTGCCTACAGGAAAATCAAGGACACCTTTGGAGAAAAGAGAAACACTTGCATCAATATCAGGAGCTTAGATGAAAACCAAGTTCTAAGCAAAGAAAGGAAAGGAAAGCAGAAAAGTGGAAGGAGTATATAGAACGTCTATACAAGGGCGATGTACTTGAGGACGATATTATGGATATTGGAGAGGACGTAGATGAAACCGAAATGGAAGATATGATACTGCATGAAAAGTTTGACAGAGCACTGAAAGACCTAAGTCGAAACAAGGCCCCAGGAGTAGACAACATTCCATTACATACTGATAGCCTTGGGAGAGCCAGCCCTGACAAACCTCTACCATCTGGTGAGCAAGATGTATGAGAGAGGCGAAACAGCCTCAGACTTCAAGAAGAATATAATAATTCCAATCCCAAAGAAAGCCAAGGGGCATGAAAGGGAAGCAGTGGTTGGGAAGGAAGTGAGACAGGGTTGTAGCCTATCCCTGATGTTACTGAATCTCTATATTGAGCAAGCAGTAAAGGAAACGAGAAATTTGGGGTTAGGAATTAAAATCCATGTAGAAGAAATAAAAACTTTGAGGTCTGCCAATGACATCGTAACTCCGTCAGACACAGCAAAGGACCTGGAACAACAGCTGAACAGAATGAACAGTGTCGTGAAAGGAGGATATACAATGACCAGCAAGAAAAGCAAAGTGAATAGAATGGAATGTTGTCGAATTAAATCAGTGATGCCAAGGGAATTAAATTAGGAAATGAGATAAAGTAGTAGACGAGTTTTCCTATTTTGGGAGCAAAGTAACAGATCATGGTCAAAGTAGAGTATATAAAATGTAGAGTGGCAAAGGCAAGGAGAGCTTTTGTGAAGAAGAGAAATTGTTAACCTTGAGTATAGACGTTGCCAGGAAGTCTTTTCTGAACGTAATACTGTGGAGTGTCGCTGTATATGGAAGTTAAATTGTTTAGACAAGAATAGAATAGATGCTTTCGAAATGTGTGGCTACAGAAGAATACTGAAGAATACACTAAGCAGATTTAGAAGGATGTAGGTTGCATTAGGTACTGGGATATGAGGTTTGCAAGGGCAGAGTAGCATGGTGAGCTGTAGCAAACCAGTGTCTAGTCTGAAGGCCATAACAACAAACAATAGACATTGTTTGTGAAGATGATTGGCTGATTGTGAGGAAATTCCCCATGACTGCCAGTGTCTACAATGCCGCGCTCCTTCCAACTGGAGGCCCCCTTTACATCGAGGCATACTGGCTTTAGGTGATTGTTCACATCTCAGGTAACACCGAATAGAGAGACCAATTGGCAATTTGGGAAGATAGCAGCTCAGGCAACCACCCCTCCCTGGGCCTGGCTTGTACTTGCAAAACCTATCTGTTGACTCGGGGCTGGGAATTATGCATTACGTAATCACCTGTTACGCATCAGACGTATGGTCCGGCCTTCAGGAGTGCACATGGAGGAAAATGAAGAAGGGGAGCCTCAAACGCCAAAGTGTAGGAAGGATAGTTGGTTGGTTGTTTGAGGTTTAAGGGACCAAACAGCAAGGTCATCAGTCCCTTGTTTCAAATATACTCCATTCTGCTAACGAGACATCTCAGAAAAGTCAGAACAATAAAACGGAAAAAGGGAAAAGGGAAAAATGTAAAAGGGCAGTCACGTTGTCATTGGTAAAAAACAAATGAGGGAAGAGAACGAACTATGCTGAAGCAGCATAGGCAAGACCACCTGTGAATTAAAGGTACAACTGCTATAATGCAGAAAATACGTATGGGAATAGAAAGACTAACCAAGCCTTAAAAAAAAGGGTTAAAAAAGAGTAAAAGGGGAAGAAAAGAGGATTCCGGTCAGGGATGTGAATCGGGAATCCCCGAACACTGCCTACAGTGGGAGACACCCAAACACTCACCGCCCTGCCCCAACACCAGAGAGATTAAAAACCTTAAAACTGAGAATAAAAACCACTCTCCCGGAGGAAACCGAGAACCAGAGAGACCATCCGGGAATCGTCAGCCAACATCAAAGGTAAAGTGTGGGGGAGTCGGTACTTAGCACGCAGAGCCAAAAGAAGGGGGCATTCAACCAAAATGTGGGCCACTGACTGGAAGGCTCCACAACCACATAACGGGGGTGGCTCATCACGCAAAAGAAAACCATGGGTCAGCCTGGTATGACGAATGCGGAGACGACACAGTGTGGACGAGTCCTTTCGGGAGAGGCGAAAGGAAGAACGCCATGGGCCTGGTGTCACCTTAATCGCACGAAGTTTATTAGACAGTGGAGTAGCCTCCCAAGAAGTGGTCCATGACTGTGCGAAGTGGGATTTGATGTGAAGCCGTAAATCCGCTGCAGGAGGGGTTACAGAAAACGGGGGTAAGTAACTGCTCCCCCAGCCAAACGATCAGCGAGCTCATTTCCCGGGATACCCACATGGCCAGGGACCCATAGGAAGTCAATAGAACAAGCAGCACAGTGAATATCAGCGAGATGGTCATGGATGGCAGAGACCAAGGGATGGCGCGAAAAACACCGGTCAATAGCAAGAAGGCCACTCATCGAGTCCGTACATAACAAAACGCGGTTGTGTTGGGATTGTTTAATAAAGGTAAGGGACCGGGAAATTGCCATCAATCCCGCAGTAAACACCCCACATGTAGGTGGCAACAGATGATTTTCCGTTCCAACAGAGGACGTGAAGGCATACCCAACATGATCAGCAGATTTAGAGCCATCAGTGTAAAAAACAACAGCATCCCGAAATTCCCATAAAATTTGGCGGAAAAAGGAACGGAACACCACCAGGGGGATGGAATCTTTCGGACCGCGGCGGAGATCCATCCGAATTCGAGGCCGAGGAACTAACCAAGGAGGGGTGGAGGGGAGGGAGCGAGGAAGACAGGACAAAGAAGGAAGCTGAATCTCACGGTAAAGAGACGCTAGGCGCAGCCCAACCGGTAAACCAGCCCGAGGGCGGGAGTCGGGTGGGCGACGTCCATGGTCTGGGAACAGGATAGAATAGGAAGGATGAGTGGGAGAAGAACGGATAGTGAGGGCATAAGACACCAGAAGCTGGGACCGCCGAACAGAAAGGGGTGGGATCCCAGCTTCAACCAGGAGACTATCAACAGGGCTAGTAGGGAAGGCACCGGTGGCCAAACAGATACCACGATGGTGGACTGGATCCAGCACGTGCAGTGTGGAAGGAGCAGCTGAACCATAAACTTGACAACCATAGTCCAAACGAGACAGAACTAGAGCACGATAAAGACTGAGGAGGAGGGAACGGTCCGCACCCCAAGAGGAGTGGGCAAGGAAGCGAAGGACATTGAGTTTACGAAAACATCCTACCTTCAGGAGTCTGATATGGGGCATCCAAGTGAGCTTGTTGTCGAAAAGAAGACCTAGGAAACGAAACTATGGGACCACAGGCAATCGTTGTGCATCTAGATAGAGCTCTGGATCAGGGTGGATCGTAGTACAGCGACAGAAGTATACCACCCGCGATTTTAAAGGAGAGAAATGAAACGCATGTGAGAGGGTCCATGCAGAGGCACACCGTATAGCTCCCTGGAGCTGCTGTTCTGCAGAGGACATCGAAGAGGAACTCACCCAAATGCAGAAATCACATACAGGCCAGAAGTCCATCGATATCAATGAGTAAAAGAAGTACACTCAAGACAGAACCCTGTGGGATGCCCGTCTCCTGGGTCCGTGGAGAACTAAAAACAGTACCAATCCGAACCTCGAATGACCAATGGAACAGCAACTGGCGGATAAAAATCGGGAGTGGGCCCCGGAGACCCCACTGTTGAAGTGTAAATAAGATGTGACGGCGCCAGGCCGTGTCATAGGCCTTGCGTAGGTCAAAAAATACTGCAACCAAATGGCGGCGCTGGGAAAAAGCCTGCCGAACTGCGGATTCCAAGCGAAGTAAATGATCGATTGGAGATCGTCCCTCTCGAAAGCCACACTGGTAAGGGGGCAATAGATCCCGAGATTCGAGGACCCAAGTGAGCCGACGGGCTACCATCCATTCAAGTAACTTACTAACAACATTGGTCAAACTAATTGGCCGATAGTTGTCAACAGATAGGGGGTTCTTACCAGGCTTAAGGACTGGAACCACAATGCTATCCCTCCACTGAGAAGGGAAGTCACCCTGGAGCCAGATACGGTTAAACACCCGAAGAAGATGTTGCCGTTGTGGAGCACTGAGATGTTGAAGCAGTTGGTTATGAATGGAATCTGGGCCAGGGGCCGTATCATGAGAAGAAGATAGAGCAGAAAGAAGTTCCCATTCAGTAAAAGGCTCGTTATAAGATTCTGACTGACAAGGGGTAAAACATAAGGTGGAAGCTTCGGCCAGCTGTTTCCGGCGAACAAAAGCAGCCGGATAGGAGGCTGATGCTGATGCCATTGCAAAATGTGTCACAAGATGTTCCGCAAGAATCAACGGGTCCGTACAAAGGCCATCTGGGAGGTGAAGGCCTGGGAGGGTGAACTGCTGATGGCAACCTTGGAGAGAGCGAAGTGTAGCCCATACCCGTGACAGACGGACAGTGGAACCAAGGGAAGAAACGAATCTTTCCCAACATATCCGCTTGGTCTGTTTGATTAAATAACGGGCTTTAGCGCGAAGGCGTTTAAAGGTAGTAAGGCTGGCTACAGATGGGTGCCTCTTAAAGTGTTGCAAAGCTCGACGGCGATCACGGATGGCAATGGCAATGGCCGTACTCCACCACGGGACTTGCCGGCGACGAAATGGTCCAGATGAGCGCGGGACAGCAAGGTTAGCAGCACGAACAATCGCGTCAGACACGTCACGTAGGACGTCATCAATACAACCCGACAAAGAGGGAGAAAACTCGACCTGTGCAGTGTATAGAGGCCAATCGGTGCGGTGGAAAGACCAACGAGGTAACCTGTCCATCGGGGAGCGGGAAGGGAGCGTGATAATCAATGGGAAATGGTCACTATCACGAAGGTCGTCGTGTGGCGACCAGTGTAATGAAGGGAGGAGAGAGAAGAAAGAGAAAGATCAATGGCAGAAAAGGTACCATGACCGGCACTGAAATGAGTAGGGGAGCCATCATTAAGAAGGCACAGGTCGTCGTCTGCAATAAATTGGTCTATAAGAAGACCTCGTCTAGATGGAAAGGCACTGCCCCACAAAGGATGATGAGCATTAAAATCCCCAAGGAGGAGGAAGGGAGGAGGAAGTTGCTGAAGAAGGGTGGTTAAGGCAGCAGGTGTAAGAGTCCTGTCAGGAGGGAGATAAAGATTGCAAACCGTGACTGCAGAGTCTAAGTGGACCCTAACAGCAACCGCTTCCAATGTAGTTTGGAGAGGAATCCACGTGCTAGCAATGTCTGTACGGACCAACGTACAAACGCCACCAGAAGCCCGCAAGGGTCCGACCCGATTTCGACAGAAAACACGGAACCCACGGGGGGTCGGTGAGTGAGCATCAGTAAAATGAGATTCCTGGAGAACCACACAAGCTGCAGAGTAGGACGAAAGAAGGGATTTCAATTCCGGAAGGTGACGATAGTAGCCATTACAATTCCATTGGAGAACCACAGAACGATGGTTTAAATGAGGGCTGAACACGCTAAATCCAGTCATACTGCCGGGTCCCCACCCGTCACCGACACGGAGGGGGCGACATCCATGAATGACAGGTCAGAATCCGGTTGTGAAGTCGGGGAAGGGACCTCCGGTGACACCAGAGGCTCTTTCTCCCGGGACTTGTGTTTCTTCTTCTTTTCAGGCTGAGATCGAGGAGCGCTGTGTGGCATAAAGGAGCCAGCTGCAGCAAGATCAGGAACAGAAAGAGACTGGGCGACCTGGGGGCCGACAGACCGCGGCTCTCGCGGTCGCCGCGCGGCAGCAGACCTCTGACCTGGAAGGTGCCCGGAAGGGGCATCCCGGGAGAGGCGCCCTTGACCGGCAGACGCCGAAGGAGTGGGACACTTCTCCGGCTGGGGAGGGGGAGCAGCGCCCAGAGAAGAAGGTGTGGGAGCTGCAGGGTAGGGGGGGAGGAGTGGGGTCTGGGATGGGGTAAGGAAGGGGGAGGAAGGGGTGAAGATGTAACCAAGGCGTAACTAGATGTCATGGACACAGGGTGCAGTCGTGCATATTTCTTACGGGCCTCTGTGTAGCTTAAACGATCGAGGGACTTATACTCCTGTATCTTTTTTTCTTTCTTATATACTGGGCAATCTGGTGAACGTGGAGAATGACTACCATGACAATTTACACATACAGGAGGGGGAACACAGGGACTCCCCTCATGGAGTGGACGTCCACAGTCACCACAGAGAGGGTCCTGGGAACAGCGAGAAGACTTGTGGCCAAAACGCAAGCACTTAGAACACCGCATAGGAGGTGGGATGTACGGCTTCACATCACAGCGATAGACCATAATCTTAACTTTCTCAGGAAGGGTATCCCCTTCAAAGGCCAGGATAAAGGCACCAGTATCAATACGATTATCTTTAGGACCCTTCTGAACACACCGAACAAAGTGAACACCCCGCCGTCCGAGATTGTCCCGAAGTTCCTCATCAATTTGAAGGATGAGGTCCCTGTGAAAAATCACACCTTGTACCATATTTAGAGACTGGTGAGGGGTAATGGACACAGGAATTGTGCCAAGATGGGTACAGGCACGAAGGGCCGCAGATTGGGCAGCTGAAGCGGTTTTTATCAGCAACGAACCCGACCGCATCTTGCTCAGGGAGTCCACTTCGCCGAACTTGTCTTCAATGTGTTCCACAAAGAATAAAGGTTTGACACTGGTGAAAGTATCCCCATCAGTCCTGGTGCAAACTAGATAACGGGGGAAAGGTTTTGCCCCTAGACGACGGGCCTGACCCTCTTCCCAGGGGGTAGCCATGGAAGGGAAGGCCGAAGGGGCAAGAGAAGCAGCACTTGAGGAATCAGTACCACGCAGAGAGACGGCCGCAGAAGAACGGCCAGAGTTTTGGACCCGTATGCGTTTCAGCTGCATAGCGTCCGCCCTGATACCACCCACTCCGATCAGGGGCTCTCCTCACGGGCGCCACCCAGCCACAGCAAGGGCCGTCTGGCACGGCGGCCATTGCCGGGAGTTCTGATGCTCCAGGATGACGAGCAACCACTCCAAGGCATGCATGAGGAGGTCACAGCTCAGGTATCAGAAGTGTGATCCCTGTGTGTTCAGGGGGCTCAACCAAAAGGGTACATAGCGACCCCACCACACGGTCTGGCTACCGTGCTGGCTATGCACCCTAGCATCAAACAATGACATGAAAGAAAAGGTGGAATGTACCAGGAGGGCGCACGTCAGAGACACTAGCTAAGGTGCTCTTCCCCAAATGGCTCACACTACGGAGGAGAAATTTTGGAATGGAGGTCAAACCCCAGAGGGGGACCAAGGAATGCCAAAAGGAGGAGACGATTACGCAACAAAGCCGGAGTGTAAAACCAACAGAACCAGGAGGATAGCGGGGCCAACATAAGCAAGGACACCAATAGTGGGAGAGGAGAGGGCAAGGGGAAAGGAGCATGGAGGGGAAAGGAGGGGAAGGGAAAGGAAATGCAGCCCGGGAGAGAAAGAAAGCTGCAATGGCTTGGGGCCCCGTGCTCGCCACGCACGTATCCACAAAAGAGTTGTGGACCCCCTGGGGGGTGGAGGAAGGATAGGAGAAGGTGAATGCAGAAAGGAAAAGGGAACGAGAAACAGTAAGAGACTTTTGTTATGTCGGCTAGGGACAATGCGGAACATTCCCAGAAACACCCCAGACACTTCCCTCAAGGGAGGGGAAAAAAAACAAAGAGTTAGACTTGCAGCACTGAAGGGAAAAGATGCTGCAGGCTAAGTCAGTCATCTGCATAAGCTTGACACAGCTTAACCATTCCTGCTACTGCCAGAAATAAATTGCCCTGCACTAAATCTTTTCCATCATTTTTCTTTTTTCGTCAAAGCAGCCTACTGTTATATGGAAATTAAAACGTGTACCAGCAGGGCAGACATGTAGGCAAAAATTAATTATGTCATCAACTTTTTCTGAGGTGGTGGTTAAAACGTTTAAGACTGCCCCTCACATGTAGCGTAGAGTACAGATACAGATGTATAAATAGAATGAACATTAACTATGGTTATGGACATGCACAAGATGGCCGCAACAATAACAATATTGGAAACGCAATTATTTTACCTTGAACACTATCAAGAACATATTTTTATTACAAATTTTGCAAAATTGGCGTATTCTTATATCCTGAGTGGCATGCGTACGCACTGCATGTCGTTAGGTGCCAAGTCTTAGGCATTACAATTGTCTCCATACAGCTCTGGTGGCAGTAGGCCCTGCTGCCTTCATATTCAAACTGGTGATCATCTGACCCACAGAAGTATGTTGAGCATCCCATATAGGCCTTTTGTAGGTCCCATTTCTTCATTAAACGCTTGAGGTCACCTTTATAGTGATTTCTGCCTGTGGAAGCATACTCTCTGTGATAATCAGTACCTCCCCCTAAATACAGCTTATGTCAGACACCCAAAATCTTGTTTAATCTCCAACAGACGACGAGACATCTTCCAGTAACTGTCATCTTATATTCAATGTTTGGTCCAATTACTGTGTGCTGCCCTATTCAACTCTTATTTGTTTGCAGCAGACTGCAGTCACACTGCATTTTGCGAATACTGTCATCCCAAGTCCAATGTCGGTCACTCACTGGTCTGCAACCGACTGCTCAGGTATTGTGTCTACAGCACTTCTACATTGAGAAAAGAGAGATCTAGTTCTGTCAGGGTCTGTTCCATAGTACTACCACATTTGTGCTTTAAGAACTGAAATGTGTGGACATAATGGTGAAAGTATGGTATCTGTAAAAAGCAAAGAATGCAAGACCCTACACATCTTTAGATTATATCACTCTAGCAGTAGTTAATCATAGAACAATATACATGAATCCACACTTTGTCGAAATAAGCCACTTGCCACTTCAGTAATATGCCTAATATTTTCATAAAAATCTATTGTAATTCTGGTAAACATATTTGGAATACAGTGATCAATAGATTATTATAGTTTGAATAAAGTTCAGTCTTCATCACATCATTTATGTTTCAATGATATAGGTATATATACCACAACTCCGAGGACTTTCACATCTTTGATGTAAGTGACACTGTAATAGTATTAAGGTTGCCCATAGAGGGCACAACTATTACACATTGTAGTTTACTGTTTTTATCTAAAATGTAAGTAAGCTGTTCACATACTAACTATCTGTTAATCAGACATTTTAAATGAATCAGTTTTATGTTATTAGTGTATTTCCTATTTTTGTACTTTGTCGATGGCGTCATATTATGAACGCTGATTGGCAGTTGTGAAATAGTGTGACAGGAAGTAGGCGGAGCCTCTGCATATTTAAGCTGGTGCTGAGCACTCATAAGCAACAGTTATCTTCGTAGCAGATGAGGAGCTCCGCCTACCATCCTAAGGGAGCCATGGGTATAATTAATTTTATTTTGTTAAATTTTGACGTCATTAGACACTTTCATTTTATTTAAAGATTGTTTTTTAGCATTTCCTAAAATTAATCCACAGGTCTGATGATGGTTATGTAAAAATAACCGAAACCGGTTACCTATATCATTAAAACAAATGGTCTGATCAAGACTGAACTTTAGTCAAAACTATTGCAATTCGTCTGTTTGGAAATTGTGTTGCCTTGTTTATGCATGATAATTTGTTCACACAGGTACACTGTAAAACGGATTTAATTCACGGAACAATTTCCCTCACAAGTGGAGGCCGTGGATCATATTGGGGTTGGAGAAGAATGGATGGTAATGTGTCTTAAGCTGCTAGCTATCTTACAGTAAACCTGTTCACACTGTTGAGTGTCATGCAGCAACTTCATGCATGGTAACCACATCAGATGAAATTATCTACCACCTATTACAACAGTAAATGCAAAAATGTTCAAATGTGTGTGAAATCTTATGTGACTTCTTTGATAAGGTCATCAGTCCTTGAGCTTACACACTATTTAACGTACATTATCTTAAGGATGGACACACACACACACACACACACACACACACACACACACACACACACACACACACACACACACACACACACACACACAGGGAGGATTCGAACCTAGCCGCACAATTCATGACTGCAGTGAGACCACTCGGCTAATCCCACACAGCCCAGTAAATTCAGTAACACTGGTAACAGTGCTGTAGTATCACAATGGGGCTCCATAGCCCGTACATTTGATGCTACTTTCATACATACTTTTACATTTTTGTTGGTGAAATCATATGTTGGCATATGTGACTGAAAATAAGGGTTAAGAAAGATGAATTTCAATCTGATACTGGTTAATAGCTGTAAAATTGATACAGAAAGTAAATGATGTAGGACATCCATGATGTAAGTTTTTTCTTAAATTTGTTGAAAATTTAACGCATCTGCAGCAAGCTGTCCTTCATGCAACGTTCATGGTGCAACGAAAAGTAAGATACTGATTTTCCTATCGTTATCAGTGAAGATCGTTATCAATTGTTGTCCAGTGTGACATTACTGAAAGTATAGAGAAAAAGAGAAGAAAAATTCATTGTGGAGTAGGATCGAAACCACAAACCTCTTCTGTGCTACTTCACAAGGTGCAATCATTTTAACAGGTTTAAATTTGTTGATATGTGTGGAATAAACGCCGCCATGACAAATGGTTTTTGGGTGAGCTACCCAGCACTTTAAATGACAGCCGCATCAGTCTGTTCTCCTATCCCTGTGTCAGACTGTTTACTAGCTCTGAAGTCCATTTCTCTTGAACATAAGCTGTCAACCTCTAGTAAAGTTGGTATTTTTTTGTATTTGCGTAACCTCACAGAATTTCTGCCATAAAACACATCTATCACATTGCCCAGGCATTCATATTGTGTGCATGTTGCTCGTTTTCCTTTGGTGTAGATATACCAATTCCACTCATATCAGTATTGCATACTTCTTGCCAGAACTTGCATACAGAAAAATGCACATTTAAAATCTTCTTTGTGTATTCTGTCGCCCTTCGCCTTTGTGATGCCTTTGCTTTCTCATCCACAAAAAAATTTAATTTTTTTAACAACAAGTTTCCACCATCCCATGGCATTGAGCACAACTTTAACATGGCTTTATCTAGTCATTAGAAATAGTTGATTCCTACTACTGCCAGGTATGTGGTTTTTACTGCTGACTAATACATTACCTTATTTTTCTATGTGGTAGTTTAAATACTTTGGCTACACGACATTGTAATTATACAGGAATGTCATTCTTCTTGCAAGGTAGCTCGTAGGTGGGCTGCACACCTTAAGGAGGAGTTGAGGGGCAGAGAGAAAGGGCGAGGACAAGGTAGGCAGAGAGAGCAGGCGAGAAGGGGACAGAAAAATGGTGGGCGAGGAAGAGACAGAAAGAGTGACAGAGTAGAGATGTAATGAATGTGGGAGGCGAAGATGGCTACCAGATTCGAATACATAGCTACCCTGGCAATGTCATGTACTCATCTGGGTGCCAATATACTGCGGATCTCTAGTAAATTAACAATCTATGTTTCTTTCAATTAGCCAGTGACTTTTCTCATTCTACATGCAATATTAGTGATGTGAATGCTTACAATATTCTCAAGATCATCCCACCCCAAAATTTAGTGTGGGATCCTAACTGATAAAAATCACAGACAAGATACTCCCAATGGATCTTCGAGAATATTAAAGAATATTCGAATTAATACAGCTAGTGCAAATCTGTACATAAAAAGACGTAATTTGGTGATCAGATTTTCTAACCCACATTCCCATGATTCCACCTTGTGGTACCTTTTACTGTGCTCTTTGCAGAGACACTAACAGCTCTCTCCTACAATGTATACTTAACAGCACAGCACCTACTGACCCTAACCATCAGCTGTGACTTAACAGTTTGCCTTGAGTTGCAGTATTGTGCTTTTCCTATCCACGCACCTATCACTCGTCTTCAGCCTTTGTCTGCCTACTGTTGTCCACGTTTATCAAGTTAACTTGTTCCACACTCACAGCTTTTGCTCAAATGAATTCAAGCATTTGACACACATTTCTGGACAATATATTCTTTTTCTGACAATCTTTGGTTTCTCCTCCTATCCAATCATGAATAGTGTCTTGCACTGGTCCCAAGATAATGTCCAATATTTTCGGTCTCCAAAATTTATTTTGCATTGCCAGCCTGTATGATGCTCAAGGACTTGGTTCTAGAAAGCAACAGGGTAATTTAACTAAACTATTCACTATTACTTTAGGACTTGCAGCTAGAAATGAAATAGTGTGGTGAGGCATGCAAAGCCGGCAGGGCACACATTCAGTCTATCCCAAGGGATAGACCTTCAACACACTGTCAAAATACTTCCCAAGCGCAGTGCAGTTCAGTTTTGGCCGCTTGCTGTCCTAAGGAATCATTCAGTGCACTATGAGATTCTGTTTGCAGACATTTAGTACAGTCATAGGGTTGAAATTTTACCTGTATTTACTGTTATTTGTTTTGGACTGTGCAGCACTTAACAATGCTAAAAGCAGCTTCATCAAATGTTATTCAGTGAATATATCGATATCACTCTTGTTCAAAGCACTACTATACAAAATCAAAATCAGTTGAGAGAAATGGTTTGTGCATAACCTGCCTCCATCATAACATCTGTTCTTGATAGTGCTCCCAAATGTACTGTTGTTGTTGAGAAACTTATGCCAAAATGAAAGGAGGAAATTACTGGTTTCATCATACGAATGTGGAAGTGAAAAATTTTAAAAAGATTGATCATATAAATTCAATTTCTCTACATATACACCAGTTGCCTAGATAAAAAAATTGACAGGTTGACAACCCCAACAGAATTGGAATGACCCAAATTAAAGATTATGTTGCAAAACAGTGATGAAACTAGTAAAAAAATGTACACTGTCCGCAGTTGGGGAACTCAGTAATGAAGCTGTTAGGAAAATTACCAAGTATGTGTGGCATAATTACCTGCAGAGGAGATATATTTTCGTAAATTTTAATTCTCACTAAGAAGGCTGTTGTTAGCAACTACAATCAAATTAAGTGCACCTCAGGGATTCAGCACTAATGGCACTAAAGAAATCTTCATTGTTCACATCATAATTGTTGGAATTTTAAGGTAGTGAATGTTATCACTGCTCTTCTTACTTTCAAACAAATTTCCTTACTTGTACCTATTGTGATTTTACACACAATCATTTTATACCATCAAAGTTAGTTATGTACTAAGGTTCTACTGCTTTTAGCTGTATGTTGTACCTATGTGTCAACAGTTCTCCAGGGTGGCAAACATGAAATTCAGTGTGTAGTGGCATACACTACACCACGCCAGAAGAAAGAACCACCATATCTGTTTCCTCAGGTAATGATCTACATACCAACTTTCATAGATGCTGCGAACCACCATTTTAGCTTTGGAATTTGCTGTGGCTGCGCCAAGAACAGGTCCCCCATTCGATATATCACTTTTAATTTCGAAAATATTATGTTGAACGCACTTCCGCCACCACCACCACCACCACCTCTCTCCAAAGTTGTGTGTGCACTAAATCTACTGTATATCTCTCACTCTCATTATCACCTTTGCTGTTGTCCCTGCCCATCTGCTTACTATACCTAACTCCCGTGTTTTGCAACACACTCTTAGTGCTGTCCAATCATTGCCTGCAAGTACTGTGAACTTTAAGAAATGGGTTCCTTATTCTCTCATAACCTCACCCAAATGTGTCCCATAATGAATGTGTAATTATAGTACATATCCCTGCGTACACAGATATATATACACTATACAAGTCACCTAATAGTGCATGCCAGAGGGTACTTCTGGTACCACTACGTGCATTACTTCTAGCTTTCCTACTCCATTTGAAGGTGGTTTTGGGAAGAACAATTGCAAAAAAGCATCTACATTAGCACTAATGCCTCCTATTTCATAGCTACAATCATTTTGCAAAATATATATTGGAATAAATAGTATATACCCCAAATCTTGCCACGTACTGAAGTACACTATACCCTTCTCAAAAAAACACAATTTTTATCTACTAGTTTAGAGTTGTCAGCGCTTGACGAGGTTCCACTGTTGACTATGTAACAAACATAGAAATTAACTAAACTCCATTTAAAGTTCCTATTTGACATATGTAATAGCAACATTTTCCCCCCAAGTGAGATGGAAAAACACCTGACTACTTTATTCCCTGATGTATTAGCACATATCCTATCATCCTGTCCCTTCATTTAGTCAGTTTTCCCATACATTTCTTTCATTAACAGTTCAGTTCAGCTGAGGACTCCATATTCCTCTTAAGTTCACCTAATTTTCAGCAGCATTTTCTAATGCCACATCTCAAGTGTTTCACTTCTTTTCATTTTCCAATCACGTCTACCTAGTAAAAATACCAACACTCACCACAACTGATCTTAGTCCACAGAGCTGGTTACTGTCACCAAAAATACATATCTAAGAGGTGTTACAAATTTTTGTAAATAGCATTAAATTTAGTACACCATGGTGATAAATAATCAAATAAATATGGAATTTCACCGACTATCACCATCATGTACTAAATTTAATGCTATTTACAATCCTTCTTGCTATCACCATGTTTTCTTTTTGCAAAACGTTTGGGATAAGTAATGTTCCATTACACTGTTAATTTATGACGTGTGTACTGGATAAACCCATTGCCTTTACACACAGCAAACACACAATTCCAGTAATGCAGGCTGTTTTTCTTTAAATACTTCAGCAAATAGAAATGTATGCCAAATACAACACTTTTCTGATAACTTACCGCTTATGGTTGATTGCTTTACCTATTACACTTTTTCTATTATAGAACTGTGACAGAGACAAATCAATTGACAGCTGCTGCAAAGGAGAGTCTTCTTTGGTACATTTGTTCCAAGTACGAATTTGAGGCATTCATTATTTACATGTACAATAAAATTACCATGGATTACAGTTAATAAACTTAGTTTCCTAGAAGTTTTATTCAAATACCATTAAACACAAGAGAACAACATACCTACAGTCAACTAAAATTCTATAAAAATTCTGAAGAAGTGCTACTACCCTAGGTTTTAATGTTTCATCATTTATGATCACTGAGATTTACTGCACCCATTGCATTTCATGATATTCATACTGTACTTCATGCACAATGCATCACTGATATGAAAACTTACATCATGTTCAGTGCCATCCAAATCCTGTTTCAGTTCTGGGTCATGCTTTATATGAAGACTAGGCATCTTTAGCGGATCTTCAAGAAACTGAAAAAAGAAAGATGATGGCTTATTCAAAGCATCTGTCTCTTGCACCTGAGTGGTGGTTACACATCATGCGGGGCTAAAAAGCTACTGGTCAGATGTATTTACTTACTAGTGTTAGGTAACAAGAAAATGTCTGTCACATTAGATTTCTTTTCATTCCAATTGAGCCATATTGCTGAGGTCCTACAGGATGCAGAACATGTCAGAAAAACAATAATAACGACAATTAAACATTTGAAACTAAAGCTCCATTTAATTCACACACACACACACACACACACACACACACACACACACACACACACACACACACACACACACACACACACACACACACACACTCTAAATGTTTCCTCACTTTGCAAGGGAGACATGTTATTGTGGGTAGACAGTTCGTGCAGGAGAATGAACTAATACAATACCATTTCATTTCAAGACAAAATTACACACACTATCTAAAATATCATGACAATTTTCTCCTTTTCACCAGGACCACTATCATCCATTTTCATGCTTTATTTGAACATTTAAATAGTGTGCCACCATTGACACAGGGCACTGAGCATGTAAGGATTTGTGTAAGCAGGTACAAAATTCTGTATCATTGAGTAAATCATGCTATGTGACAATTTTTTAAAATTTCTACTGTTTTACTGCAACATTGATTCATTATTGTGAGGAATTGGATAAATTTATGTGCTTAGAAATGCACTATATTTGCTAATTAATGGAAGATGCTGATTACTCACAGTGTTTATGTTGATGGCAACATGAATTATTATTATTAATATATTTGCAATTGCATGACAGAGAAACTCCAGTAACATTACTAATCTGAACTGTGTGCCTTATGTATGAAGCCAAATCCAGAACCTTTCATGTTCCTAGTGCACAGGAGCAGGTGAAACTGGCACATTGTCTGTAAAATGCTTGGTGAAGTGTGTGGTGTGGTCAATGGCTTCAAGCATGTGATTCAATTCCATTGAACTCTCCACTCTCTTCATAAGTTCAAGATGAATTGCAATCTCTCTTCGTTACATGTGATTGACTGGTTCAGATGGAAACTCCTTCATAAAGTAAAATGGAATTCACATCAAATCTCTTAACACACATCACAATACCATTTCTTGATTTTTATTTCAGAATTCAAGTTAACTTCATTTTTGTATGGTTTCAGTCTTTCCAGCCCCCTTTCAGCATAGTTGAATGAATATATTATAAATAAAATTTACATGAGAACAGAACTGGCCGTTTATAACCGCTCCAAATGTCATTTTTACATTTGAATATATCCATTAGAATTGTCCAACAGCAGAACTTTAAATTACACGAAATTTAATTTGATTCATACGACAAATTATGACTTAGGGGTCATTTGACACCATGATATGATGTTGCAAACCACCATAATAAAAAAAATGTTATTAACAACAGTGTGGAGTGAGTCACAGTGCAATGTAGATGAGAGCAGCAAGCAGATGCTTTGACAGATTTAAGTTTGAACATGGCACTTTGTTTTTGCCAAGTGTGAATGTGGAAACACTAATGCAGTAATATAGTTCAATGCATCCAACTTCTTTATGTTTTGCACATGGAAGCCAAATAAGTTCTTTGCAAAGTTCTTATTCATGAAGTTAGAAAACACCTGAGACAAGAAATTAAGTTATGCACCTGCAACAATGGAGGAAAATATGACAATCCAACAAAAGTTGATACAACTTTTTGATGGGCTATCCCCCTGCCCCCCAAACCCCAAAGTTTATATTAGTAACACCTGTTTCATGCTGTAATGGGAAACTATGATGGCTGAAAAGCCAATTTGTGTAGCCATTGACATATTTTTGATTCAATGGCAAGAGAAACACAGTATTCAACCTAACAACTACCTTGACATGTCAAGTGCTAGAGTGGGATTAAACGGAATTTTCAAAGAAAAACCCCGCTTGCAGGGGGACAAAACAGAAAAAATATGTAACACATAATGTAACACTTTGTTTTCAGCAACTATTTTTGCTCTTTTGTTTCTGATATTTATTTGTATCCAGCAGGAGTCTGTACAAAAACAGGAAATAATGGAAAAGAAAACTATCAGTTTCCAGGCTAACCTAAACCTCAGAGTAGGCTATATATCCGTCTGTCACAACATAGATGCCACCTCTGAGAGAAAGCTCTTAATATTTGAAGAGAGGCAGTGAAACACTGCTCTACACCCCAATACAAGAACATCTCGTGAGCAGCAAAAGAACATGAATACAGGAGTATCCACACAATACCACTCACCAAAACCAAGATTTCTATACCAGATATAATTATTAATAAAATTTCAAAATCAAAGTTGCACATGTGTTCTGTATAGCCACATATATGATTATATAACATTAACAGAACCATCAGCATGTGTCAAAAGCATGCTGTGAAGGAAAGGCCATACACAAAATTGATTATGTTGTATGTTAACAGCATGACTGAGCTGGTTAACAGCTGTGCATTGTCTATGATGTAATATACTCCCATTGCCTGTCACCAAACCATTTCAGAGACATTTTACAAATACCTACTTTTTACCATAACCATGTGCAGTACGTGGACCATCATTTTTAAAGTTTAGCTAATAAACCTCTCCACTGGAGTTGTTGGCTTTAGGAACTATGTTATTAATATGGACACATTAAAGCCACTTCGAAGTAACATATGTACATCTCAAGTACCTGCACTTACCAGGTCTCCATGGCAATGACTAAGAAACAACAGAAGCCCCTGGGGTTCCAGTCAAGATGCCTCAGGCCCATAAGCTTTCCAATAGCTTGACATTGCTGACTTTTTTTCACCCAAAAGGAAAGGGAGAACACTGGCTGCAAGATTATTTGTGTTTGCCTTATTAAGGGACAAGATGTGCTGAGTGTTGTTGATTGGACACCCAAACCAACACAACTCACTTCACCTGTTGTGCCTGAAGAATACTGCCCTAGAGCATCCAATCAAGTAGTGAGTGGTTGCTCATCACTGGGAAATCCAAGACTCTGAAGCAAACAGCAGCCTTGTATTGTCATACACACCACTATCAAGAAATGTGGCAATACATACCACTATAGTGAAGTGTTGCATATCCCTACATCATCAAATGATACTTGCAACTTGAAGTTATTTATGTAACAAGAATAGAAAAACAAAATAATATATTGAGTATAAATATACATGGCACAAGAGACATGGCAACATCCTGTGTTGCAAAGGTTGCATCTGATATAATCCATCTGAGATGTGGTATTCCATCATTACCTAATTTTTCTACATGGCTGGGTTATGTATGATCCTCAATATTTTTCTATGTACTGATAGATCATCATCTGCAACTAAATTATGTTCCTTTGAGTTAGGTTGGCTTATCAGCACGTCTCTACCTATGAAACAATGTTTTTGCACAACAAAATGTCACGTCCGTTTTGTAGAACTCCACTCACAAGCTACACTTTACTTTATGGAAAACAATGTTTATATTCCTGTCCGAATCACTATCTATTATGCCTGTGCCAAGTTGAAGGCTCCAATAAGAATTTTTTTTATTTTGTGATTATCTTAGTTCTCCATTTTCAGACCTGTGTTATTCAGTGGAAGATGATAGGGTACACCTATAAAGACCATGAAGGCACTATGGTCACGAAGAAGCTCAACAAATAGTAGGTTATACGCAGAATGCATTTTTACGTCAGAAAACCACCTGTTAAGACAATAAGCAGGTAACTGCAGATCTAGTGTGGGTCACCTAATTTTGGTACTGATGAAAATACACGTCAAATGTCACAAAAACTAAATGCAAACGCAAAGTAAAAGTAAAGCTTTCATCAACCTGGAGGTAGTTATTAACACATTAGTGCTCTAGCAGGCACTGTCTTGCTGGATGCAGTATGCCACTAGCTTCCTCAAACTTCTGAACTCACCAACTCACCAAGTTACACGAGGACCTACAGCGTCACACTGGAATGGAAATTGTCATTTTCCACACAGACAATTTCCATATGTGAAAAAGTGACAGGTGATACTCGGGACAACCCAAAACACTTGAATTTTTAGCCTCACACTTACACATTAAATAAGCAATCGTCTTACTCTTAGAAAAATGTGTAAGCATTCAAGACAAGATCTAGAGTTTCATTAACAGTAGCACTGCACACACAACACTGGAAGGAAAACTAGAAATAATTAGCTACAAAATCTGATATTCCATACAGAGGACCCACCAGAACTATTCACAACAGAACACTGGTAGTAACACAGTTATCATCATGAAAAATCAGTAATATGCAATGAGATAAATCTACATTTATCTCATTACATGTTACTGAGATTTGAAATAATCTGCATGCAGGTAAGTATCAAATGTGAGGAAAAAAATTATTTTTAAGTGTGAGGTAGAAAAATAACCATTTGAGTTCCAACATCCACCCATCATAGCAGGTTAATGGTTAAGAAATAGTCTGGCAAATAATGCATACAAATTCCTCTATCACACCACAGTGATAGATGCATATATACACCTGGGACTACATAATTGGAGTTGCATGCATTGAGAGTGGGAGAAAGATGTGGAGGGCAGTTACAGCAATGAAGTACAACATGATATGAGGTTGTGCAAATACAGACTACATGAGCCATGCCCTTTTATCAGGAACTGTCCCTCCATTTCCTTGAAGAGATTTAGGGAATCCACAGAAAATGAAGATCTATATTTCCAGAGGACAATCTGAACTCATTCATATCAAAATCATGTCCTGCGACAGTGCCACAGCTGTGAGAACAAAAATTCCTGTGAAAATCTACAAAACATGTTTTCCCAAAATTAGCCTGTGTAACTGCTTAGAAAACCCACACAACAGGAAAATGTTTATTCTGTTAGCAATACACATGCCCAAGATAATCAATTCTCTAAATACAGAGACTGCAACCTGAGCACTGGACTACTGAAGCATCACATATCACTACTGTGAAAAACAGGTTTTGAAAGAAAGGAATATACTTCTGCCTAACAAACCTGTTGAAGTTATTAGAAACTATATAACAGCCAATACACCCAGCTATGGGGAATGTTGTGGAATACAGTGAGGACTGGCATCTGTGTATCAACAACATAACATAGTTACATGGCAGCAGACATCTGTATAACAGATTCAAATGAAGCCAAATCTACTGGATCCCAATTGCAAACCAAAACTGAACATATAATAACCATCAAGGCAGCTTATATAAGAAGTGTTCCATTAATCTATAAGCAAGACCATATCTTGCAAAAAAATGAAATGAAAAAAAGAAATCCCATAACTTTAACAAAAATGTTAGTAAATGGACTGAAGACATCTCTACAAATGCTTGTTGACTATGTTGCCAACAGAAGCAAAAGAGAAGAAAGGAACAAAAAGACATAATTACAATTGTTTACCTTAGAACATAACGCATTTCACATTTTTGACTACAGCATGGATACCAAAATGACAGATATATAATTGACTAAGGTGGGGACAGGAGGGAGCAGGAAAAACCAAACTTATTCTACACAGAGTAGACCGCTAGACCTGAAAGGGCAGCTATCAGATTAAATGAAACATGTGGATGTTGCACAACCACCTCTGGCAATGGAAGTTTTACTTTACTGAACAATGGCTTTTCAGGGGAATAGAGAAATTCACATCATTTCAGTTTGTAAGAAGAGTCACAGGAAACATGTTTGGAGCTAAAGACCTAAACATCCGATAATTTTTTCTCCAATATAATGATTTTGGAAACTAAACAGTTCCTCTGCAAGAATAAAAATGGATCTACAGTCATTGATCAAGTAACATTGATTGCTCTGTTCACTCACAGTGCTGCTGAAATGCAGTCAGCCATTACAATTTTCAATATCATATGATTTCAGCTAATCAGGAACGTTCACAAAGTGATCTAATGAATGCTTAACATTACAAAATCTTCTATGTAACACATGTAAAAATTTATTTAGGCGACTATGATGAGTTAAACTTTGATTTCTTGCATTTTGTGGGCTGTAACCTTAACCATTATGGACACATCACTGTGACAATAAGAACATGACTGAAAACGGAATCATACAATTCATCCTCTTCAGTTTCCTTCAGATTCATAGTATATGGAGTTTTGTGCTGGACCATCAATTTCCTAAAGCAGCACTATGCAGTTACCAAACAACTAAAAAAATTGACTATGAAAATCAGAAGATTTCTGGGTGCCGTCAACTACAAAATATTTCCTACTTATTAACACAATTGTTGGTAACGGAGAATATAGCATAAAAGTGCAGTAATGAAAAAGTTGCTGGTTCAAATCTCGTAGTAGGAACTACTACTACTATTAAAAAAATTCAATGTCTACTGAAAAATTGCAAATTTAACTAATACTGAATTGTACTAATTTAATAAAAATTACATCTTTTTACATTAGGCCTACTTGACACTTTAAAACAAAGATTTTGATACATTTATCGGGAATTTCTTTATTTTGTATCCGATTATTTCCATTTCTGTACCAAAATTTAATTTTTCAACAATATTTGCATTTTTATGTAATTTTTAATTGAAATAACTTTTTCATAAAGTACGATTCAGCATGAATTAAAATTGCCATGCGTTTTACACATGGAATTTAAATAAAACTAAAAGAACTGGTTGCTATTAGTGTGATCTGAACCACCAACTTCATAATTATCATAGAATTATCCCATGCACTCCGCTACAGACAACTACATAATAAATTTTTTATACTTGCCAGCACACAGAAATCACCCAATCACAAATGCATTCCTTGTTTCTACTTTCATGGAGAACTGTGTCATACTGCTTTACCTAAGACGAAAATCTATGAGGAAACGAAAGACGTCCCCTTGGCAGGCCTGGAGGCAAGCTTGGTTATGGTAATTGTTCAAGTAAATGATCCTTAAACCAGGAGTTAGTGCCTTATATCTGAGACGTAGCAGCAGTTTTCATACGTTTCTTTGTATGTGTATAAATTAAGTCTCTGAGAATTGTTATTTGTGTGTATACAGATAGGGAAGTAATTCTACAAATATGTATGCTACAACTATTTCTCCTGCTCAAAGACAGTACTTTCAACAATATAGCATACAGGCCCCACCTCAAACATACCATGGACATTACCGAGGTAGGGTTGCTTGCATGTCAACGATACTGGAAACAGTATGTTATGTGCAACCACAAGTAAGTATTATCTGTGGAGAAATCAAGCTAACCCATGCTTCCTCAAGGGGGTAAAAGCCTTGTCAGTAGTTGCAGGAGCAATGGTCTGGATGATCAACTGACCTGGCCTTGTAGCATTAACCAACTTCCTTTGCCAATACTGGAAATGGCTGACAGTAAGAGGAAACTGTAGCTGTGTGTTTATGTTCTCAAGATCATTCATCTCTACTGTACAAAATTATCTTAGGATCATTCTGGAGATAAAAAAATCCCCCATTCAGATCTATGGGCACAGACTACCCAGGAGAATGTTATCAGGAAAAGCAAGACAGGCAGCCTATATGTCACAGTATGGAGTATTAGATATCTTAGTATGGTAGGCATTATCACTAGGGTTAAGATAAATACTGCCTACGGAAAAATTAAAAAGACCTTTGGAGAAAAGAGAACCACTTGCATGATCATCAAGAGCTCAGATGGAAAACCAGTTCTAAGCAAAGAAGGGAAAGCAGAAAAGTTGATTGTGTATATAGAGGGTCTACGTAAGGGCAATGTACTGGAGGGCACTATTATGGAAATGGAAGAGGACATAGATGAAGATGAAATGGGAGGAATAATACTGTGTTATGTGTTTGACAAAGCACTCAAAGGTCTAAGTCTAAACAATGCCCAGGGAGTAGACAACATTTCATTAGAACTACTGATAGCCTTGGGAGAGCTAGCCCTGACAAAACTCTACCATCTGGTGAGCACGATGTATGAGACAGGTGAAATATCCTCAGACTTGAAGAATATAAATTCAAATCCCAAAGAAAGCAGGTGTTGACAGAGGTGAAAATTACCAAACTATCAGTTTAATAAGTCATGGCTACAAAATACTAACACGAATTCATTACAGACGAATGGAGAAACTGGTAGAAGCCAACCTTGTTGAAGATCAGTTTGGATTCCATAGAAATCTTTGAACGCATAAGGCAATACTGACACTACAACTTATCTTCGAAGACAGATTAAGGAAAGGCAAACCTACGTTTCTGGCATTTGTAGACTTAGAGAAAGCTTTTGACAATGCTGACTGGAATACTCTCTTTCAAATTCTGAAGGTGGCAGGGGTCAAACACAGGGAACAAAAGGCTATTTACAATTTGTATAGAAACCAGATGGCAGTTGTAAGAGCCAAGGGGCATGAAAGGGGAGCAGTGGTTGGGAAGGAAGTGAGACAGGGTTGTAGCCTATCCCCAATGTTATTGAACTTGTATATTGAGCAAGCAGTAAAGGAAACAAGAAAAATTTGGATTAGGAATTAAAATCCATGGAGAAGAAATAAAAGCTTTGAGGTTTGCCAATGACATCGTAATTCTGTCAGACACAGCAAAGAACCTGCAAGAACAGTTGAACAGAATGAACAGTGTCTTGAAAGGAGGATGTAAGAGGAACAGCAACGAAAGCGAAGTGAGGAGAATGGAATGCAGTCGAATTAAATCAGTGATGCCAAGGGAATTAGATTAGGAAATGAGACAAAGTAGTAGATGAGTTTTCCTATTTGGGGAGCAAAATAACTGATGATGGTCGAAGTAGAGAGGATACAAAATGTAGACTGGCAATAGCAAGGAAAGCTTTTCTGGAGAAGATAAATTTGTTAAGGTCAAGTATAGATTTAAGTGTCAGGAAGTCATTTCTGAAAGTGTTTGTATGGAGTGTAGCCACGTATTGAAGTGAAACATGGAGGTTAGATAGTTTAGACAGAAGGAGAATAGGGGCTTTCGAAATGTGCTCCTATATAAGAATGCTTAAGATTATATGGGTAGATCATGTAACTAATGAGGAGATACTTAACAGAAGCGGGGAGAAGAGGAATTTGTGGACCAACTTGATGAGAAGAAGGGATCGGTTGGTAGGACATGTTCTGAGGCATCAAGGGACCCCAATTTGGTATAGGAGGACAGCGTGGAGGGTAAAAGTCTTAGAGGGAGACCAAGAGATCAATACACTACGCAGATTCAGGAGGATGCAGGTTGCAGTACGTACTTTGAGATGAAGAAGGCTGCAAAGGATAGGGTAGCATGGAGAGCTGCACCAAACCAGTCTCTGGACTAAGGAAGAAGAATACAGCAACAACAACGACGACTACGACACCAGCATAGGAAGGTTAGAGAGTTTAAAAAGGAAAACTGGATAGGTTGTACTCAGTTGTAGTAAGATCTCAAGCACAGTGGCAGAAAGGACAAGATTTCTCGTCAGGTCAGTATAGGGTTACCAACAAAAAACCAAATAGGGATCTGGATACATTAAACGAACCAAAAATCGCAGATGGTTTCAAAATGAGCATTAGGCAACAAGTGATAAATAGAGGAAAGGAATACAGTAGATGAATAGGCAGCTTTGAGATGAAACAGTGAAGGCTGCAGAAAACATAGGTAAAACGTAAGACCTAATATGAATACCTTGGCACCTCATGATGTACTGAATTTAATTGATGAGAAGAGAAAATACAAACATGCAGCTATTTAAGCAGGCAAAAGGGAATACGGACATTTATGGAATGATGTTGACACGACATGCAATATGGGTAAACAAGAATGGTTGTAAAGTAAAGGGAAACGAACTTGCTCTAGAAAGGGGAAAGGAAGTAGGTGTAGACAAGATTGGAGATATGGTAATATGAGCAGAATTTGATACAGCACTGAAAGTGCCAAGTAGTAACAAGGCCATTGCAGTTGATGACATTCCCTCAGAATTATTGAGATACTTGAGGAAGCCATCGATGACGAAATTATTCCACTTTTGTGCAAGATATGAGAAAGCTGCCATACAGTCATATTTCAACAAGAATGTAATAATTCAAATTCGAAGAAAGGCAGGTGCTGACAGGTGTGAATATTATCAGACCACTTGATTAATATGTCGTGCTTGCAAGAATGGAAAATCTTGTAGAGGGTTAACCTTACAGAAGATCACTTTAGGTACCAGAAACATGTGACACACGAGGCAATACTGATCCTATTGCTTACCTTATAAGATGAGTTAAAAAAACACATAATAAAGTTTACAGCTTTCGCAGGTTTACTGAAATGCTTTAGAAAATGTGGACTTGACTGCACTCTTCGGAATTTAGACAGCAGCAGAATATATAGACAGGAAGCAAAAGTTTGTTTACAACTTTCACTGAACCAGACTCAAGTTGTAGGAGTTGAAAGACATGACAGGGAAGCATTGAGTAGGAAATAAGACAGGCTTGTAGCCTACATCTGGTATGTAATCTGTACAAGGAAGACATGAATGAAATCTAGACAAATTGGGAAAGGAAAACAAACTCTGTGTTTACCAATGACAATTTAATTCTATCACACACAACAGGCATCTTGAAATTGTCAGTGAAGGGATGTGTGGGAGGTAGGCATTTGAACAGTAAAACTGGTTAGTATCTTGAAAAGATATCGTATGACAAACATCAATCAAAGCAATCGAATCTAGCTGAACTAAATCAGGAAATGTGGAGTTTAGGCTATAAAATGAGACACTAAAAGCAGTAGACAATTTTTGCTATTTGGGCAACAAAATAACTGACAATGGCCTAAGTAAGAAAGAAAAAGTGCAGACTAGCAATATCAAGGAACGTGTGCCTAATGAAGAGGACTATTCACATCTAATATAAATTGATGTGTTAGGAAGTCTTTTCTGAAGGTACCTGCAGTGCAGTCTTGTATGGAGGTCAAACATAAATGATAGGCAATTCAGAAAAGACGATAATGGAAGCATTCGAAATGTACTACAGAAGGATGCTGAAGATTAGATGGGTAGTCGAAACAACAAATGAGAGAAAAATATATGGACCAATTTCACTAAAACAAGGGACCTGTTAATAGCACACAGCCTTCTAGAAATAGTCAAATTGCTAATGGAGGGATATGTGAGGGCAAAAAGTGTAGAGGGAGACTATGGCATGAAGACAAGAAGCTATTTCAAATGGATGTAGGAGGTGATAGTCGTTCGGAGATTAAGAAAACAATTCTAGATATATTACAAGAAAGTACCACATTTTGAAGTCTATGTCACTTCTAAAGAATAAATGACTCGTTCTTTTCAGCGAGTGACCCCTCAGTCACAGGCAGTAAGGTGCACTTCATTGGTAGTGATCTAAAAGCTATATGAATGTTCAGTGACAACACATTTGAAAATTTATTAGCATCTTGCACTTCACCATTTTCCTATGCTGCTATTTTCAATCATATGTTCTAGTCCCATAATTTTTATTTACTTATTAACTGTTTTGTACGAAATGTGCTCCATCATATGAAAAGAACAGTAGTGTATTGAAATCAGAGGGTACAACTACAATCTTTAATATTAAAATCAATAATGCCCACATCATACAACTTTAATTGTCACATGGATTTTCTATCAGCCACTCACACAGTTTTGTGTTCAAATTTTAAATTGACCTGGATGAAGCACGGAGAGAATAATAAATAAAACTTTTGAGGCTATTTACTTTGTGAGAGTTTCCTTTTCTTGCTAGCCTATGCGTTTGGATATGGATGTTTGCATTACTTATGCTATCTTGTTTGTAAACTGCTTTCTGGCAAAACATTCTTCCTGATTCAGACATCAGAGTCATAGAGACATCAAAAAGAATTTGTAGTCTACATCTGCTATACAAATAGAGACAACAGCACTACATGTTACACACGGACACACACGGACACTGTCACCAGGCACTGGGACATGACTGCATTTGCTTCTGGCATGAGCAACAATCTTAAGGTGCGTGTTGAGGTATGAGGAGGCATGGGGAGGGGAGAGAGAGGGATAGCAGTGTAAGGGTGGGAGGAGGGGTGGGGGAAGATACTGTGTTCCCTGTGAGAGTATGCAGCAGAGGCAGTATGGGTTGCTAAAGGCAGTGTTGGGAAGCTGTACTGTGGAAGGGGAAAGTGAGGAGAGAAATCAAGAAAGGGAAAAGAGTAGTAAGTACACTGGTGGGATGGAGAGAGAGAGAGAGAGAGAGAGAGAGAGAGAGAGAGAGAGAGAGAGAGAGAGAGAGTGTGTGTGTGTGTGTGTGTGTGTGTGTGTGTGTGTGCGTGTGTGTGTTTTGAACTGAAGTAAGAGCAGGGAAGAGGATATGGGTAGAGGACATGGATTAGCATAAATTAAGTCCAGAGGGAGATACAGGAAATAATGATAGGTTGTGTTAGAAGGTAGAATCCAGATGGTGCCGGCTGTGAAGCAGTCATTGAACTGAAGCACAACATGCTGGGGGCACTTTCAGCAAGTGGGTGGTCCAGCTCTCTCTTGGCCACAGTGGTCACTCATGCAGATAGAGCGTGTTAGTTGTCATGCCTATGTAGAAAACAGTACAGTGGTTGCAGGCTGGTAGTTGCCAATCACATGGTTGCTTTCACAGGTAGCCCTGCCTTTGTGTTGGAGATGTCTGACAGGGCTGGAGGGATCAAGCATGTCCTGCATGTAGGGGTTAACAGAAACGTCCGAGTTCACCCGTCTGCTTTGACCAATGACATCACCAATATGGCAGAAACGACCATTCACAACAACTCTCATATCGCGGCTATGACGTCATTACATAAACATGGCAACCATAATGAAACTAATGGGACAAGCGGGGGAAATTGGGGGTTTTTGAGTGGGGACAAACTAATAATGAACACACGCCACTTCACCAAACGATGAAATAATATGAGCACAAACTTCCCAGAATCAACTAAAAACAATATCCACTGGAATCGAACACTTCCCTTGACCCGGATATTTCATCATTTGAATTGGAGACCAAATACAACTGTGGGAATGGTGGAGACATTATTTCCCATTTTGGGGCTCAAGAGATAGTGTAAATCATGGCAGAGAATGTGACTCAGTTGCTTGTCCTGGGTGGTACTGATTTGCAAGGGGAGGGTTTCTTTATGGCCAAACAGTAGTTATGTGGGAGATGGTTCAAAAGGAAATTTTAAGCTGAGCATGCCTCAGTCAGACCCTTAGCATATTCCTTAAAACCACGTTGTTTCCCAGTATTCTTAGCTGGTAGAGTCTCCTTAAATTTCCTTTCACTGTAAGCCACTGTACCCGAAAAAAATATACCTTGCACACCTAATTCTTTCATCAGCACCATCACCAGCATCACTAGTGGCAGCAACTGCAGTAGTACAAGTACTGCCAATATTAACTTTTAGTTCATAGTATTATTTACTCACACTGCTACTTAAGACACTCCAATCCTTTTAATAGGATTTGTCATATTAAAACTGTTATCTTCAGGAAAATATGATATAAAAAATGTACTGTATATGTGAAACTGTGGTTCAATTTAATAGAGGGCCTGATGGACCTAATCAGATCAGGTTCACTAAACAAAGCAATAGTATCAGAAAGATGTCATAAATGAATATCTGGTGAAGGGTTTGCAATTCTGGGTGGCTAGAAAAGAATTTTCTAGGAGGCCTATAAATAAATTGGCATAATATGGTGCCCTACAAATACCCTTTTATGTACTGCAGATTTGTTTGTAGGCCATGCCTCCAAAGGAGAAGTAATTATAGGTGAGGATGTAGTTGGTAGTGGTGACAAAAAAGGGGCTGTAGGTTTGGTGACAGTCAGACACTGGGAAAAGTGGTGTTCAGAAACAGAAAGCTGTGAGTGTTGGGGATATAATCATAGCAGGGTGCCGAGTGGTAAAGGAACAGGAACTGTGGAGATTCAGTGTAGGAAATGATTGGTGTCTTTTGTGGTAGGGTAGGTTGCAACAGGCTGAAGATGTTGCCCCATAAGAACAGAGATTCCATCTTTGGGAGCACAAGAGAAAAAAAAATGCACACCCACAACCAGATTTTCTAAATTGTACAAATGGGAACTCTTCCTGCAAACCCATAACCCCCCTAGCCTTATTCTTTACAGAACTCCCCCTCCCCCCTGCTGCCCAACACTGCACCTAGCAGCCCTATCCTGCTCCCCCCCCCCCCATGTCCTTGCACAATCCCACAGGCAGCACAATATCAGCCCCACCCCTACTCTGCTATCCCTCACCTCCTTACCCCATGCCACCTCTTTACCCCACCACTCACTTCAACACAGTTCAGCTCACATTAGATGCAGTCATGTCCTAGTGCCATGCGTGTGTTTTGTACTTCATAAGATTGACTGTCAAAAAGCTTAAATATTTAGCAGTCAATTCATTCTACCTACCTGCAACCTAAGGCCTCCTCGATATGGTGAGTAGGAATGTATCCTTTGTATATCATTATTCTATCCTGACATTTCCCTTGTTTGATTTTACTTTCCTTGTTCTTTGGAAAACATAATTGAGGCAACTGAATTTTGTCTGTCATCATAGGACCATTTCAGATACAATCTCACATGAAAAGCTGGAACAGCAATTGCTCAGTCACACAGCTTTGAGCTAATGAAAGAGATACATTAACAATAAAGATGTAACATGAGAGAAAGGTGCAATGTAATCCTCACTTCTGTGGTTGTTCCAAAAAAGTGATAAGAGAAGATTGCCACACCAAAGGCAGGTGTGCTAAATCCAAAACTACTTGCCTTTACCAGCTTACATTCTGAGACCAATGCAAGACCTAAAATACCACTAGAAGAATGAACTTCCTGAAAATGAACAGAACAATACAGACACCCAGTTCACAGAAAGAAAGGTATGTGAGACATTCATCTTTACTTTGTTACAAGAGGGTTTTGAATTAGCTAAAAAACAACTTAATTACAGCACTTTGATGAAGAAACAAAGGATATATTTTCAAAACAAGCTCATTGATGAGGGAATTTTCCATAAAATGTTGGTAGCTATACACAGGAAACTTCAAAATCCTTCTAATTTAAGAGAAACTGAATAAAGAATTGAGATCTAACATTAACTTTAGCATGTTTTAATTTGCCAGAAGCTAACATTGACATTCTGTTTAAATTACTTCTTTTACGAACATCACAGCCGTATGTGTATTTTGTGTGTTACATGTGTGTCATATTGGAGCTCATGCAGTTTAATTCTGTAATTATATTAATGTCTAAGTAATTTATACGATTCCAAATATTTATAGTGGTAATGGGAAGATCTACTGGTTAAACGGTATGCAAACATTCTGTAGTTAGAACTGTAACACTTCTTTATTCTTTTAGTATCAGCATTACCATTTACTTCTTAAGCTTGTAAATTCTACTACCAACTACACTTTCATTTAATAGTATTTAAGGTCCTTAAATGTTTTCAACAACAACTCTTGGTCCACCTAGCACTTCCCTACATTTAATGGATTCTGAATACCTACCGACAAAGCAAAAACCGTTCAAGAATATTAAGACTGCTGACAAGAACTTTGAGGGTATAAAACCAATTACAGGAGCAATAGCAAAAGTAATACACCAAGAGAACAAGATTGTAGGGGTCATAACTTTAGATTTCTCCACCAGGCACCATGATGAGGAGACTGCCAAATATTGAATTTGCAATAAATCCACATATATCTCCCTCTTGTCTGAGAAAGAAACTGTGGTCAACTTAAAAATTGACCACAAATATAACATCTGATCAGTTCATCCAACAGACCATACAACTGATCTACAGTACAAGCCATAGCATCTGCACTCTGGCAAGGAAAGTCCTACTCACATCATATCCCTTCATCATATGCCTTAATAATACCACTTTCTATCTAGACATTAACAACACACCATACAATCTCAAATTAGAAAATTAATTTTTAACAACTGATTGCTAATGCCACAATAATTTAAGAACATTGGAATTTCCTAGTAGACAACAGACCTGTAATCATTAACTGCTGACATGCCAACATCACACTCAACAATATGCTACAGAAATTTTGAAATAAATTACATACTAGAGAGCAGCATCATATACTACAGGACACCAATCCATTTCAAATATGTTGAACAACCAAGAGTCACACAACTTTGTCAGCTCATGTATCAAAACCAACAGCCAATTCCAAATGTTTCATTTGACAAACAACAGGACATGTAATCTGCTTGTTTAAACACCACATAGCACATAAAAATTAATGAAACAATGGTAAGAAATACATGAAGCTATTTACCAATGAGCCTGATTCAGCATATACTTCATTCTCCTCTTGTTTCAGCCAATTAGTTCCCTTGCAGTCCATGATTGCCCTCGTAAGCCACTGAAAAACAAGAAGTAAGAAGTGGTCATATTGTTTGCATTGTTACTATTCGTTATAGTGCACAGGCGGTATTTTCTGGCTGCAGCAAATGAGTCAGTGCATATGAAAAATTTAAAAATGGCTGATGAAAAGAACTGGTTTACAACTTGCTTGTTATGAAGACTCTGAAGTCTCACTGTCGTTAATGGAAAACGAAACTCAATTTGAGAGAAAACAAAAATAACACACACATGCACACAAGATTATTAGTTGCTGCTGTTACTTAGTAGCATTTGCTTGTGGTATACAATCCCATTCTGAACACGGTAACTGACATATCTTGCTTTCTTCACATAAATTTCTAAATGTCAAGCAAAGCAACTAAGACAAAGTGAATTTACCAAATAAGTCTATTTACTATAGAGAACAATTTTAAGTATAAAGAATAAAAGGTTTAACTTAGTCCTGACCTTACACTCTTGAGGTATATCAGAATCTATTCTCCAAATGCCTTAATATATAGAATAATGTAGTATGTTCAGAATTATATTCTCAGCAATGTATGCAAGGACAGAAGAGAATTATTTCTCAATCATACTGGCTGATCTTTCAATCCTTAAGCTATGTACCCATATTTGCTCATGGTATTTAGTAAAGTACAACACTAAGATCCACGCATACAGACGGTTCTCTTTTTTATTTTTATTTTTTTCGTCAGTGTATTAAGCATTTTTAACAACTGTTTCCTTAAACAGCCATCTATTATCAAAGTTATTAACCCAATTTTGAGCAACACTGGACTCTTTACCCAGCCACTACAAAAATAACAGACACAGCAGCCTGCAGGTTGCATAGAAAAGTAAATGATTTTTTACTGTCAAGATTAACACATATTAAATTCCTCTAACATGACTTAGTGAAATTACTTTCTTATGTAAGAAATGGGTCTGAGCACTATAGGACTTACTAGCTATGGTCATCAGTACCCTAGAACTTAGAACTACTTAAACCTAA
Source organism: Schistocerca nitens (assembly GCF_023898315.1). NCBI lineage: Eukaryota > Metazoa > Arthropoda > Insecta > Orthoptera > Acrididae > Schistocerca > Schistocerca nitens. Next base: position 191,166,545 of record NC_064624.1, on the reverse strand, counting down.
CTAAGCTAAGGACATCATACAACACCCAGTCATCACAAGGCAGAGAAAATCTCTGACCCCACCGGGAATCGAACCCGGGCACGGGAAGCGAGAATGCTACTGCACTCTTATGTAAGACTATCCATGACAATCTTCTGTGGAGTTGTGGTGTGCCGGATTTTGGCAGTGGCAATTACACATACCCATTAGGCCTTACACAATCAATTACATTTCCCATATCCTTCCAGAAAGGTGATGCACTACTCTTTCACAAAAATAATTTTCAACGTGCACATTACTGCAATAAGCAGTTAACACTATCTGCTAAACTATGGAGCACATAGGCACATTGAAAACCCACGGAAAACGCAACACAATGAATTACCTGTACAGCATTCTCTTTCATCCCAACATAATCAATCCCTGAAATTCTGTCTTAACATGGGCAAATGAATCGGATGTATCGACAATACAACTGTTCAAGCTACAACCTGGACGAGCTACGCACCGGATTACAATGAACTCTATTACTGTTCCCTTCACAAATATTGTTACCGAACATCGCATGCACAACGAAAGTCAATATAACAATACTAATGTAGCGGGTGTGGGAACTTCATTAAGCGCCATTTTTCTGTCAATCACGAAGTATTTCACACTGACCTTCACTTTCTCTAACTACCATACCGTTTACAGAAACGTTTCCGGTAATTTCAGACAACATGTCAAAATTTCAGCCAGTTGTTTTGCTAACTCACGTGATACATTTAGCAATTTTATCGGATAGGACGTAAGCAGCAAGCACATGCCATACATACACGTCGATCTGGTATTTCTCGTAACTGACGGACAGCTTAGGTACATAATGTGCACTAATATGTTCGTTTAAACACTGATCACCACGTGTTCGAAATGCGAAACACAGGCTCATTGAAAACAACAAGTACTTGGTTATGATAACATAAGCTGAAATAATTACTTATGAAATTCAAAGGCATTCCAAATCATAACCAGAGACGTCAAAGATAATGCAAGAATCAAATGTGGAAAAAATTTATGGTTCAAATGCGCCCTATAAATGAAAGTAAACCAACACAATAGTTGTACGAACTGTTACCACAGCGTCATTACAAGGTATTGGCAAACTATTTCATTCACGATAGCTAGCTGTAAAAATAATTAAAATTACGTATTGACTTAGTTCCAGAGTTCCAGACTCAATATGTGTCTTTCCATAATTTTATGTCTCTACCATCTAATCACTTCTTTATTACATTGAAAATGCAACGATATTCCGTACAAACTTATGACGCTCCAGATGATAGCATACTGCAGTGACACCGCAGATGAATGTGTAAACACACAGTTTTCAGTTACATGACACAAGTTATGCAACATTTATCTTGTGACAAAATGTTCAACTCCATTCTATTTTGTGACTCCACTTACCATTCCCACCACTGAATAGCATCGTTTGGCTGCGTCCTTTTGACTGAATTTCAAAGCACCATCGCTGTAATTTGGTTTACATTTAGTAAATTTGTCTTGTGTGTGACGTGTGTTCTGGAGTAACAAAGACGTTTAAAAACCTGTCGTTAGCAACATTATTACAGAGTCTTGAACTGTATGGAACGATCTTTTTCTGGAAGTACAAAAACCATCACTAAAAATGCAGAAGTTTAGACATCAAGATTGCTTAAAATTATGGATCGTTGAGCCTGAAATTAATGGAATTGAGATTTCTGGGGAGAATTTAAGTGTATATCGATAGACTAATGGGAAATGAAGGTGGCATATTCCTTGCAATAGACAAAAAAACTCAAATCCATCATGATAGCAATTCAAGCTGCATGTGAGAATGTTTCGCTTGAACGAAAATTTACAAATCATACTGTAATCATTGGTGGAACTTTAGTAATCCATTAATCAGTTGGGAAAATTACCGTTTTGTTAGTGATGGGTGAGGTACGACATCCTGTGAAACATAATTAAATGCTTTCTCTGAAAACTACCTGGAACAGGTAGTTAGTAACCTCGCTCATGATGAAAAGATATTGGATGTAATGGCAACAAATAGACCTGACCTGCTTGAGGATATCCACATCAGTGACCATGATACAGTTGTGGCAACAATGATTAACAGAGTACAAAGAATAACTGAAACAATCATAAAGATATATATGTTTAGTAAATTAGATAAAAAATCAGTAGTGTCGTATCTCAATGAGGTACCGAAAGTTTAAGCACAAGGCAGCAGCATGTAGACGAACTCTGGCTCAAGTTTAAAAGCGTAGTTGACCATGCACTGGATAGATGTGTACCCAGTAGAACCGTTCATAATAGGAGGGCCCCTCACTTATAGAAACTCCTAATGAAACAGAGACTACCGCATTACAGATGTAAAACAAAGCATACCACTGTAGATAGAGAATTGCTGAGCAAGACGCGTTTGTCTGTCAAGAGATCAATGTGTGAGGCTCCCAATGAATGCCATAGCAGAACATTGTCAAATGGTCTGTCAGCTGCCCATGTCGACTATCGATGCTGTGACGGTGAATTGGAGATGTGAAGGAATAAACAAAGCTAACCGAGGCCAGGCAAACCTCATGTACTGATGGGCAGGAATTGTCGAGAATTGTTGTCAAATGATATTTGAGAAAACCCAAAGCAATTCTGATTGTACGTAAAGGCTGTTAGCGGCACAAAGTTAGTGTCCAGTCCCTAGCGAATGAAACAGGAACTGACATTGAGGATGGCAAAGCAAAAGCTTAAATGCTTCACTCTGTTTTCAGTTTTTCCATTACAAAGAAATATCCAGGATAACTGCCGCGATTTAACCCTCATAACACTGAAAAGGAGGGTATAAGATGAACATCAACAAAAGCAAAACGAGGATAATGGAATGTAGTCGAATTAAGTCAGGTGATGCTGAGGTAATTAGATTAGGAAATGAGACACTTAAAGTAGTAAAGGAGTTTTGCTATTTGGGGAGCAAAATAACTGATGATGGTCGAAGTAGAGAGAATATAAAATGTAGACTGGCAATGGCAAGGAAAGCGTTTTTGAAGAAGAGAAATTTTGTAACATCGAGTACTGATTTAAGTGTCAGGAAGCCGTTTGTGAAAGTATTTGTATGGAGTGTAGCCATGTATGGAAGTGAAACATGGACGATAAATAATTTGGACAAGAAGAGAATAGAAGCTTTCGAAATGTGGTGCTACAGAAGAATGCTGAAGATTAGATGGGTAGATCACATAACTAATGAGGAAGTATTGAACAGAACTGGGGGAAGAGGAGTTTGTGGCACAACTTGACTAGAAGAAGGGATCGGTTGGTAGGACATGTTCTGAGGCATCAAGGGATCACCAATTTAGTACCAGAGTGCAGCGTGGATGGTAAAAATCGTAGAGGGAGACCAAGAGATGAATACACTAAGCAGATTCAGAAGGATGTAGGCTGCAGCAGGTACTGGGAGATGAAGAAGCTTCCACAGGATAGAGTAGCATGGAGAGCTGCATCAAACCAGTCTCAGGACTGAAGACCACAACAACAACAACAACAACAACAACAACACTCGAAAGATGAAGGAAATAAGTATCAGTGTCAGTGGTGTTGAGAAACAGCTGAAATCATTAAAACTGAACAAAGCTTCAGAGCCCAATGGAATCCCTTTCAGATTTTATACCGAATTTACAGCTGGGTTAGCCCCTCTTCTAAGTGTAATCTGTCACAGATGTCTCAAAAAAATTGTGCCCAGTAGTTGGAAGAAAGCACAGGTCACGCCCATCTATAAGAGGGTAGCAGAGCCCAATATCCTTGACATCGATTTGTTGTATAATCTTAGAACATATTCTGAGCTCAAACATGATGAGGTATCTCGAACAGAATTACCTCCTCCATGCCAACCAGCATGAATTCCGAAAATAGCAATCATGTGAAACCCAGCTCATTCTTTTCTCACATGACATACTAAAATACACTAAAATACTAGGATCAAGGCAGTCAAGTTGATGCAGTATTTATTGATTCTCGAAAAACATTTGACTCATTACCACACCTGTGTTAGTTGTGAAACGTACGGTCATATGGGGTATTAATTGAATTTTACGACTGGATTGAGGAATTTTTCGTAGGGAGTATGCAGCACGCTATTTTGGATGGAGAGTCGTTGTTAGATGTAGTAATAACTTCAGGTGTCCCCAGGGAAGTGTGCTAGGATCCTTGCTGTTTATGCTGCATATTAATGAGCTTGCAGCCAATATTAATAGTAACTTCAGACTTTTTGTAATTGATGCAGTCATCCATAATGAAGTACTGTCTGAAAGAAGCTGCGTAAACATTCAGTCAGATCGTGATAAGATTTCAAACGGATGCAAGGACTGGCAACTTGCTTTAAATGTTTAGAAATGTAAAACTCTGCACTTCAAAACGAAAGAAAGCGTAGAATCTTAATCCAAATGAGCCACAGTTACAATCAGCCAGCTAATACAAATACCTAGGTGTAACACTTCGTTGGGATATGAGGTGGAATGATCACTCAGGTTCAGTTGTGGGTAAAGCATGGTGTAGACTTCAGTTTATTGGTAGAGTACTGGGAGAGTGCAATCAGTCTACAAAGGAAGTTGCTAACAAGTTAGTCATGTGATTGGTTCTAACATACTGCTCAAGTGTGTGGGACCCATACCAGGTATGACTAACAAGAGTTGTTGAAAGTATACAGTCAAGGGCAGCATGAATGGTCACAGGTTTCTTTGATCTTTGTGAGAGTTTCACAGAGATGCTGAAGAAGCTGAACTGCAGACTTTGAAGATAGACAAAGTATACTGAGAAAGGCCACTAACCAAATTTCAAGAAGCGACTTTGAATGATGACTCTATGAATATATTACAACCCTTATGTATCGCTCCCATAGGTGTAATGAGTGTAAGATTAATACAATTACAGCACATGCAGAGGCATTCAATACTGGAATTTAAAAATTTGTATTTGGATACATGGTGTAAATATTGGAGGGGTGACAGGTAAATGCCAGATGTCAAATATCGAAGTGTCATTTGTAATTTCACTCGAGCTAATACTGCATCTTTAATATGAGTATCGGAATTTTTAATAGTGTCCAATATGCAGCTCTACAACTACTCAACATTTTTTGTTGTTATTCGAAAGCGGTTCACGAATAGAAAATTTATTATGATTGCTACGTCTGTAAACAGCATCCAGCATCTCGTATAAGAACCCTAAAACTGTATTTTTGAGGACACTGTAGATGCACTGTAGCGCTGACATGCCAGTATCTACCACCTGCAGCTTCAGACAAACTAGGATTACATCCAAAATTTGTGTTCCTGATCTTTGAATGGAGCCCAATTCATGATTCAAGAAATATTCTAAATTTGTTTTTGTAATTCAAAAATGATTTATAAAACTATTTTCATGTTTGAATGGTAATTCTATTAAAGGTGTATTTGTAATTTCCATTTGATTCCAGTCTGAAATCCGTTTTGGTATCATTTGCATTTTCTTTTATGTGTAATTAATTCTTGACTCAATTAGAATGCCACACTCTGTACTAATACAAAATATCTGCTTGAATCATGCAGAAAACTGTGTAACTATGCAGAAACTGCAACACCCAGATTAATGTGGCGTCACACAGGTGACACCACTTTCAGCCATGTCATAAAAGATAAAGTAGTTTTAACTATATGGCTCCACTTTCCTTCACTCACACTGATTAGTGTCGAAAGCAAATTGAGCAAATGCCACCATAGTTTTAATGATAATATGCAGTATTGGTAGCTCTGATAGTTATACCTGTGTATTCGGATAATATGCGGTTTCAGTGCTCCACCATATCAAAGATCTCTACAAAAAGTGTCAGTTTTAGTACTGTTTGTTGTGCTACAATCGCAGGACATTGTGTGTCTGCCAGTTCAACTGGCACCCATAAGGATTGATTTGTAAAAATTATGTACCAACTGTATAGTTGTAAATAATTTATATTACAACCTACTTAAAAGAAATATTCGTTAATTTTATGTGCATTTAGAAAAAGATCCTACATATTCTTTGAAATAAAGAGAGATAGTTGTGAAAGTTTGATCACAATAATAATGTTACCGTACTTAAGCCAATAAAAAGAAAAAATATGTGGAGCATGATTTCATTATTGGTGAGTATCAAACAACTTTGAAAACATCATGTGTGTTTTTAATCCCAACAGCATGTGTCCTGATTGTGACTATATGGTGAACATCTTTACAGGAATGTAATATTAACTTTCTATATTTAGGGTTGTTGGTAATAAAACGTTTTTCCACTGCAGTTTTGAGCACATCATTGTTAATTTACATTGTATTGATGATCCCATTATAAGACGCACAGTTAAGATTTCTGTCTGAGTAAGCAAGTATTATTGGATAGTTAGTGGAAGGTGATTTGCAGTTTCACATCAGCTTGCTCAATTCTACAAATGGCGAAACTGAATATAATACTGGCAGTATATTTGGATTCTAGGACGGACAGGTTCAATGCTCTCAATCCTTCCCACTCCAATGGCCAGTGGCGCTTGATATTCCAAATATTGTTTTTCGTAGCTCTTACATGCCCCGTTCTGGAACTAGCCCTCCATGCTGCATATTATTGCCATCCATGGAAGTGTGTGTTAACGCAGTATCGAACTATGGCCATAATGTTGAGAGAAAAGTTGTAATTACCACATTCAAGTAAGTAAATGCGAAATGGCTAGTTCTTCATATACAATTCGTTCTGAGGCAGAAAATGGAGATTTTTTACAGAAATCTCTAAGTGAAAACTAGAACAGCAATGGTTTCCATGCCAATGGTCTTTATAATGACAGTGACTCATTTTTAAACTGTTCGATTAAAATGATAATGGGGACAGTCCACACTGAAGAGTTTGTAAACTGTTCAATTAAAATGATAATGGGGTCAGTCCACCCTGAAGAGTTTCGAAATATATCACACAATGAAAAATTTTGTGTTGTAATGCCTATGTAAATATGCATGCATGAAGGTGCACTTCTTGTTTTAATGTATACCCTAACAGTTGGTGAGTGACAAAGAGGCTTATGCAATTCCCTGTGGCGTACTCGCTAGCAGGTGGTGGCGATTTAAATATGAGTGTACACAGATGCCCTGTGTCTCCATTACAGAATAAAAAGAGTTAGACACTGACCTAGTGGATTTGAGGAAGGAAGTAAAGAGGTTTCTCGTGTCAGTATAACTTGAGATTAAATATAGCCTTTAAAAAAGGAATTGAACGATATTAGAGAGATCAAGTGTAGTTCTTAACAACGCAAGTGAATTGTATTAGACTGTCTTTAAGCGCACTAGCACGAAGGATAATTCCAAATTTGTTATAGAGTAACTTTAATATCTGGTCTTATTTAACTGATGTGGGATGCAGAAGTGACTTGCAACCAAAGTGACACCACAGCAATTGTCATAACAGAAACTGTATGCAGTTTCGTCTATAGGTAAATATTATTATTGTTGGACTGATTCAATTTTGCTTCAGAAAGTGATTAATAGCATTCGAAATGCAATTATTTCATGTAAACCTTTTGTTAATAATTGTTACAAGTGGTGTACACATTCATATTGAAAAGTCACATGGAACTGCGATCCTCAAGAAAAAATGAGAACAAAAAATGAAGCTTAAATGTAGTCTTTAATAGAGTGCTAACAATGACAGAACACGTTAAAATGTTGAAAGAAAATAATTGTGTTAAGGAAATGACCAAAGTGCATTAGACTAATATTTAACTGTTCCCTTTCACATTTTTACTACAAATTAGATTAGAAATAGAGTCCAAAAAGGAATCCAAAAGCTAAAGTCACACTCAGTTTGTGCTTTGTTCCTCTCTGACTCGGTGGGTTTTGTTAAGTTGAGCGTCTACTGTAAGCTTTATACTGGTAAAAGAAAGTCTATGAGAAAGGTTCATCAATCACTTTTCGTTCTAATTTGCTAATGTCAATTAAAAAGACTCCACTTTCAAAAATTTCCTTATGCTTGACAGGTAATACAGCCAGTTATCGATTTCTACGTAAATACACATCAAGCAGGTGTACAAAATTTTTATTTTGTTTTGTTTGTTCACCAAATTTGTTTTCTGATGGCACCTTTGCGATATTTCACTCAATATTTCCAGCAACCTGCTCATTATATATCTGTTCCCTAAACTTAAACTGGCACATAACTTCTCTGAAGTTTCTTGTAATGAGACATGAGAATCAGCGATCTCTATGTACTTTAAAGAAACAGTCTATAGGCAAGATTGCAATCTAAACTGTTTTTTATTGACCGGTTTGGACAGCTAAGATTTTCAGCTTCAGATCTTTAAAAAATTGTTCGGTTCTACATCATGTTCCATTGTGCATTCATCGCTCATGTGATATTAACATTTGAGGGGAGATCGGATTGCACATTCCACACAGGTTTATCAAAAAGGTCATTACAAATAGATTTGTCACAAGTAAAAACATAACACAGCTAAAATGCACCTTGGGGAACTTGTCATATCTACACAGTACTCTTTTAATGCTTGTCAGTTGTCAAAATAACGTATAGTAAAAGTACACATTTATGCCACTTGGAACCTTTTGACTCGAAATTCATAGTTCTGTGTAGCATCTATGGCTTGTGTTAAACATGTAGCAACTAGTTCATTTGGTCGCTGCCACATGCCACGCAGGGCAATACGTCTTTCTCCACAAACGCACAATGGAAAAACGAAAGAATAAAAATGTGATGGCCTCTTCATATTAGCTCGAGCTGCTCAAAATAATTAACAGTACCCTAAGGTTGTCTAGTTCTCGAGTATACCATTTACTAGCGTCATGCTACTCATGACTAATACTCGTGTGAAATTTTTCAGTGTCAGATATACACATCAATGCTATTTATTTACTATCATATAGGAATACAGAGAAATTTTTATCACTGTGCAGCATACAAGCCCAATCCATTTCTTTTAATTGGTTTCTCACGTTTTTTATGTCAGTCTGAGGAATAATTCAGTGCATTTCTCATCTTCTGAAGAACTGGAAACTGCATTACCTATTTTATGCCATAATGTTATATTTCTAGTGCTTCTAGATCTGTTCAAGAAAGTTCCTCTGTATATTACCAATTACATTGTCAGCGACCATATTAGTCCTTGCTTTCAACTCTTCCAAACTAAGTGGCAATTGAAGCAGGAACTCAGTGATCTTTGACTTAACCCCATAAGAAGACATCATATGAAGTTAAGACAGGTGACCGTGGGGGCCCTGGAGAAGAGGGTCACGATGGGACGCATATGCAGTTCAACGCTGAGGCAGTTCGGCATCGAGATAATCGTAAATGTCTGAAAAAAACTAAGGTGGAGCATTACCTTGTTGCGAAATGAAGTCTTCACTTGTTTGCTGTTCTTGTTGCATAAGTCATTGCTGCAGTGTGTGTAGGTACACGAAACCAGTGTCAGTTTTCTCCAGAAAGAAAACTAGTCTGTAAACCTTTGAAGACGACAAGGCACAAAAGATGTTAATGCTGAGTGAACCCCGAATTTGTTCTATAATCTCGTGTGGATGGTCTGTGCCCCAAACACGCAATATGATGATTCACCTTTCGAGACACACGAAACGTAGCTTCGTCACTGAAAACCAACACTGTCAAAAACTGTCTTCCACTAGTAGTCGCTTGAAGTCGTTGCTTGTGGCTGGTATGGTTTTAAGCCCATATTACATGATGTAAATAAGATGTAGTCGTAGGCCTATGAAGAAGAGCCACAAGCATACATGTTTGGAACCACACTTCGGTTAACGTTACATGATTACATGATGCAGGCAGAATATTCCTGGTGTCAATCCATGCATTCACACTGCGCAAATCTTGAAGTAGGCTGCCTGACTTCTTGTAAAGGTGTTCATGAAAATTAAAAATATCTGAGAACTCAAAGTTTCTATTTATTAATTAATTGTTATTATTATTTATTAAGTAATTGTTGTTCTCTTATGCAGCTATCATGGAACTATATTATTTCTGTTCTGAATTATGGGCTCAACTGTTTGTTTTAAGTTATGACATATGGCATCACAAGAATATGTTTATATGAACTGCGCTGTTGCAGCATTATGGACATGGAGGATGCAGTTGTTTTTGGAGCAACTGTACAGGCAATGTTTGTCACTCTTAGGATTAGGGCAGTATAATGATGAGCACAAGCCAGATATTGTTGGGTTCAAACCAGGCCTTGAAAAATGGAGGAAGGTAATGGCATGTATTCCCTATTGATGAAGAAACTGATGCAGATCTGCAGGAATTCTGGAACTTTGTGAGAATGGGGTGGCTTATTTCGACAAGCTGCTGTCGATGATACAGGAAGGAATTCATCCAAGTGGTACAGTAATGTTAGAGACACTTTCATCTAGTCAGAAGTAAGACTTGTAATTGAGCACTCTCACCTAGTATTGTCAGTTTCTCCTTCCTGGCATGTTGAAATATACCAAAGATGAAATCAAATCAAACGTGACCTTTCGTCAATTGTGGCACTACATATAGAAATGGAAAGTACAGATATAATGTTACATGCATAATTACTCAGAACTAAACGTTTGCTGATATACTTTATTATCATACAGTTGGTTGTGATGACCATACAGACACCCTTACTCCCAAAATGCATGAATTAGGCCACTTAATGCTTCTCTATTCCTTTCCATTTGTAGGATACGAAACAATAAGTACAAAGAATGTTTTCTGGTAACAGTTTGTGTAGAGAAAGTTTGTTGGCAAAAAGATCGCTTTTGTTTCATTATTACATTTATGAAAATTTAATCACTGTAAAATATGGAAAATTTACAATACGGAAACCTGAAGTTTAAGTGCGTTTAAAATAAGTTGTGACTCTTGATAGTTCAGTATGGAGCGAGTGGAGGGAAGTGCAGTTTGCCAATGTATGCTGGGCGGGTGAGCAGGTGACCGCAGTGTAACGCCAGTAAAGGCCCACTCGGTGCAGAACCAGTCAGGCTCGCTTAACTGCATGAACAGCAAGCCATGCAAGCCGGCCAGTCTGCGATCTTTCTGAAATGATTTCAAAGAAACTATTCAGTAATAACAACTCATTCTCGAGCATCTTATAGTTTAATTCGCCAATTTAATGATGAACAGCCTATCATTTCGTTAATGGTCATATTTATTGTGATATTTCGATAGTAGGTAAACTATGCAAGAAATTCTTATTTTGCAGTGAAAAATGGGTACCGCTATGAATCTGTGTTTGGTTCCTGTTAGATTAGATGTTGATGCGTATTCAATGTAGATAATATATTGACTCATTCTTTAAACTTTGAACGATATCGCTGTCTGTTTCCAATCTCAAGAAAGTATAAAGTATGTAAAGCTCTCCATCACGAACCCGAGCGTTAGTGAAAAAACTAGAACGAAATATTCAAAATTTCCTCGTATCTCATAAATGGTCTGAGGTATCGAAACAAGATTTTTGGCATATGATTAATATGTGAAACTTACATGGTCATGCTAGACACATGCTGTCACTGGCGGATCATCTTCTGATGCCCCTTTACGTGCAGACTTTTGTGTAGGATGCACCAGAGAGCTGACTGCGGTATTTAAAGTTCTCTGCTCAGATGAAACCTCAATTTCTTCAGACAAATGGTTCTCCCACACACATACTCTGCCTTCTCGGCCTATGGTCCCTTCCAGCCGTTTTTCTTCATGACACACAAGCAGTTATAATGGACATGTGACAACTACACTCCTGGAAATGGAAAAAAGAACACTGACACCGGTGTGTCAGACCCACCATACTTGCTCCAGACACTGCGAGAGGGCTGTACAAGCATTGATCACACGCACGGCACAGCGGACACACCAGGAACCGCGGTGTTGGCCGTCGAATGGCGCTAGCTGCGCAGCATTTGTGCACCGCCGCCGTCAGTGTCAGCCAGTTTGCCGTGGCATACGGAGCTCCATCGCAGTCTTTAACACTGGTAGCATGCCGCGACAGCGTGGACGTGAACCGTATGTGCAGTTGACGGACTTTGAGCGAGGGCGTATAGTGGGCATGCGGGAGGCCGGGTGGACGTACCGCCGAATTGCTCAACACGTGGGGCGTGAGGTCTCCACAGTACATCGAAGTTGTCGCCAGTGGTCGGCGGAAGGTGCACGTGCCCGTCGACCTGGGACCGGACCGCAGCGACGCACGGATGCACGCCAAGACCGTAGGATCCTGCGCAGTGCCGTAGGGGACCGCACCGCCACTTCCCAGCAAATTAGGGACACTGTTGCTCCTGGGGTATCGGCGAGGACCATTCGCAACCGTCTCCATGAAGCTGGGCTACGGTCCCGCACACCGTTAGGCCGTCTTCCGCTCACGCCCCAACATCGTGCAACCCGCCTCCAGTGGTGTCGCGACAGGCGTGAATGGAGGGACGAATGGAGACGTGTCGTCTTCAGCGATGAGAGTCGCTTCTGCCTCGGTGCCAATGATGGTCGTATGCGTGTTTGGCGCCGTGCAGGTGAGCGCCACAATCAGGACTGCATACGACCGAGGCACACAGGGCCAACACCCGGCATCACGGTGTGGGGAGCGATCTCCTACACTGGCCGTACACCACTGGTGATCGTCGAGGGGACACTGAATAGTGCACGGTACATCCAAACCGTCATCGAACCCATCGTTCTACCATTCCTAGACCGGCAAGGGAACTTGCTGTTCCAACAGGACACTGCACGTCCGCATGTATCCCGTGCCACCCAACGTGCTCTAGAAGGTGTAAGTCAACTACCCTGGCCAGCAAGATCTCCGGATCTGTCCCCCATTGAGCATGTTTGGGACTGGATGAAGCGTCGTCTCACGCCGTCTGCACGTCCAGCACGAACGCTGGTCCAACTGAGGCGCCAGGTGCAAATGGCATGGCAAGCCGTTCCACAGGACTACATCCAGCATCTCTACGATCGTCTCCATGGGAGAATAGCAGCCTGAATTGCTGCGAAAGGTGGATATACACTGTACTAGTGCCGACATTGTGCATGCTCTGTTGCCTGTGTCTATGTGCCTGTGGTTCTGTCAGTGTGATCATGTGATGTATCTGACCCCAGGAATGTGTCAATAAAGTTTCCCCTTCCTGGGACAATGAATTCACGGTGTTCTTATTTCAATTTCCAGGAGTGTATTATATTCATACATATAGTGTACTTTTATCATCTTTTATTATGAATGGCTGGTCATGCCTGCTAAACTACATAACATTACTACTGTAGCCAGTCAGAGTTTCGTGACACTAGATATTAAGCGTTAGTGACAGAGTGGAGTAAAGGTCATTATTTTATCAGGGATGGGGAGAGGGAAAGCGACACTTTGTGGGCATTGGATGGGCTCTTTCCTTGGCTCAGTGGGTGAGAGTGAGACATTGGTGGTTCCACTATCAGTCATTTATTGAGACATAAGACCCTTCGAACAAACAGAGTAATACATTGTGTTGCGACTCGCTCAATTCCTCGCGGCAGCAGAGCGGTGTGGGGTCGTAAGCATGCAGATTCCAGTGACTGCTCATACGGTGACGGCTCGTGTTTCAGCGGAGCGTCAGGGGGCGTATTCCTACCTCAGTATCACGTCCGTGACACTCAGCGGCTGCTTGTGAATTCGCTCGTTGCGTTTTTACCAAGAAGCTACCGCGTGGCATGGCACGCTCCATCCCAAAACCGAACCAGCGACCCTCAGTGTCAGCATCTTCTGGCAGAGATCATCAGCCTCTAGATTCACTCGTGACCCATTTGGTGAGGCCCCAGTCCCTTCGTCCTCACCTGGGTTAGTACCATGCGAACTTCTTTGTGGCAATATCTAGGATGGCATCTTCTAGGCTGACCTATTAGTGTGGTACCAACATGTTCTTCTGTCGAGCAGTGTATCCAGTAAGTCACTGCAGCTTAGCATGACGTCCGCTGACTAACCATCGGTTCATCTATCCAGGTGATGTTCCTTCGTTTCTTCTCTCTTCCCTCAAACAATCCCTCATGCCCGTTTGTCGGTGCTATTTATTTGGTGTTTTTGCCAATGTCACAAAGTTTCTAGGTTAGCGACAGACTCTTTGGTCATTGTTCTATGCTTCTCACGTTGAGCAGTAACGTGACCAATGTCGACACACATGCCGGCTTTCCTTGTTTTACCTCTATGCTAGTGTGGTCGGGCATTGTCCTGTCGTCCTCCTCTGCATCTCCAGATACGTAACGCATGTGAGTTCACGATGTTAAAAGTTCCTGGAGCATTGACCGCTGTTGTGTGAACTGTGCTGGTTGTTGTTCTCCTTGGAAGCATTATCCATCTGCTGGGTCGTTGCTCTGTCAAAGTGCTGACTGCTGCTGCACAAACTTTGCTGGTCATCGGCCTCCTGATTCGACCTGTGGCTGCTTCTGAATATTGTGGCCTAATATGCCAAAGTCTCTAAAATGTCCACACAACCTATAATAAGTCTTAATATATTTTTCTGCCTGATCTCTGTTTTGAATAACCATAAATAATACATAATTATTATACAAACCTTAAATAACACATAATCTGGCCAGGAAAATTTGTCTTCGAATTTTCTCCTATGTTCACCTACAAATGACTAACAAACAAGAAACAATAACAAAGCTGAAACCTTAGTACATCAGCAAAATTATATATATAATACCTTCATTCTGTAATAGCTTGAAATACAACAGTATTAAGAAATCTTCGGAAAGTAATGTTAGAAATATGGTAGAATGACGATCAGTAACAATTCAATGAAGTAGCAAGCAACAATTACCTCTACATACATTTTAGCAGTACCGTGTATGCTCTGGATTTCTGCAGCCATTCAATTGGAATTTGATGTAGTGATAAGTTATTGTTTTTCATAAACAACATCAGAAAAATACATATCGAGACTAAAGGAATTAAATACTCTTTACCTATCATGCAGTATTAGTGTATCCGGCATGCTGCATTTAACCTGATCATTCTAAAATACTGACTTCTTTGCCCTCATAGACACTTCATTTTGCACCCGCTGCAGTGATGGAATCTGCAGCAAATCATCTATTGCTCCACTGACGGATTTGACCTGTGTGGTATGATTAATAGATATCTTCATTGGAAGCTACATCTTCACATTTACCAGTTATATCAGTTCTATCGCTTGATATAGACTGAAAACTTCTTTCTTCTACACTTTGGTGTATAAGGGTTTTTCACTAAAACCCACTGGCCCATTCAATATAGCAGCAATTTTCCAGTTAGTGGTACCATCCATTCTTGATGTTCAAGTGCGTTTGTTTTCGTCTATTTGATCTTCTACCGAACCTATCTTAACTGTTTCACGACCTTGTTCACCGATTCCTCATTAGAACCTAATTTAGGTTTCCTAAGCTCATAAGGAGGTGGCATCTTCCTACCACATACCATCTCGAGCGGTAAAAGACCTGTACCTGTGTGTTCTTTAGAATTATACTCAGGGAAGTATTGAAAATTATTATTTGCATAATGACTCAAAATTTTAAAAACTATGTGGTCAATTCTCTCAGTATGTCCATTTGTTGTGGATTGAAAGAGCTCGTGCGCAGTTTTCTAATATGAAGCTGGCAACACAGCTGCTTCAACAGATCTGACACAAAATTTGTACACTGATCTGTAATTATAGCATTGGGAATACCAAATGTTTATATCCAATTTGGAACTATCCGTTTGCTAATGTGCTCACTCACTGGTGGAATCACTACCATTGTTACAAACTGCGAAAAGTGGCTGGTATTGCCAGAATATATTTATTTCCTACTGCTGTCTTATTAAATGATCCACACGAATCAAAACCAAGCATTTCGAAAGGTTTTAACACTTCCAACAATCTGTTCAATATAACACACTGGTTGCAAAGATCTGCTCTTTGTGCACATGGCACACTGTCTTTCATGTACTGTTCAACATCTTGTTTTCTGGTGGTCCACCAAAACTTGTCAGTTTCACACCTGTCTGGTGTCATATGTCCACCAAGATGGTCGTGGTAACGAGCCTGTCATAATAATTTGTTTCTAAATGATGCGGGAACCACCATGTGTGGTCTGCATTTCGTGCTTCGTCTGCATAACAAACCTTCCAAACCTTCCGGCTTCTCAAACTATGGCTGTGACCTAAATGCCTGACAGTCTACATCAGCTGCTTGTGCCTTCTGCCATTGTAACAGATTTTCATCTAGTGCTTGCAGTGTGCCAATCTTCCTACTCGGTGTGTCTGCATTTGTGTGCTTTTTCCCATGTATATGTACCACTTCATAACTGAATCCACTTGGCTTCATCACTCATTGTGACAACATACTGGAAGGATCTTTCACTCTCAACAATCAGTTAAGGCAAGTATGATCCATAACTACCTTAAACGTTTGTCCATATAAATAACACTGAAAGTAGATAATGCCATAAATGACAGCTAGTATTTCTTTACCTGTAGTGGAACAGTTACATTCTGCTTGTTCTACTGACTTAACACATAAGCCACTGGAAGTTCCCTGTTATCCACAATTTGACTCAAAACACAACCAATTGCTGTACTGATCACATCACGTGATAGGATGAAATCTTGCTCAAAGTAAGGAAATACCGACACAGGTCTTATATCAATGCATGTTTTAAGTTCTCAAATGCAACTTGACACTCTCTGACCATTCGACTTTGACTCGTTTGTTTCTCAATAAACGATTCAAGGGCTTGGAAGTTCGTGCAAAATTCGTCAAAAATTGAAGAGACCTTAAAACGGGGGTACTTGTTTCATAGTTTGCAATGCCAGAAAGTCTCGAACTGCTGATATAGCTGTGAATCAGGTTTTACTCCTTCCTGATTAATTAAATAGCTGAGATAGTTTACTTTCGTTCTAGTGACATGGCTCTTATGAGCACTCAGTGTCAGATGTGCTACCTGCAGACTTTTAAAAACTTTTTCTAATTGACCCTGGTTCTTCCATGACCTTTGAAAATACAATTACATCAAGGAAGACCACACTTCTTTTTGGGTTTCATTTGCTGGAACAATCCATCCAAGAGTCTATGGAATTTAGCCAGCACATTCTTCAGGTCAAATGGCAACTCCTTTTTTTCGTCAGTCTTCCGACTGGTGTGATGCAGCCAGCCATGGCATCCTATGATACTGTACTGGTAATTCCTCCATGAAAAGGCCGTTTTTGGCCAATATTTTCTAGCTACTTTAGGTTGGTGGTAGCCACTCTTCAAACTCATGGTTGAAAAGTGTCTACATTGACCCAAATTGTCGAATGTTTCCTAATTTTAGGGATGGGTATGCATCAGGGACAGTCTTTCCATTTAGGCGGTCACACTCACAACAGAATCTATAGTTATTGGTACCATCCGATGATATTTGAGCGTCATGACAATGCTCATACCTCAGGGATATCATAGTGTTCAGAGATTACATCGGCTAATTGCTGGCAGATGATTTCTTCCATCAATGGTTGTAAATGCTTTGGGATGCTGTATGACTTCCTATACTCTGGAGTATTTCATCGTGTTGGTATCCTATGTTGCGTTATAGGCATCGCTAGTAATGGACCCATCACACTGGACAAATCCGTGAATGTTAATTGGGATTCTATGTCTTCCTTATCTTTTCAGTTCAAGTGTTTAAATAAATTAAAAAAGGGTAGGGGTCGATTTTTATGTGAACCTGGTCTAGCATTACTTGGCACCATTTTAGATATTTTGTTTTTTATATTTTAATATCTCTTATATTTTTTATGTATTTTATACATATTTTTATATTTTTATTGATTTAATATATTTTGCTATCTAGGACTAGGACTTCAGTTGGGATCTGTTATATTATTGTGGCTGTAACCAGGTAGTTCAGTTTCCCTAGCTGTAAGCAATTTTAAGTGTATCTTACTTCTCATAAATGTAATGGTTAATATCTTCTGTCTCTTTTAGAGGATTGTTGTTTAACACTGAGATCCATTTTGTGATTGTGATTTCCAAGGTCCAGTCTATGTGTCCTTTTAATTTTTGATTCTACTGCTAGATGTCGCAATCTTCAAGCTGCAATGGGATGACGTGTGCTTGCCTTCACAGTATTTAGTGCGTGGCTAGTGCTGTAACGTGTAGTTTCATTTGACACTTGCCAACATATTTTAGTATGTTGACGAGTTCCAAGGATTGTCTCTCATTTAATTCTTTGTTTCTTCCACGGATTTTGATGTTGGCTGGTTTCTCCTCTCTTATACTCTACCGACACTGCGAGCTGTGTTTTAATTCACATTATGTTCATTCTGCAATGTTTTGTGCTCACAGGTTTCATCCTATCACATGAAGATTGACATGTGCTGTCCAGGTTCCTCTGTTGACTATGTCTGGAGTGTATCACTGAACTTGCATGGTTTGGATCAGATGTCCATCTGCTGTTTCATCCAAGGTTTTACAGATGAGTGACATGTTTTTGTGCACATTTGCATCTTAGAATTCATGTCATATGAACTATTTGTTTTGTGAGTACATCGCTTTACTGTGTACTTTGTTCAGTAGGTTATGTTGGCTATTAACTCTTTTACTTACGTAGTTTCATTCTATATGCAGATATGACCTGAATGTAAGCTTTAAAGGTATGAAAACGGTCGTCAGACAGTGAAAACACAATAAACAGCTGCTGTAGACTTGGACTTTGCCTCAGTTTAGTATAGACAATGTCACCATCTCTGATTTTAAATTGTCCTTCACATTGTGTACGAAACTGTTAGATAACCATCTTAGAGCTAATACAGTGGATGATAGGATTCAGTGGTTCTTGAAGGTGAGCGAATGCTAGTACTTACCAAAATTTTTGCATTTGTTAAAACAATTGGAGTTTGCACTTTAATATCTCCTTTTAGTTTCAAAAACAAATTCAAAGAATCAGGATATGATATTTCAGAAATAAACGTTCCATTTGGAAAATTAAATTTATATTTTGTGACCAGAATATTCGAGATTTCATTTCAGGTCCCATAACAGGTATTAGTTAACAATATCAAGTGACACTATAACGGAACTAAGCAAATAAACCATGAATTTGTTTACAACATGTACTGATACAGTTTTGCTATTTCCCTCAAGGCATATGCATTGTTCGTTCGTACTTGCCAGCATTAATAGAATAAATTCTTGTATTGTAAAGGGATGTTAAACACAAACATGTAAAAAATGAAAAACTATCTTCATAATGACAAGATCTTTGAAAAATTAATTGAAGTGTAGAAATTGCTTGTAAGATGAAAAATAGAAAATTAAATTTATGTTTTGTGACCAGAATATTCAAGATTTTAGTGCTTAAGAACGATCTATAGCTCCCAGAGAAAGAAGACAAACACTGGGCGATACTAATAAGCTACAGTGCAGTGAGATGAAGCTACTGATCGACTGGGTGATGAAGATATTAGACTGTATGTGTACACCATCGCACTGATAAGGCCATCAGCAGTGAGAGTTCCGTCTCGGAAATATCTTTCTAGGGAATGGAAACCAGTCTCCCAGTTTCCACATCACTTTAAATGCACATATTCATAAATCTCATGTGGCTATTTAAGGAATAAAGCAGTTGCACAATAAAACGTAGTCGAAAAAAGCTTACTTCTTCAAAATTCAAATAATGGCTTACAACTCTTAGGCACTCATTGAAAATAGCATATTGTGTTACATTTCCTTAGATCTGCTGAAGAGGTCTTTATTTGTACTGTGTGGCAGCTCATGAGTACTTTTCAGTAGAAGTAGGAAGACATCATCATTCAAACTATGACCAATCAATGCGGTCTAATAGAGGTTACACCTATTCAGTAATTATTCTACAGCTGTCTCCACTTAATTAATTTTATGGGGCCCCTTAGGAACATTGCTGTCAAGGAGGGGAAGGAAGCCAGTGTGCACTCCATGTCCATATCAGAGGGAGTCATTCCGGATGTGCAAAGGATGCCTCCAGATGTCACGAAGAGTACAGGGTGTAGCCAACTGCAGGTGGTGGCTCATGTTGGTACCAATGACGTATGTCGCTTTGGATCGGAGGAGATTCTCTCTGGTTTCTGGCGGCTTGTGGAAATGGTAAGGATTGCCAGTCTTGCTTGAGAGATTAAGGTGGAGCTCACCACCTGCAGCATCGTCGATGGAACCGACTGTGGTCCATTGGTGCAGACCTGAGTGGAAGATCTGAATCAGAGGCTCAGGCGGGTCTGTGAACATGTAGGCTGCAGATTCCTTGACTTGGGCCATCTGGTGATGGGTTTCCGGGTTCTGCTTAATAGGTCAGATGTCCAGTACACACAGGAAGTGGCTATACAGGTAGTGGGGGGCTGTGTGCAAGGGACTGGGCTAATTTTTACGTTAGAGGGCCACAGGGACCCACAGAAAGGACGTCCATCTAAAAGGGGGCTGGTAAAACACAGTAAGTTAGCTATAGAAACGTTCGGTATTGTAGTTGTAAATTGTCATAGCTGTGTTGGGAAAATAACCAGAGCCCAAGCCCTAATAGAAAGCACTGAAGCTCAAATAGTTATAGGTACAGAAAGCTGGCTAAAGCTGCAAATGAGTTTGGCAGAAATTTTTTCAAACGATCTAGCAGTGTTCAGAAAGGATAGAATAGTTCCTGCAAAATAGTGTGGGTAGAAGCTATACTTGACAGTCGGACAAAACTATTAACCATCGGAAGATTGCCTGCATCAAACCCAACACACCTGCAAATGAAAATTCAAAAGAGACCCTCGACGAGCCCTGTGAGGCCCTCCGAAAAGCAACTTCAAAATCACACAACGAACTCCAGATCGTGAAATTTGTTCTCATTATATTTAGTTTTCTTCATTCCTTTATATTTTAGTTTAATGTCACGATCTTCAAAAAATTGTAAGTCCCAGTCAGTTATTATTTTATTAAACCTTTCTGGGTAAATAATTTTAAATTTATTATCGAGCTTGATAGAAATTTCCTCACGATATCTAGTTTTTAAATGTTCACAATCACTAATGTAATACCCGTCAAATAACTTCAAGCTCACTGATATTTCTAAACAAACTAGAATTGCTTGCATTATTTAACTTCTTCAGTAGAAACTCCATTTATATATATTAAAAATTTAAGATCATTAAAATTTTAATCTTATTAAAAATTGTTATATGATAAATAATTTTCAGTAACCATAAGGCACAGTATCATAATTTTTTAGTACCACTCTTTTATCATAGCGAAATGAGAATTCTTTTTTAACCTGTTTGTTGCCCAGATTTTTAGTATCAATATCTCTAGGTATCTGATTGTCTTTGTAACGCCCCAACGGCCACCTTGAAGTCAAGTAAGAAAGAACATGAAGTAGGGAAAGTTATCTTGGCAGTTACATTATTTATTTTTTTGTGTTTTTTTGTTTTTCTTTTTTTTATTTTTTTATTTTTTTAATATAATAAAAAAGAAAAAAGAAAAAACGAAAAAAGAAAAACAAAAAAATAAAGTTGTTATATTAACTTAAGTATGTTGTTAAATTAACCTAATTACGTCATGTTTTGGAAAATTCGACTCGTTCCACATCATTACGAAATATGTTCATGATCCGTGGAACTAGTATTAATCTAATCTAATCTAATCTTTGCCGATGAGCTAACACAAAAGAGTTTTGTCAACAACTACATTGTGCACCACAGAGCATATTTGTTAGCGAAAGAGAAAGAAGAAACATAGTATTTCAGCAATGGACAAATATCCATGTGACAAGTGTGAAATTAGTATCTCAAAAGTTAAGTCCAAAGTAATGTCATCAGAGATAACTTTTATGTGGAAGAGAGTTGTAAGCGCAACGAAGATATCCAATGCGCCTACAATGCTCTTCCACAGAAGAAGTCGCTTGCTAGAACTCATCCAGTGAAGATGTACGAGAGCAGTTCTGATTTGAATTAATGAGATTGCGAATTGTGGCGAGATTGTTTTCGAGTTTGGAAGCGTTTGTTGCATGACGGGATTCACAGCTTAAGAAACTGATTTTATGAACTAATACAGGAACAGATAGACTATGGGTTAATTGAAATACAGTAACGGAATTAGTGAACATTGGACTTTAAATTAGTTGGACCTTAAGGAGAAGTGAACATTCTATGAAAGAATACACGCAATTAGTCTTGAGTAGGACCCAAGTACACGACATCATGAAGGTAAAACAATTACGCTAAAGTGTTGAGTTGTGGTAATTGCCAAGAAACTATAACTCAATCGGACTGACTTAACTAAACTATTACATGTGCATGTGGTGCAGGAGTTATAAGTATTTAGTGACCAAATAACAATAAACTGTTCATTACCAGTTAAATACCCGGTGTGGACTACATCATTAAATAGTTTGATAAATAACTAAATCAATGACTACTCATGGAAGACTATTTCATTGAAGTGCAAATATTCACGTCATTAGTTGAGAAGTGAACTTTACAATATTTTCGTATTACGACCCAATCTTACAAAGACTGAATCAAAGAGTATCTCTAGATATCGCCGCATACCAGCACAACAATTCCATAGCAATGAGACAACAGCGTAAAAAAAACTGTTAACTAAAATATTTCCTCGCAATCAGTGTTCTGTGCTATGCGAAAGAGAGAAGAATCAATAACTACTGCAAATCTGGGCAATTAACAATACAACATCAATAATAAAAAGCATCAATTATACGAGTTCGCATAAGTGGAAATGCTGCGGACTTGTAAGTGAGATACAACGACTACGTGAGGAACGACTTTTCGAAAGTTTTTCAGGGTTTTTCTCCCATTAATCTACGGGGACTGACGTTATATTGCATCGTGTCTCTACTCTGCTGCGAGAGCTGTGGCAGTAGCAGCTCTATGGCGTCGACTACATCAGCAGGCGGTTGGAGTCTGGGGGCACGCGCCACATCTTCTAGCTCCGTCTTTTCTTTCACTACACTCTCTACTGGCATTATCATCTATTTGCCATTCGACTTTAGAATACTCTTGTAACTTAGAGTGAATCCCTCTACTTTCATCTCTGTTTTTTATCGTTTTTCTTATAATAGTAACTTTTCAGGGCAGTTGGAGCCCAATCTGTAATACAAATATTTCCCAATTCGTCTGTCCATTCGCCTAACATACAGCCTGTTTCTACAGTATTTTCAACATCATCAATATATACTACAGAATCAGTATCAAAATATGTAACAGATTCTCCTAGTTTATCTAACATATCATATAATCTAAGTCTTACATTTGATATAGTAAATGCAGCTATGAAAATATTTGTAACTGTATAATTTTCCACATAGTAATCCTTGAAATTATATCTCATCTGACCCATATGTTCTGTAATGAAATTGATACCTAAACTATCTAATCGTTCATCCAGCAGTATCTCATGAGAATGCTGTAAATTTGTTACATATTCTGACTCATATTTTACATTTGCCCAAATTTCCTCCATAATGAATTAAGACATATCTTAGCAATAGCTCGTTTTCCTGGATTTCACTTTATCCTGTCAAGATCTAAGTCAATTTCCATTTTATTTTTAACTGTTTTGATATACTCTTCATCACTCTCCAAATTACGTGAACTGGTCTCTAATTTTATCTTCCAAAAACCTCTCACATAATTTTTAAACAGCATATTGCTTTTATTTTTAAAATCACAAGCTTCATACACATTTAAAATGTCATATCCTTTTTCTTCAGCTTTCTTCACTTCAGCAATTGTCGAAGTTCCAATAAAACTTCTTTCATTATCATTGTGATTGTTGTTTCCCTTGTGTGTCAAATGTACTCAAAAAAAAAAATAGATATATTTTTTTTAGTACACAAGGGAAACAACAGTTTTTCATTTTTAACAATTCGTATATGTGCAGGCAAAACAGGGTGATAAAAATCTCTAGGAGCCAATATTTTACATTTTATTAAGCCATACCAATTTTTAGAACAATGTCTTGGTCTCTATATTTTTCTAGGATGTTGTTCAGGATAAAAAAATCATGAAACTGCACAGTAGGATATAGACTACATACGTCAATATACTTTATTTTTGTGCTATCACCATCTGCTGTAGCTCTTAATTTTATTGCATTTGTTTGAGCACCATCAAAAGCAAATCTTGAATTCAATGGTTCAACAATTTCAGGTAACTGCGTTAATCTCTTAAGCTTTTTATACTCTGCTGAGTTCAGTCAATCACATT
Source organism: Schistocerca nitens (assembly GCF_023898315.1). NCBI lineage: Eukaryota > Metazoa > Arthropoda > Insecta > Orthoptera > Acrididae > Schistocerca > Schistocerca nitens. The sequence goes on along the minus strand of NC_064624.1, from coordinate 191,142,343 downwards.
TCCACACCTCTACCAGATTGTATCCCGCATTTCGTATTTCTGCGCTTCTTCTCAAAGTCTTTTCATAAAGGTCATCCACTGTCTCCTTATTTTTACTGTTAATCGTCTCACTTTTGAAACATTTTTTACATAAATGCCAATAACAACCATGATATATAGGCAGTATTAGCTTCTTTATCAAATCCTTCTATTTTTGCACCAGTTATTCTTACTCCTCCACCATTAAGAGCATGTTGAACGTTATAACTGTTTAATCAAGCTGTGGATTCTTTACTATAATTCTCTTTCTGTTCCTTATCCAATACAGCAATCGCATCTTTCGCTAAATATTTAGATCTGTAAATAGCCATGCAAACTCCAGCGATGGTTAAATAACAGAATGAATCAATGTTGGCAATGTCTAGAAATTGTTTTCTTAGTTCCAAACAGCCTCTTCTTAATATATCTTCATCAGAATTGCAGTACTCGTTAATTTCTTTCTTCATATTGAACACATAATTTTCTTTGATTCTTGAGATGTGCCATTTGAGAAATGCTTCTCTATCTTTTCACTTCTTAGTCTCAACACAGTAATATTCAGTATCAAAAATCAGGCCAATATAATTTTCATTTTCTCTTGTATTGAAGAAATGTGGGAACTAGCCTTTCTTCAATTCTTTCAAATCAACAGATTTTGGAAAGCTACTGAGCAGTCCTTGGATAAACTTACTGCTATCTATAGCTCAGCTGTTTGATGTCCAATAACATCAGTTTCGTTTCTGTGTAGATGGTATATGGCCCTATTACATTTTCAACACAGTAATTCAAAAAGAATTGGGTATCGTAACCTTTTGCATAGTGAGTTACGATTGTGTGATAACTGTTTCTTTCATATACGACCCAATGACAGAATTAATCATTTCTCTTAAATTTATAAGTAGTATCACCTTTAAAATTGTGAACAATTATGAGATTTGGAATGTGTGTTCCAGTTTCTTGAGTTACTTCGTAATCAAATAACATGTACCTCTCTGTATAAGTACAGTTCACTCTCGTAGGGAATCCATCTTTGCAACATTTAAACTCCTTACCTGCAGCTAGTTTATAGCATTCGAAGCACTGGTAAACATAAAAATATTTGAATTATCCATTAATATGACAACTACCTTTATTACAATTTGGAAAACCTTGGACTATAAAATCCTCACCAAATTGTCTTTCACAGATACCACCTTTTTGCAATACAGGTTGCGTATATAGATCTACAACTTCGCTTCCGCCGTTTTGCAGTAGACAGCATTACTGGAAAGTAGTGGTGGAAGTCGTAGCAGTAAGCTGAGGTTTTCGAGAACATTACGGCATCAAAATATTTGTCGATTTTTGATTGCTTCTTAAAGTTATTCTCGGCTGAATATGTCAACTTACGAGCCCAATTCTCGTCATCTGCGGGAGGTTTTAATTTTCTGTTTTGATATGAAGAAATCTGTGGCTGAAGCTCATAAAAACTGCGAAAGACCTATGATGAAACGCCTGTTAGTGACAGAACTTCGCAGAAAATGATTTCCATGCTTCAAGAACGGTGGTTTGGACGTTGAAGACCGGCATGGTTGCGAAAGATTCTTGTGATACATCTTTCAGTCTTTTTATCTTCAGCTATTATTATTATTATTATTATTTTACCTTTACCACCTCTAGGAATTGCTATCATCTGAATATTAAATAAGGTATCTGCTGTATCAACAGTCTCAATAAATGTTACGATATATCTAATTTTATTACACAAAACTTGAACAGACTGTCGAGTATTATTCGATGCTTTATATCCTGTGGAAATTGGATAAAACACTTTTGGGTTGTTGATTGTTAAATTCAACCTTTTCCCTCTCCTAAAATTAGTTCTCTTTTAAGATACTTTTACCACAGAATAGAGCACTTTCGTTATATAATGTGTTTTCTCACTAATGTTAACAAGTTTGGGATTATTAACATCGTTAAAAACATTTTGTGCCAGTTATAGCTCCAGATATCCGCCACCAGCAACAGATGTCACACAGTTACAAAACGGGAAACTTGAAGAATAAGGTAGTAGTGGTTTGGATACACATTTCGCAAATTTCAGTTTTCACCTCAATTGTACATACAGTTCTTAAGACTATGCTGGCAAATGATAACTCAGAGATTTTTGTTCCTGAAACACCTTCACAAGTCAAGGGAAGAACATGCAATATACAAAACAAAACGTCTAGTCTAGGACAAAATGATTATGTTGTTGTCTTAGCTGGTGCAAACGATATTAATGGATCAAGACGTGGTTTTATGACATCACTAGATGAAACCATCGCAAAAACTAGGCACACACAACTAATTCTATGCACAATACCATATAGATATGATATGCCAAATGAAAGATGCAAAATCTACCAAATGAACAGTTACTTGATGCAGAAGGCATCTTACAATGAACACATCAGAGTTTTAGATGTAAATAACTTCCTCCAACGGAAAGACTTCACTAGGCATGGGCTTCACTTACATAAAAATGGGAAAAATAAACTGTGTGTTAATCTGCTGAATGTCATCAAAAGTCCACTGGTAACAAGAAGTGCCATAAAACGTGTTGCACCCGGACATCAAACATATTTGTGGTCCAATGAAGCTAATTTGGTGGACAATCTGAGAAGAATGAGCAATACTGCAGCTGAACCAACAACAACACCAGGAGCTGAAGAGCCATCAGTAACAACAACAAAAATGAATATGCAGTCAGGATCATCAAGGCAAACATCAGAAACAGTGCTAGAAAAGAAGAAGGTATCCACCGTCAGCACCAAGTCACCACCAACATCCTATGAAAAATCTCGTCAAGTGCCATAAATCAGTCAGCCCACGACATCCAAGTGGAAACAGCAAAAAATGTGCAGCCACACTCCAAATCAGTATCTGGAAACTGTGATAAGATCTTCAACACGAAAACGCAGACCTCCAGCCTACAGCCAGGATTTTTTATGGGCAAGAACACCAGTAGCTCCCTAATAGCAGCAAACCAAAGGAAAACAGATGCAGAGCAAAATCTTCATGAACCAAAACTACAAGAAAACCCGGTGAGTGGTGTCCAAAATCATTCCATTGGAAAACAGTCACTATTATCTTTTAAAATATTACACCATAATGTGCAGTCAATGCTTAATAAGTTACTAGAAATATATCTCTTCCAAAAAACAAAGTCACGCTTAGATGATCTCTGTATTACTGAACGCTGGTTAACAGAAGACAAAATTAAAAACACCACTTGGCGAATTTATTCTAGCTGGTTATTCTTGTCGGAACAAAAGTAAGGGAGGTGGTACAGCAATCTATGTCAAAAAAAATTTGAGATACAAAAGCCTCACAAAGTACAGTAATATGCAAATAGAAACAGACTTTGAGTTCTCCTCAACTATCTTACCAGACTGTAACCTATTGATACTGAATGTATATAGGGCCCCTGATGGGAACATCCAAACCTTCAAACACTCCCTCGAAACACTACTCACAAAAATTCACTCACTAAACAAAAATCTATTAATAAGTGGAGATTTTGATATTGACTTCCTCACACCTGGAAAAAAACAAAGATGAATTGTTGAATATTACAGATTCGTTCAACCTATTCCCAACTGTAAACACACCAACCAGGATCACAAAAAATTCAAAACCAGCTCTAGATCAGATTTTCTAAACGCAGACAAACTACACCACTCAATCGAAGTCATCAGCACAGGTTACAGTGACCATGAAGCCCAAATACTAACGGTGGATTTAAATTACATAGGACAATATCCCACAATAACTAAAATGCAAAGGCAATTTAATGATGATAATATAAGGCTTTTTAACTATCTGTTAAGGGCTGAAAACAGGGCAGAGGTCTATAAAGAAAATGATGCAAACTACATATTTAATTCCTTCCATGAAACATTTCCCCACCACTTCAGTACTGCATTTCCACTGAAATCCAGGAAAATCGGAAATCCCAACATGCAAACTCATGGATAACAAAAGGGATAAGGATTTGCAGCCAAAAAAAGTGTGACTTAAAAAATCACATGAAACACCAAGAAGTCGATGATCCGTATCTGCTGTTTGTTTTTCAGTCGGGGTCACCAATGTTGCGTAAGTAGGTGCGTACCCACGCAAACACAGTTAGAAATCGGAAACTAACGGAGTCTGAACTCAAGTTTCCTTTTTATTTCTTTCACATATAACAGGTTGTCAGGTAAGAGAATACATAAAATAGAATCAACAACAAAGAGTAAAAAGGTAGGTATGAGAATCACAGTCGACGCCTCTCTTCTCTGTGACACCCATGCAAACTGTGGAGAATAATCTCTGTGGTTGGCGCGAATTTTACGTGTCGGCTGCGATCGACATGTGCGGTAGTTGCCACAGGACTAAAGAATAAGTACTCCAGTGGCAGTGACAACATTCCTGATTTAATTGTAAAGGAATGTGGAGAATCCATTGTAGAACCCCTAACCCACATAATAAATGCATCCTTCACAAATGGAGTTTTCCCTGACCTACTAAACACTTCTAAAATTACCCCACTTCACTAAAAGGGCCCTAAAACTGATGCAGCCAATTACAGGCCCATAGCACAACTCAGTTCATTCTCAAAAATATTTGAAAAATTATTTTACTCCAGATTGGAAGACTTTACTAATAAACTATCCTTATTAACAAAACACCAGCATGGTTTTAGAAAGTAAAAGACAACTACCACGGCTATTTATGAGTATCTCAACAAAACCTTAAAAGCACTGGATAATATGGAAATCACTACTGGTATCTTTTTGGATTTATTCAAAGCCTTTGATGTAACTGACCATACGATACTCCTTCAGAAGTTAGCAAATAAAGGTATAAGAGGAATTGCAAAAAAATGGTTAGAATCTTACCTGTCAAACAGATTTTAAAAAGTTGAAATTAATTTTGAAAAAAAGAATACAACCACACATCAATCTACTGTCCACTCCTCTGACACAATGCCTATTAGATATGGTGTGCCACAAGGCTCAATCCTGGGACCCATACTGTTTCTGCAATACATTAATGATATAACCACGAAGCTTGCTACAGGACATACCACACTATTTGCCGATGACACGAGTATACTAATAACAGGTACTGATACAGAGGACCACAACCAAAAAATTAAACCACTTATGTCGTCACTCAGCAAATGGTTCAGCGAGAACAAACAGATTATAAATATACAGAAAACAACGTACATCAACTTCAGACTCCCATCCCATAAACAAGAAATGCCCGATGTGATTCTAAATAACCAAGAGCTGATGTGTGTGGACAATGTCAAGTTTCTTGGCATATGGATTGAAGAAAATCTTAAGTGGGAGACTCACAAATTATATCTCAAAAAAGCTATCAACTGTGTGTTACATTTTAAGGATACTCAAAAAATCAGTCACAAAATCTGTTTTCTTACATGTATATTATGCTTACTTCCACTCTACATTACAGTATGGAATCATATTTTGGGGGAACTCACCTGAAGGTAGATATATTTTCAAAATGCAAAAAAAGGCAAAATGCATAATATGTAACCTAAGACATAACGAATCATGCAGACAACATTTCAAAACAAATGGCATTATGAAACTGCCCTCTGCTTAAATTTATCATATCGTCTCATTTGTCAAGTCATACCTGTTAAACAATGACTGCACATTAAAATTCAATGGAGATATTCATAACTATGCAACAAGGCAGCAATCTGACCTACATATGATTCAGTCCAGAACTACCTGCTAACCAAAAACGTGTTCTAAATGTTGGGATAAAAACGTATAATAATTTACCAAATGAAATCAAAGCAACAAAGAACCCAAGAACCTGAACACATAAGTTAAAAAAATATCTCTTGGACCATTGCTTTTATGCAGTTGATCATTTTTTTGAAAGGGGTTAAAATTGTAAACAATTTTATGATAAATGTTCAATTAGGTCTGAAAATTATATACTGTACATGTCTATGAAATATACTGGATTATTATATACTGTGCATGTCTATGAAATATACTGGACTATTTTACTATTACATTTGTATTGGCTGTTTGTATTTTACCATACAACATTTGTATTTACTGTTTTGTTAAAGATAGCAAACTTCCTCATTACAAAATAATGTAAAATCAATTTATTAAAAATTACATGCAAATATGTTCTCTTCACCTGCCCAATATCGTATGTAAAACCTTACAATTCTATGATTTGTATTAACTGTCTTGTTTATGATAGATAATTTCCATGCTACAAAATAATGTAAAAATCAATTTGTAAAAGTTACTTGTAAATAGCTCTACTGACTTGTCCAATATCATATGTACAGCTGTACAATACTATGATTGCCTAGATCAATAAAAATGCAATACAATACAATGCACAAACAGCAAATGTCACACAGTTATAAAACTGGAAAAATCAAAAACAAGGTACTAGTTGTTTCGATACACGCGTGGGAAACAACCTCCACTAAAAATACAGGTACATTTGAAGTGTGTAATGTAGATTGGCAGTCAGTAATTCACAGCACTTTGTTCCAGTTATGGCTCCAGATAACCACCAGCAGCAGCACGTGTCACACAGTTACAAAATGGGAAACTTGAAGAATAAGGTAGTAGTGGTTTGGATACATGTGTGGGGAATTGATCCTCCACTTAAAATGCAGGTATATGTGATGTGTGTAATATGTATTGGTAGTCAGTTACTCACTGCACTTTGTTCCACTTATAGCTCCAGAAAACCGCCACCACCATCAGACGTAACATAGTTACAAAATGGAAAAATGAAAATAATAAGGTAGTAGTGGTTTGGATACAAATTTTGCAAATTTCACTTTTCTCTTAAAATGTAAATACAGTTATAGTTCTAAAGAGTATGCTGGCAAATGGTATCTCATAGCTCTTTGTTCCTGTTACAGCTCTAGAAGTCGGTCACCAAAAGCAGATGTCATTCACTTATAAAATGTGAAACTTCAAAAATGAGTTACTAAAGGTTTGGATACATGTGTGGGAATTTGAATTTCCACTTACAGTGCAGGTACATGACAAGTGTGTAATGTATATTGCCAGTCAGTATCTCACAGCACTTTGATATGGTTATAGCTCCAGAAAACCGCATCCAGCAGCTGATGTCACAAGGTTACAAAATGGGAAACTTGAAGAATAATGTAGTAGTGGTTTGGATACACATTTCGCAAATTTCACTTTTTTCTTAAAATGTAGTTACAGCTATAGTTCTTAGGTGGATGTTCGTGTCAGTTACACCAAACAACACCTTTTTAACAGAAGTTCATTTATTCACTGCTTTACACTAGCAAGGCTTACAAAGAAGTGGCCATGGTGGAAGAGAGCAAAGATAATCTTAGCTTAGCGTCCAAAGACGATGCGCGGAGTCTAGAGACAAACGTATATTGCTGCTGGTGTCAACCTCATTGGCGCCACATAGCCCCCCTCCCACAGTACGGAGTACTCTTGAGAGGCCGGGGGGGGGGGGAGACGAAGGCGGTCATCTTGCAGCATCGTGAGGGAGCTGCATGGGTAGATGACGTGAAGGAAGTTTCGGCCACCAAACCTGGAAGTCGTTGAAGTGCACCGGGCGTCATACTGGGCATGCTGGTCGTGCGGCGACAGGTAGGCCGGCAGTTTGTGGGAGGAACGGAGCAACGGCAACAACGTCTCCAGTGGGCATGGCAAACACACGAATCATGACCAGGTCCACGTTGGGCGAGAGGGGAACACTTTTCACCAGGTATTAGGCAATGGTGGAGGTTGTGTCATGAGCACCAGATGAAGGGAAACTCACGACGAACAGTGCATCATTGCGTGTATAATAGAGATGTCATGGATTATGTCCAGGGGAACAGGCACAAACACCTCAAGCGAGGGAATGTTCAAGATGAGGGAAGGGGGGGCGTGAGAAACTTCGACAGGGCAAGGTAGGCGATGGAGGAAAGGTCGAAGGGACCGGCCGAGGCCCCAGCAGTGAGGGCGTGACCGTAGGTAAGCTCAATGTGGGGAGCATGGGGTCACTCAATGGTGTGCGTGAGACCGGATTAGGGGGCTATGTTGGAAGAGAGCTCGACGATTGGAGCTGGAAGTTACTCAATTGAGTATGTAAGTCCGACCTGGAGGGAGTAGTCAGAGCATCGTGATCCACAACAGTGAGGCGCGTGGTCATGGCACGAAGGGGGGGGGGGGGTAGAAGAAGGCTCGACATGAGCAGGCTTAAGTCTGTTGATAGAGACTGTGACAGCTGAATCTTTCATCTGGATGTCATAGGTGTCGGCTGAGCGCCGGAGAACTCGGTACGGGACAGTATATGGACATTGGATGGGAGCACGGACAGTGTCATCTCAGAGCTTGTCGTACTCGCAATTGTCCAGAGATTTTGGGACGTGAACCTTAGGGTGGAAATGGCAGGTGGGTGGAGTGATATGGAGGTTTATGAAGTGGCGTCTGACGTGGTCCACGAAGGAAGGTAATGCGGTGCGGCACGTTTCTTTTTTACCGCCCTGCCAATGTCCAGCAATGTTCATTTGTCTAGCTAAAAGCTGTAGTAGATAATACTAGACCACTACTGTCTACTGCAGGTCGCAACACACATAGAATTGTCCGGTAACCGGGATGTGACTAGTACTGGAATAAAAGTATTAACTTGGCAATATAAATTTTCGGGTGTATTTTTATGATAAAGATCACAGTTAATACTGCCAAGTCCGTACTAAGTGTCTACACAATGTTAAGTTCCCACGCACACCACAATCACACACGTAGCCAGTTTATGGTATTTACACCTGTTACCAAAGTTAACAGAGTTTACTAGATCGTTTAGTTATGAAAATGCTCGCTTAAATTTTGTGCACTCTGCTCTACACGTAATACCTGTTACAGTCTTAGATCGCACAACACGCCACGCGGTTTTAACTAACAGTCAAAAGCAATAATTTTGATATTCTGTAGGAACTTCCACACGACTTCCACTATACCGTTCACTTAAATACGCTTTTTACTACTTCGCGAACACGTAATTAGCAATTTTCCGCGATTTTATAGTACTTTCGTCGGAGCTGCTTTCAATGAGATGTTACTAGTTCGAACCTTCAGCCCTGACTGACCTAGATCACACCAAAGACTTTGTTCCCGTCATAGATTGGCGCGAGCCTGCATTTCTCTAATTGGCTGATATCACAAACAGTAAATCAGGTTGCAGTATTATCCCACGCTAACCCAAACTTTACTTCAATGACCAATCATAGTAAAACATTTCTTTCTATGGCAATTGCTAAATAAACAAATTTAGAAAAGTATCAAATATAAAATTACTCCTTCTGAAATTACCGATTAATTTGTGTTCTACTCACGATTTATTAGTACCATAAACTGACTGCACATTTAATTATAGTAAATACCCTGTATAGTTTAACTGGTACTTCGTGAATAAACAAAACAATCTTCATTTACTGCTGTTCTTCTTCACTCATACAACACTCACACTGCTAATTACTACTCATATAAAACAATTATAACTCTGCAGATACATTAAATATTAATCAAACATAACTTTACAACATTGTTTTGATTACGACTGCTAGCACTGTCTGTCAACTGCTGACCTCTGCCGCCTACTAGTACAACTACGTGCAGCTCTGTAACTCAGGTCCATGTCAGCTGGTGACATCTGTCAATGACTCATGCCTATAACGATATCGTCCTAACAAGTGACAGGAGCGATGCGAAGGCCTCAGTAAGTCAGACTGACCGAGAGAAGCAGAAGGGCTCGCGAGTTCGCCAGGGAGAACAATGTTCTGGCCGTATACGAACTCGGCTATTGTGCCTTTGAGGTCTTCCTTATAGATCGCACGAATGCCGAGTAGCACCCAGCGTTGCCTGGATCTCTGCCCCCACCCGCTTTTACAAGGCCCTCCAAATCCTTGAACACCATGCGCTCCGCCTTGCCTTCCATATCCGCCTTCCTTCCCCCACACGGCTCCTGTATGAACTGATCCCCTTCCCCCACCTCCTCCTGTTCCTCCAACATCTCCGCATCCTTTACATTGTTCGCAGGCTTGATCCCCCCCACCCTCTGGTTTCCTCCTTCCTCTCCATCCCCCGCCCGTTGCCGCGCCTCTATCGCTGTATCCCTCCCTCTCTCCACCTCCACACCCTCCATCTCCTTCATCAGGGCAATTTCCAACACCTCCCCCTCCCGGATGACGAACTTCACCGTGACATCTACTCTTCCTTCCAACTATAACCTGGCCTTGTCCCCCCCCCCCCCACCCCAGGGCCCCCTTTTCCTCTTTCCTCCTTCTGCCAGAGCGGATTTTCCTCCGTCCCCCCCTCCCCTGAGACCCTGCACCCCATACTTGCCTCTCTCCTTCCCACATCCCTCCCTACCTGGCCCTCTTCCGCGCACCCCCCGCTCACCTCCCCCATCTCTTTCCCTCCCTCCCTTCTTCAGGTCTCCCTCATCTCCTAGCGCCTGGCAGATCCTCTGTGTTTGCTCTTCATCAGTGTGCCACATCAGTGTTGTTTAGTGCTGTTTCATGAGTGCGTTAAGAGGTGTGATTTTAATTGTGTCCTGCCTTGAGGTTCGCCGCCAGTGTTACGTTATGTGCTATGCCATCCGTCGCTACCTTTATGCTCCAGTCATACTGTGCCTTGTGTTCTTTTAACCGTCGCAGTGTGTGGCCTTTTGTGTGTGCTACTTTGAAACAGTTTTTTATCTCCATTTTACAGTCACCCCGTTTTTTGTCTATTGCCTTCCATGATGTTCCCCTTTTTTATATCTATGTTCACCTTATTCTCTCCTTTGCTCTTTTTAAATGTCTTCTATTGTTTTGTTCTATGTCATTCGGCTGAAGAGCAGCGCCTATGCTGCTGCCAGCCCGCCCCGATGGGGAATTGAAATACAATAAAGGAAAAAAAAAAACGAGTAGCACAAGGGGAAGGGCCTCCGTCCAAAGAGAGTCGTGGCATCGAAGAGCCGCCTTGAAACTGCGGTGCCAGCACTCAACTAGCCCGTTACTTTGCGGGTGATATGCTGTGGTATGGATGCGCCGGATGCCGCAAATGTTACAAATCTCGTTGAACAGGGCCAACTCAAACTGTCTGCCCTGGTCAGTCGTGATGATAGCTGGACATCCGAAACGCGATACCCATGACTCGACAAAAGCTCGAGCAACAATTTCTGCCGTAATATTGGGGAGGGGGACAGCCTCGACCCAGCGAGTTGTTCGGTCGATACATGAGAGAACATAACGAGAGCCGTTAGAGGCGGGGTAGAGGGCCAACAATGTCAATGTGAATATGCTAGAAACACCCCGGAGGGATCGAAAAGGAACCGAGGGTGGGTGAAGTGTGCTTGTGTACTTTGCAGCGTTGGCACATGATGCAGGAGCGTGCCCATTGCTGGCAATCCTTGTTGACATTTCCCCACACAAAGTGCTCCGCTACGAGGCGGGCGGACGCAAGAACACCAGGGTAGGCTAAAGTATGCAATGCAATGAAGACAGCTGGGCGGAGCATCGTTGGGATGAGGGGGTGTAACGTGCCCGTACTGTCGTCGCACCATATCTCACCAGAAATGCGAGGGAAGGGGGTGCGGACGAAGTGTAGTGAAGAGGTAGAGTCTGAGATCAGGTTTTGTGTGTCCTCGTCAGTGGGTTGGAGGTTAGGCAGTTCAGAGAGGTCTAACAGTGAATGGACAGCATCGACTCGTGAAAGTAAATCAGCAACTATATTGTCAGAACCCTTTATGTGTCCGACATCGGTGGTGAACTGAGATATAAAGTCCATGTATCTGAAGCTGCGAGGAGGTGGGTCAGCTGGCGGGTTTGTAATGGCCGCAGCCAGGGGTTTGTGGTCCATTAAAACATAGAAAGGGCGTCCCTCAACGTCAGTCTTAAAATGCTTGATCGCTTTGTAGACCGTGAGCAACTCCCTGTCAAATGTGGAATATTTCCGTTGTGCGTTGGTGAGCTTGTGCGAGAAGAACTGCAGAGGCGAAGTCTGGCCGTCGATTGTCTGGCTAAGGACAGCACCGATGGCAGTATCGCTCGCATCTATGTTGATGAAAAGCTGCGGATTGGGGTGAGGATGCGCGATGGTGCAGGCCTTGGCAAGAAGACTTTTGAGGCCGGTGAAAGAGTCAGTCATAGCAGGGGTCCATGGAACGGTCCGAGATCCAGAAGTGTTAGTGCCTGCCAAGGTGTCCATCAGTGGAGCCTCAATCTCCGCAGACCGAGGTAGATGTCAGCGGTAATAACTAACTGTCCCCAGATAGTGCCGGAGCTCTTTGAATAACGCAGGTCTGGGTAGGTTTAGTATTGTTTGTACCTTCTCAGGGGGTGGTGAAATACCGTCGGCAGAGACCCGAAAACCAAGAAAAGTGACAGCAGGTTGATGTAGCTGGAATGTGTCCTGGTTGGTCTCGATGACTGCTGCCCTGAGTGTGTTCATAACAGTTTGCACATGTCAAATGTTGTCCTCGATGGAGGAGCTGAACACAAGAATGTCATCAAGTTATGCAAAGCAGAATTTTAGGTCGAATAGTACTTCGTTGATGAAGTGTTGCCAGGTCTGGGTTGCGTTTTTCAGACGGAAGGGCATGGACCGAAACTGAAATAACCTGATTGGGGTGGTGACTGCTGTCGTCTTGATGTCTTCAGGTGCCATGGGGATCTTGTGGTAGGCCCGTTTGCAATCAATGACAGAGAACGTGGTCGCACCTGCGAGAGAACTGGTAAAGTCGGCAATGTTGGGTATGGGGTAGGTATCCATAATTGTTCGTGTGTTTAGTCGACGGTAGTCTCCCCATATGCGCCAAGACCCATCTTTCTTGTGTGTCATATGAATGGGCATAGACCAGCTACTGGCAGAGGGTTCGATGACGCCGGAGCTTAGAAGTTCAGAAATCTACTTTTTAAGGTCCGAGAGGCGCTCGGAAGAAAGTCGACGTGGTTTAATGGAGATCGGGGGCGTGGCGTGAGCCGAAGCTTGTGAACCGTGCTGTTGATGACAACGGAAATGTTGCCGGCGTCACGGGAGGCGGTTTGTTTACAGTGTGTAGCGGGCGGGGCAGGCGAGGCGAGGTTGTGGTGTTCGGAGCCACTCGGCAGATCCGACGGGAGCCGAGGTGGCGAAGTGTTCCAGGAGTCAACGTGACAAGATGGCCGCCGGTCCGAAGCAGTGGCACCGTGGTTGGGTGAGCTCGGTAGAGCTCGTGAAGCATTAGTGAGTCCATTGTCCAAGGGCGCGGCCTGTGGCAGCATGGATGCGTGCAAAGCGCTAGGCGCGAGTGCACTGGTTGTGCTGTCAGTGGCGGTCGCACGGCAGTGTGCAGGAGCCGAAGTTGCATAGTTTGAAGGGCTGCCCGCGAGGGGAGCGGTAGGAGCTGTCAGTTCGGGAACACGTGACACTCGTCGCGCACGTGCACTCGTGTCTGGCCGAGTGTCAAATGCTGCAGTGTTAGGGGGGTGTTGTCCTGTGGAACTGTCAGTACACGTTATGGTAGACTTGATAGCACAGTTTCGAGGGGTAGCGGGAGGTAAGCACACGGAGGCTCGATTGCTGGGACTACAAGCAGATTCGGCGCACTTACTGACATTGCTTTGTCCTTGCTGTAGTGTCTGTAATTCCTTTGCTGTGTTGGAGAGCTGGAGCTGAGTTTCGTGGAGCTGGGGGGAGAGCTCGAAGTTTTCCTTGCATAGGCGAGCAACGTTTTCAAGCTTGACAAGTCACTTATGTGTTGTTTCTTGTAATGTCGTCGACAGAGACGAGCATGTACGGATGAGATGAGCCCGGAACAATGTGTCACGGGAGGGTTTGCTCGACAGACCACAGGGGAAGTGAGTTTTGGATGGGTGATGAAACATGGTGTTTCACACTAGGTCCGGTGAAAGTTTGTGGTGTCGCAAGAAGTCAATGCCTAGTATAGGTTCCTCAATATCGCACACTAAAAAAGTCCACTCGAGTTTGCAGTTTGCGGAGAGTGAGACGAAGTGGGAGGTTGAACCCGAGCATTGTAGTTTGGTTGAATTCACGGCTTGCAGTGAAGTATGATGAGGGTGGATGTTCAAGAACACTAAGGATATAGGCAGCAACGAAACATCGGCGCCTGTGTCCACTAGGAAGGAGTATCCCAACGAAATGTCTTTGATATAAAGTCGTCCATAATGGAGTACTGGGGGGGGGGGAGGGGGGGCTGTCATGTTGTGCGCACGAGGCGGCACCTGGACCTAACTGCAATTGGCGTTTGGGAAGCAGCAGGGTGTTCTGCAGTTCCGTGCCGCCTCACCAAACCATGTGTGGAAGTAACAGTATGGGTAGTGCGGTTGCATTTCGTGCGGAAAGTTCGTTGCCAGAGGCGATGGCCGAGGTTCGGTGGCTGCAGCAGGTTCAGTTGGAGGAGGGGGCGTGACCGGGGGCAGAGCCAGTGACGTCCCAGATGCTTGTTAACTGCTTCCCAGAGCAATTGGAACACTCGGTACAGTACGGCCCCGGCTGTGTCCAGCCGCAAGACGAACAGCCTGAACCTGAGACTTGCCAGGTAGGCAGTGGCTGGCGAAATAGAGCAGTGATGCATCATGTAGTTTGTCAGCAATTGTCATTCGTTGCTCGACTGGTTCGGGAGACCTCTGAGCCAGAGCAAAGCAGATGTGAGGAGATAGTTTAACTGACCAGATGGCGAGGAGAGCTGTGTCAGAGAGTAGATCGTCGCTGACCAGGGCCCGTAGCTGTCTCCAGAGTTGGGAAGGTTTGTCGTTGCCTAGTTGCTCGACATGGAGCACTTGTCATATTGCTGTCTCAGTTGAGTGTGCAAACCGATGTAGAACTGTCTTTTTGGCTAGAGTGTACCGGGTAGCTGAGTCGACCAGCTCAGCGATCAAGTACTCCTGGTTGTGCAGGTGGGTGATAAGGCACAGAAATCTGGATGACTCATCGAATTTGTAATGGTCGAACACTTCATCCACAATTTTGAACAAGGTTATTGCCCTGTCGGGATTAAATGGCGGCAGCATCGCTAAGCGTTGTAGAATGTGCGGAAGAACAGGTTGAGTTGAATTCGTCGGGGCGCTGCCTGATACGAGCTGTTGTTGCTGTAGTATTCCAGGAGAGTCTGCCTCCAGGGGATGTGGCAACGATGGCTGGTCGGGTGGCAGCATGAAGGTGACGTGGTTGAGCGCTATCCGTCGCGACGCGGAAGGCTGATGCAGGTGAGACACCTTAATGTGTTGATTGCGTTGCGGAAGCTCAACACGTTGCAGGTGTGTACAGATTGACTTGTCGCGGGATACCGAAGTTCTTTTACTCACCTATTTACACAAGCAAGGCTTACAAAGAACTGGCCATGGCGGAAGAGAGCAAAGATAACATTAGCTTAGCGTCCAAAGATGATGCTCGGAGTCTAGAGACAAACGATTATCGATGCTGGTGTCGACCTCATCGGCGCCCAGTTCTTAAGAGTATGCTGGCAAATATTAACTCAGAGCTCTTTGTTCCTATTACAGCTACAAAACCCAGTCACCGGCAGCAGATGCCACACAGTTATTAAATAAGAAACTTAAAAAATAAGACACTAGTCTTTTGGATACATGTGTTGGAATTTGAACTTCCACTAAAAACGCAGGTACACTTGAAGTGTGTAATGTATATTGGCAGTAGTAACTCACAGCACTTTGTTATGGTTATAGCTCCAGAAAACCACCTCCGGGAGCGGTTGTCACAAGATTATAAAATGGGAAACTTGAAGAATAAAGAAGTAGTGGTTTAGATACACTTTTGGCATATTTCACTTTCCACTTAAAATGTATGTACAGTTATAGTTCTTAAGAATATGCTGCCAAATATTAACTCAGAGCTCTTTGATCCTATTACATCCCCAGAAGTCAGTCACCAGTAGCAGATGTCACACAGTTATAAAATAAGAAACTCATAAAATAAGGTACTAGTGGTTTGGATATACACTCCTGGAAATTGAAATAAGAACACCGTGAATTCATTGTCCCAGGAAGGGGAAACTTTATTGACACATTCCTGGGGTCAGATACATCACATGATCACACTGACAGAACCACAGGCACATAGACACAGGCAACAGAGCATGCACAATGTCGGCACTAGTACAGTGTATATCCACCTTTCGCAGCAATGCAGGCTGCTATTCTCCCATGGAGACGATCGTAGAGATGCTGGATGTAGTCCTGTGGAACGGCTTGCCATGCCATTTCCACCTGGCGCCTCAGTTGGACCAGCGTTCGTGCTGGACGTGCAGACCGCGTGAGACGACGCTTCATCCAGTCCCAAACATGCTCAATGGGGGACAGATCCGGAGATCTTGCTGGCCAGGGTAGTTGACTTACACCTTCTAGAGCACGTTGGGTGGCACGGGATACATGCGGACGTGCATTGTCCTGTTGGAACAGCAAGTTCCCTTGCCGGTCTAGGAATGGTAGAACGATGGGTTCGATGACGGTTTGGATGTACCGTGCACTATTCAGTGTCCCCTCGACGATCACCAGTGGTGTACGGCCAGTGTAGGAGATCGCTCCCCACACCATGATGCCGGGTGTTGGCCCTGTGTGCCACGGTCGTATGCAGTCCTGATTGTGGCGCTCACCTGCACGGCGCCAAACACGCATACGACCATCATTGGCACCAAGGCAGAAGCGACTCTCATCGCTGAAGACGACACATCTCCATTCGTCCCTCCATTCACGCCTGTCGCGACACCACTGGAGGCGGGCTGCACGATGTTGGGGCGTGAGCGGAAGACGGCCTAACGGTGTGCGGGACCGTAGCCCAGCTTCATGGAGACGGTTGCGAATGGTCCTCGCCGATACCCCAGGAGCAACAGTGTCCCTAATTTGCTGGGAAGTGGCGGTGCGGTCCCCTACGGCACTGCGTAGGATCCTACGGTCTTGGCGTGCATCCGTGCGTCGCTGCGGTCCGGTCCCAGGTCGACGGGCACGTGCACCTTCCGCCGACCACTGGCGACAACATCGATGTACTGTGGAGACCTCACGCCCCACGTGTTGAGCAATTCGGCGGTACGTCCACCCGGCCTCCCGCATGCCCACTATACGCCCTCGCTCAAAGTCCGTCAACTGCACATACGGTTCACGTCCACGCTGTCGCGGCATGCTACCAGTGTTAAAGACTGCGATGGAGCTCCGTATGCCACGGCAAACTGGCTGACACTGACGGCGGCGGTGCACAAATGCTGCGCAGCTAGCGCCATTCGACGGCCAACACCGCGGTTCCTGGTGTGTCCGCTGTGCCGTGCGTGTGATCATTGCTTGTACAGCCCTCTCGCAGTGTCCGGAGCAAGTATGGTGGGTCTGACACACCGGTGTCAATGTGTTCTTTTTTCCATTTCCAGGAGTGTATGTGTGGGAAAATGAACTTCCACTTAAACTGCAGGTACATGACAAGAGTGTAATGTATATTGGTCATCAGTAACACACAGCACTTTGTTCAAGTTATAGCTCCAGGAAACTGCCACCAGCAGCAGATGTCACACAGTTACAAAATGGGAAACTCAAACAATAAGGTAGTAGTGGTTTGAATACTCATTTGGCAAATTCCACTTTTCACTTAAAATGTAGTTACAGTTATAGTTCTTAAGAATACACTGGCAAATATTGTCACAGAGCTCTTTGTTCCTGTTACAGTTTCAAGAGTCAGTCACCAGCAGCGGATGTCACACAGCTATAAAATAAGAAACTTAAAAAATAAGGTAAGGTGGTTTGGATGAATGTGTGGGAAATAACAATAATAACAATAATAATAATAATAGCTTTATTCAACATCGAATGGTACACTGCACATGTACAAAGAAACAGTAATGATTAAAGTTATTTGTACAATACAGAAGACACATTCTTCTGAATACGTCATTAATTTACAGCAAAATTACAATAAGATGTTTACTGATTTCTATTCACATAATTTCACAAAGCATTTGTTGTTCTTCATATAAGTATGGTACTCTCCTAACGTGTAGAAAGGGTGTTTTACTAAAAATTTCTTAAGCTGATGTTTCAGTTTAATTGTAGGAAGAGCCACGACTGCACTAGGCAGTGCATTAGCTAATTTTATACCTGCGTACTGAGGCCCCTTATCGTAAAGTGCTGTTCTGTGGCTGCCAATGTAAAATCTTTCTTTATTTCTAGTATTGTACTGGTGGAAATCTTAATAAGTGTTTGGGTGCAGTCGTTTCACAAGCAATATGGCTTTTAGAATGTATGTGTTTATAACAGTTAACACCTCTGTTTTTGAAAACAAGTTGCGACAAGATTCCCTATATTTTGCTCCACAGATTATTCTCACACCCCTTTTTTGAAGAATGAGTAGCTTATCTAGGTTAGCTTTGGTTGTTGCCCCCCAAATTTCCATACCGCCAATTAAAATGCAGCTACATAACAAGTGTGTAATGTATATTGGCAGTCAGTAACTCACCGCACCTTGTTCGAGTTATAGCTCCAGAAAACTGCCACCAGCAGAAGATGTGCCACAGCTATAAAATGGGAAACTTCAAATGTGAGGTACTATTGGTTTGGACACATGTGTGGGAAATTGAACCTCCATAAAAATGCAGGTACATTTGAAGTGTGTAATGTAAATAGGCAGGCAGTAACTCACAGCACTTTGTTATGGTTATAGCTCCAGAAAACCGCCTCCGGGAGTGGTTGTCACTAGGTTACAAAATGGGAACCTTGAAGAAAAACGAAGTAGTGATTTGGATACACTTTTGTCAAATTTCACTTTTCACTTAAAATTAGGTACAGTTATAGTTCTTAAGAGTATGCTGCCAAATATTAACTCAGAGATCTTTGTTCGTATTACAGCTCTAGAAGTCAGGCAGCAGCAGAAGTTGTCACACAGTTATAAAATAAGAAACTTAAAAAATAAGGTACCCGTGGTTTGGATTTATGTGTGGGAAAACGTACTTCCACTTAAAATGCAGGTACATGACAAGTGTGTAATGTATATTGGCAGTCAGTAACTCACAGCACTTTGTACGAGTTATAGTTCCAAAAAACCACCACCACCAGCAGATGTCACACAGTTGCCAAACGGGAAACTTGAAGAATTATGTATTAGTGGTTTGGATAGACATTTGGCAAATTTCATTTTTCACTTAAAATGTAGGTACAGTGATAGTTTTCAAGAGTACGCTGGCAGAAATTATCTCAGAGCTCTTTGTTCCTGTTACTGTTTCAGGAGTCTGTCACCAGCAGCAGATGTCACACAGTTATGAAATAAGAAACTCAAAAAATAAGGTAAGGTGGTTTGAATATATGTGTGGGAAATTGAACTTCCACTTAAAATGCAGCTACATGATAAGTGTGTAATGTATATTTGCAGTCAGTAACTCACAGCACTTTGTTCCAGGTATTGCTCCAGAAAACTGCCACCAGCAACAGATATCGCACAGTTGCAATATGGGAAAATTGTAGAATAAGGTAGTAGTGGTTTCGATACACATTTGTCAAATTTCACTTTTCACTTAAAATGTCGGAACATTTATACTTCTTAAGACTAATGTGGCAAATGGCAATGCAGAGCTCTTTGTTTCAGTTAAAACTCCAGAAGTCAGTCTTCAGCAGCAGATGTCACACAATATAAAATGTGAAACTTGAACAATAAGGTAGTAGTGTTTTGGATACATGTGTGGGAAATTGAACTTCCACTTAAAATGCTGGTACATGTGAAGTGTGTAATGTATATTGGCAGTCAGTAACTCACAGCACTTTGATACAGGTATTACTTCAGAAAACTGCCAACAGCAACAGATGTTGCACAGTTACAATATGGGAAACTAGAAGAATAAGGTAGTAGTGGTTTTGATACACAGTTATCAAATTTCACTCTTCACTTAAAATATTGGTACAGATATGGTAATCAGGTCGCTTAGCTGCCAATATAACCTGCACTCCACTTGTATGATACTCGCATTTATTCTAACTGCACAATTACACATATACGCACATAAACAAGCTTCGCGAGCATCACCGGTCGATACGTAAACACACACTGCAGTAAGGCGCACACCAAGACTCGCATCCTAAGAGTGTGTCCATGCACAGAGATACCACTCTGCCCTATTGCGGTGGTCGATGACTGCCACAGAGCCCCCCTTCCCCCTTCAAGTGCAAAGCACGGTGAGAGGATGTCATGTAGGTTGGCGTGGTGATCGGTCCGTTGTGATGAAGTCGCGGTGCCACACCTGTGGGCGTAGCTGGCAGCTGAAACGGGAAACTGGGATCAAGCGGCCCGGCGATGCGGGGTCGTGGTGTGCCGTGAGTGGCACGCGAATGCAGAGGTGGCCGTCCTCGTCGATCGAAGCGGTGATTGCCGCCTCCTCCGCATCTGTTGGTACATCAAACGTGCGTAGGAGTGTAACCTGGGCGGCTTAATCGTTCAATGTGAGGGGGGAGGGGGGACGTGCAGGATGAATAGTGTCCCGTCTCCTACCTGGAGAGACAGGTCCTCGACCAGAAAACGTAACACGTCAACTTGGAAAATGGCGACACTGGCGTCGTCGGTCTGCATCGGCCAGCCGACGGAAACACTAAGGTGAGGGGAGGGAGGGGTAAGTTCCTTCAGCCTCTGAGCTGTGCGGGAGCACGAACCACTGGTGTCACACGCATCATCACACGCATTGTCACATGCGTCACGGGCACCGGAGGGGGGGGGGGGGGTTCGGCACGTTTGAGGTCAAGGTGGAAGTTGTATTCTGAAGTTGCCTGGTTGTTGAGGCGCCAAGCTGGTTTAAGGCACGAGACAGACACTGTTTGTATTCTACCGTTGCACAGAATGTCAAAGGTCTGCGGTGAGCTGCGTATTACTTTGTGTGGGCCCGAGTAGGGCGGATGTAGTGCGAGTCGTACCATATCATCCCGCAGCATCACATAATTGCAAACGTGTAGGTCTTTGTGCACGAAGACACGAGGGACTGTGTGTGCTCGTGGGGGAGGGGGGCGTACATTCGAGGCGAAGTGTCGGACGTGTTCTATATCCGTCGAAAGTTCTGACAGCGGGGCAGGATCGGAATCCTCGACAAATTGTGCTGGGAGCATGAGGGGTTCCCCATACAACAATTCTGCTAGGGAGGCTTGCAAATCGTCTTTGTAAGCCGAACGGACACCTAGTAGCACCCAGGGGTGGGCTTTGGACCAAGATCTGTTGTGGCACATCAGCACTGCTTTTAATGTGTGGTGCCAGCGCTCAACCAACCCATTGCTTTGCGGGTGGTAGGCAGTTGTACGTAATTTGTTTGCACCGCATAGATCGCATAATTTGCCAAAGATCACAGCTTCAAATTGTCGTCCTCGGTCCCTCGTGACTGATGATGGGCAACTGAACTGCGCGATCCAGGAGGTGATGAAGGCCCATGCGACAGCGTCGACGGTAATGTGTGTTATTGGAATTGCCTCCACCCACCGACTAACACGGTCGATGATAGATAAAATGTATTGGAAACCCTCGGAAGGAGGGAGTGGTCTGACCAGGTCAAGATGGACGTGACGGATCCTGTCTTTCGGTACCTCAAACGGGCCTAACGGTGGGTATGCACGACGGATGACCTTACCGTGTTGGTAAGGCATGCATGCCCGTGTCCAGTTTTGCAGTCTGCTCTAACCCCAGTCCATACAAATCGCTATGTTATGAGGTGTGTGGTATACTGGGATGTGCTAGGTCGTGGATAGCGGCCGGTACTAGGGGGCGGGCAGTACCTGTGGAGACGTCACAGAGGGCTGGTAACGCCAAACCTGGAATTCGGCGGGGCTCAATTGAGAGCGAGGTGGACTCGCTATTCAGTAACTGCTGAGTGTTGTCATCCGCTTGTAGCTGGGCAGCTAGGTCGTCGAAGTCCCAAGAAAACGAGTTCGTACTGACCCGTGACATGTAGTCAGCAACGACGTTGTCCGCACCCTCGATATAACGCATGTCTGTTGTGAACTGACATATTAGGTCCACATGTGTGAAACGGCAGGGGGGGAAGGTCGGTTGTGGGATTACGCACAGCGTCCGCCAACGGTTTGTGGTCTGTATATATGGTCACTGACCTACCCTCAATGTCCTCTCGGAAATGCCGAACTGATTGATATTGGGGTGTCAGATACCGGGTGCGCGAGCGTGACAGCGTTCGCTAGAGCCGTTTTTATTGCGTCGAACGCGCGTCATATGTCGTCGCCCCACGGGACCTTGTGGAGCCCTGAAGTCAACGGGAGCCTGTAGGTATGCGGCGTGTGGGATGTGCCGCCGGAAAAAATTTATCATCCCTAAAAAACGACGTCGGTCGCGGTAAGTCTCGGGCAGGGGGAGGTCGCGTATAAAGGCGACTCTGTCTGACGTGGGGCGGGTCCCTTCCGCGGAAACAGTATAGCCCAAAAATGTCACACTAGCGGACCGCAACTGAGATTTATCGTTGTTGACTTGGACTCCATTCTCGGCGAGAGTACTAAGAACTGTTGATAGGTGCTGTTCGTGTTCCTCGAGGGTAGTTGATGAAATGAGGATGTCGTCCAAATACGCGTAACAGTATGAGAGTCAGAAAAGGATGGAGTCGATAAACCGTTGCCAAGTCTGTGCGGCGTTTTTGAGGCCGTACGACATGTTACAGTATTCGTACAGTCCGAAAAGGGTAATAATTGCTGTTTTAGTAGTCGTACTGGTACATGGGGATCTGATGGTACGCTTTCCGGCAATCAAGTGCGCTGAAAACGCGTGCACCATGGAGTTGTTGGGCGAAATCTTGTATGTTTGGTATAGGGTAGTTGTCTAAAATCGTTCTGGCGTTCAACTGTCGGTAGTCGCCACACAAACGAAATGAACCGTCCATCTTGGGCACTAGATGGATAGGCGAGGACGAATTGCTGTTGGATTGACGGACAATACCTGAATCTAACTGCTCCTGTCCAGCGGTTTTTGCATACTGTAATTTGGTGGCATTAAGGCGTCGAGCCTTGTTGCGTACTGGGGGGCCATCCGTGGTGTTCAAACGGTGACAGATACCGTTAGTAATCGCGCCTATCACCTGCGGGACACCCTGGGGAACCACACTGGGACTAGGTGGGGTAACACGCACTACATTACATCTACATCTACATCTATACTCCGCGAGCCACCTTACGGTGTGTGGCGGAGGGTACTTATTGTACCACTATCTGATCCCCCCTTCCCTGTTCCATTCACGAATTGTGCGTGGGAAGAACGACTGCTTGTAAGTCTCCGTATTTGCTCTAATTTCTCGGATCTTTTCGTTGTGATCATTACGCGAGATATATGTGGGCGGTAGTAATATGTTGCCCATCTCTTCCCGGAATGTGCTCTCTCGTAATTTCGATAATAAACCTCTCCGTATTGCGTAACGCCTTTCTTGAAGTGTCCGCCACTGGAGCTTGTTCAGCATCTCCGTAACGCTCTCGCGCTGACTAAATGTCCCCATGACGAATCGCGCTGCTTTTCGCTGGATCATGTCTATCTCTTCTATTAATCCAACCTGGTAAGGGTCCCATTAAAGGTAGGAATGTCACTGACCTGCGGGAAAATGCATCATTGCAGAGGTATCTGCACCTCGGTGGAGTTCTCGTGCGTGTATCCCCGCAGTGCGGAAGCGTCCCCTGCTGCCTCCCGTACGCGTGACAGTTCGGCTGACATGACGGTGGTCAGGCGCGCGTTTTCGGCGCGAAGGTCGGTGATCTCGGTGCACTGGGTTGTCAGGCGCGACCGGGCGGTGGAGAGCTCTGTCGTGAGGTGGGAGCATTCGGCTGTCACGGTGGGCAAGGTATTACAGTGTGTGGCAGGGGGCGGGGGTAAAAAAATGATTCAAATGGCTCTGAGCACTATGGGACTCAACATCTTAGGTCATAAGTCCCCTAGAACTTAGAACTACTTAAACCTAACTAACCTAAGGACATGACACCCACCCATGCCCGAGGCAGGATTCGAACCTGCGACCGTAGCAGTCCTGCGGTGGGGCGGGGGTATCCTGTTGCTGGAAGGACGATACAGAAGTGCTGCTGCCTCGAGGTCTGGCGAGAGCCCGAAGTTATGCAGGAAATCCATACCGATAACGGGGCAGTCGACATCCGTGACGCAAAATGTCCAGGTGCAGCGTAAATCAGGCGAGAGACTTAGTTGGAGTTTGACAGAAACGTGGACGCGAATTGTGGAATTGTTGGCTGCTCGCAGTGGCATGGCGGGCGTCAATGTCGAGGATGGGGCGCTCGACTTAGGAATGACGCTAGCATCGGCGCCCGTGTCCACGAGGAAATAGAGTGTGCTCGTCCTGTAGTGGATGTACAGTCTGCCGGCATGGTGGGAAGTGGGGGTGGTCAGTTGACGATGTTTTTGGAGCACTAAACTGCCGGTGCGGCCCGTGCGCCTATTCTGACTTGCTCTTCCCATTTGGGTAGTTGCAGGGTGCGCGACAAGAACGCGCATCGTGGCCGAAGATGATATGTTGTCAGCATAGTGGGTACGCTGGGTGTTGTGCCTGAGCCGGCGGGCCGGCAACGTCACGTGGCGTGTTCTGTTGCGCCCGCGTGGAGGTGGGCGTGGCAACCGGTCGAGGAACCGTAACAAGTACGGTCGTCTGGCCACCAGGGGGCTCCATCGGCTGTTGCTGCGAGTTGCGCACCCGGCCTCTGCCGGCTGGCCGGTGAAACGTAGTAGACGTGACGGCAGTGTCGCCAACATTCGGAGTGTCAGAAAAACAGGAGGACGCGACCTGGCAATGTTTGATGATGGAATATGCCTGGTCTGCCAGTCGTAGTTTTTCCTCCAGAGCGGCGTTTTGGTAAACTGACAGGTGTAGTTGGAGGTCTGGCGGTAATTTCACAAGCCACAACGCCCAGAGTGCGAGGTCGGGGATTTGCTCCTTGCCCACCTGGGCCTTTAAATTGCGCCAAAGTTGTGAAAGCGTACAGTCCCCTATTAGCACGTCGTGAATTATGTAGTGGATGGCTTCTACTGGAGGGTGTGATAAGCGCTCGATGGCATATTTGTGCTGGCTTGGTGGCCAGAGCAATAGGTCAATGACTAGGTCCGGTTCGTCATGGAGGTGGGTAATTAAGCAAATGAAATGTGCGTCGTCTCCCCACACTCCGTAAATGTCCAGAATATTGTCCAATAACACAAACCATGATATAGCATTCATTGTCCTTCTGTAGTTGCAACAGCTTTGGAAACCGCCCTACAGGTGGCTGTTGTGCTGTTGTGGGGAAGATGGTGATGGGGGGGGGGGGGCAGTGGATGCCCGGAAACTGGTATAAGGTCGAGTGACTGTACTGTAGCGCAATAAGACCTCTGACCACACGACACACACAGCGCGAGAGAAAACTTGGTAGGCGCAGTCGTCGCAGCTGCTGCAAATGTGGTCGCATGCTGTTGGTATGTCAGGAACATAGTGGTATGTGCTTCAGGCGAAAGTACCCCTTCGTGTGTCTGGCTGGTATGTAACATATTCATACGGGATGCTACTGAGCACTGTGGTGAGGGAAGTTCTCCTTTCACCTGCGGTATGAAGTCCGGAAACTGCCACGGGTTTGGATGCACTGCAACATGTGTGGGCCACAGTGCGTGGACTGTACTGGTGGGGTTATGTTGTGCACACGGGTTTAACACTGTAGTCAGAGCCGTCGATGGCTGAATTACCAGCAATTCGTAAATGAATGAAATTGTAGGCAAACTCTAGGCAAGTTGCGAGTCACAAATCATGTGGTGGTTCTTCAGTGCGTAATGGTGGCAGGAGGAAAGATGAAGAATGCTCGTACTGTGGTCGTATCGAAAAAATCCGGCATCACCACTATAGGAATCAGAACGCTTAGCTGCCACTATAACCTGAACACCACTTGTATGAAACTCGTATTTATTCTAACTGCACAATTACACATATACACACATAAACAAGCCTCGTGAGTGTCAGCGGTTGAAACGTAAACACACACTGCACAAAGGCGCACGCCAGCACCCGCATCCTAAGAGCGTATCGGTGTGCACGGATACCACTCTGCTCTATTCCGGTGGTCGATGACCGCCACACAGATATAGTTCTTAAGACTATGCTGCCAAATGGTAACTCAGAGCTCTCTGTCCTAGTCACAGCTCCAGACGTCAGTTACCAGCAGCATATGACACCCAATTATAAAGCAGGAAACTTGAAGAATAAGGTACTAGTGGTTTGGATACATGTGTGGGAAACTAAACTTAATCTTAAAATGCTGGTACATGTGCACTGTGTAATGTATATGTATATTAACAGGAGCAGAAAAAGTCGGTTTACAAGGGTCCATGAAGCAAGCCATCAATCTTTTGATAGCTAGAATACCTGGTTCAGTACAACACATGAAGGTAAAAACAGTCACTGTTCAAGAAATTGAAAGAGTTATTAAATCCCTGAAAAGTATAAACTCTGCTGGAATTAACTACATTTCTAACAAATTATTAAAATACTGCTCCAGCCATGTAAGTGAAGTCTTTTGCCACATTTTTGATGCATCACTTAAGTAAGTAATAGTTCCTGAGACGCTTAAGTATGCAATTATAAAACTGCTGTATATGAAGGGGGATAAGATGGATACTGCTAACTATAGGCCAATATCACTACTAACAAGCTTTTCAATGGTTTTAGAGAAACTAATGCATGCCAGCATCTCAGTGAACACAATAGCTTCAGCAAAAGTCAGTTTGGATTTCAGAAAGGTTTGCCACTGGAAGACGCAATATTTGCATTTCCTGGAAAACACTTGGAATCTAAGTTGTAGCAGATAGTCAAGATGGTGTCCCAGTATCTTCAGAATGAGGTACCATCAGATGTGGAGTGCTGCAGGGCTCAGTTGTGGGGCCCCTAATATTTCTTATACTTATAAATGATCTTCCTGTCTCTATGGGGTATTGTAGATTCACCGTTTTCGTGGATGACACTACACTACATCTTGATAATTCAGTAGATAAACTTGAGGTAACAGCAAATAAGGTTTTAAATGAAACGGTGAACTGGTTCAACATTAATGGTCTTACTTTAAATTACTGTGAAACAAACTGCATTCAGTTCCACAAAACATCCAAAGATGAGGAAATATTTGTAAAGATAGGTGAGCAGACAATAACCAGGGTAGATTCCTCAAAATATCTAGGCTTGCATATTGATAGCAAACTGAACTGGTAAAACCATATCGTGGATCTGTGCAAAAGACTAAGTTCAGCAACATACGCATTGTGCATTGTTTCTTTTTATAGAAATATGGAAACCATGAAGTCAGCGTATTCTGGTTACTTTCATGCAATTATGGTATTTGGAATTATATTTTGGGGAAATCAGCCACTGGCTAAAAAAGTACTGTGTCTACAAAAAAGAGCCATAAGGATAATGTGCGGAGTCCATCATAGAGCCACATGCAGGAATCTTTTTAAGAAGCTTGAAATACTTACATCCGCTGTGCAATACATATTCTCGTTGATGTGCTTCATAAGGAAAGAAAAATCCATCTTTTTGCTGAATAGTGCATATCACAGACACAATACTAGAAGGAAACATGATATCCACTATGAAGAGCCAAATCTAAGTATGGTGCAAAAAGGAGTCCATTTCAATGGCTGTATGATTTTTAATGCCCTCCTTTCAAGGATTAAGTGTTTGGTAGATGATGATCTCCTGTTTAAAAAATCCTGATGGCAGTTCCTATTGCAAGGATCATTTTATACATTAGAAGAGTTCCTGAACTACAGTGTTTAACATTTCTTGTTTGTAAATTGAAAATGGTAACTCACAAATCTTTAATCTTGTTACAGCTCCACAAGTCAGTCAACAGCAGCAGTAAATTGCAAATTCATGACAAATTTGTATTTGTAATACTGAAAATTTTTATTGTAAACATATATTTTGCAATATTATTATTTTGTAATCTTTATCTATCGGTAATTTTTTTTTTTGTAATGGGACCTAAATTACTGTTTACTGTTTTTTCTTTTGTAATGTCTATCTATCTCTAAATTGTATTTTTTTGTAGTTTACTGTTTTTGTTTTACTTTATGTATTACCATAAATTCTGGCCAAAAGCTTGTAAAATTGACACTTTTCATAACCTGTAATAGTGTCACAACATGGATCACCGGAACAAGAGATAAATAAATAATAAATAAATAAATAGTCAGCAAATTGCAGCACTTTGTTCCAGGTATAGATCAAGAAAATGGCCACCAGCAACAGATGTCGCACAGTTACAATATGGGAAACTTGAAGAATAAGGTAGTAGTGGTTTAGATACATGTGTGGGAAATTGAACTTCCTTTTAAAATGCTGGTAAATGTGAAGTGTGTAACCTCACAGCACTTTGTTCTAGGTAGAGCTCGAGAAAACTGCCACCAGCAACAAATGTCACACAGTTACAATATGGGATACTTCAAGAATAGTAGTGCTTTTGATACACATTTGTTAAATGTCACTCTTCATATTTATTAAGTTTCACTCTTCACTTAAAATATCAGTACCGATATAGTTCTTAACAGTATGCTGGCAAATGGTAACTCACAAATCGTTAGTCTTGTTACAGCTCCACAAGTCAGTCCACAGCAGCAGAGGTCACACAAGTATAAAATGATAAACTTGAATACTAAGGTACTAGTGGTTTGGATACATGTATGGGAAATTGAACCTCCTCTTAAAATGCTGCTGCATGTGAAGTGTGTAATGCATATTCTCAGTCAGTAACTCACAGCACTTTGTTCCAAGTACAACTAGAGGAAACTGCCACCAGCAACAAATGTCACACAGTTACAATATGGCAAATTTGAAGAATAGTAGTGGTATTGATACACATTTGTTAAATTTCAGTCTTCGCTTAAAATATCAGTACAGATATAAATCTGAAGTGTATGCTGGCAAATGGTAACTCACAAGTCATTAACCTTCTTACAGCCCCAAGAGTCAGTCACCAGCAGCGGATGTCACACAATTATAAAATGGGAAACCTGAAGAAAATTGTACTAGTGGTTTTGAAACAATAGTGGGAAATTGAACTTACTCATAAAATGCTGGTACATGTGCAGTGTATAATTCACATTTGCATTCAGTAACTCACAGCATTTTATTCCAGGTATAGATCCAGAACACTTTGACCAACAACAGATGCCACACAGTTACAATATGGGAAACTTTAAGAATAACGTAGTAGTGGGTTTCATAGACATTTATCATACTTCACCCATCACTTAAAATATCAGTACAGATCAGTACAGTTCTTAAGGGTATACTGGCTAATTGTAACTCACAAATCATTAGCCTTGTTACAGCTCCACATGTCAGTCACCAGCACCAGATGTCACACAACTATAAAATGGGAAAGATGAAGAATAAGGTACTAGTGGTTTGGATACATGTGTGGGAAATTTATCTTCCTTTTAAATTGCTGGTAAATGTACAGTGTGTAATCTATATTGGCAGTCACTAACTCACAGCACTTTGTTCCAGGTATAGCTCCAGAATGCTGCCACCGGCAAAAGATGCCGCACAGTTAAAATATGAGAAGCTTGAAGAATATGATAGTAGTGGTTTTGATACACTTAAAATATCAATACAGATATAGTTCTTAAGAGTATTCTGTCAATGTGCAACTCACAAATCTTTGTTCATGTTACAGCTCCACAAGTCAGTCACCAACAGCAGATGCCACACAAGTATAAACTGATAAACTTGAAGAATAAGTTACTAGTGGCTTGGGTATATGTGTGGGAAACTGCAATTAATCTTAAACTCCAGGTACATGTGCAGTGTGTAATGTATATTGGCAGACAGTAAATCACCTCACTTTGTTACAGGTATAGCTGGAGAAAACTGCGACCGGCAACATATCTTGCACAGTTACAATATTTGCCAGCATACGATTAAGAACTATATCTGTACTGATATTTTAAGTGAAGAGTGAAATTTGATAAATGTGTATCAAAACCACTACTACCATATTCTTCAAGTTTCCCATATTGCAACTTTGTGACATCTATTGCTGGTGGCAGTTTTCTGGAGCTATCCCGGGAAAAATGTTTTGTGTGTTACTGACTGTCAATATACATTATGCACTGCACATGTACCAGCATTTTAAGACGAAGTTCAATTTCCCACAAATGTATCGAAAGCACTAGTAACTTATTCTTCAAGTTTCTCATTTTACGTTTGTGTGAGATCTGCTGCTGGTGACTGACTTGTGGAGCTGTAACACGAACAAAGTTTTGTGAGTTTCCATTTGACAGCATACTCTTAAGAACTATATCTCTACTGATACTTTAAGTGAAGGCTGAAATTTAATAAATATGTATCACAACCACTACTACTCATTACGTTTCCCATATTATAACTGTGTGACTTCTGTTGCTACTGGCAGTTTGCTCCAGCTATACCTGGAACATACTGCTGTGAGTTACTGACTGTAAATATGCATTACACACTTTGCATGTACCAGCATTTTAAAAGGAAGTTCAATTTCACACACTTGTAACCAAACAACTTGTACCTTATCCTTCATGTTTTACATTTTATAATTGTGTGACATCTGCTGCTGGTGACTGACTTGTGGAGCTGTAACAAGACTAAAGATTTGTGAGTTACCATTTGCCAGAATAATCTTAAAATCTATATCTGTAGTGATATTTTAAGCGAAGAGTGAAATTTGATAAGTATGTATCAAAACCTCTGCTGCCATATTCTTCAAGTTCCCCATATTGTAACTGTGTGACATCTGTTCCTGGTGGAAGTTTTTTTCAGCTATACCTGAAACAAAGTGCTGATAGTTACTGACTACCAATATATATTACACAATTCACATGTACCAGCATTTTAAGAGGAAGTTCAATTTCCGACACATGTATCCAAACCACTAGTACCTTATTCTTCAAGTTTATCATTTTATAGTTGTGTGACATCTGCTGCTGGTGACTGACTTGTGGAGCTGTAACACGAACAAAGATTTGTGAGTTACCAATTGACAGAATACTCTTAAGAACTATATCTGTAGTGATATTTTCATGTAAATAGTAAAATTTAATATATGTGTGTGAAAACCACTACTATTCTTTATATTTCTGGTATTGTAACTGTGCGACATCTGTTGCTGGTGGCAGTTTTCTGAAGCTATACCTGGATCAAAGGGCTGTGAGTTAGTGACTGCCAATATGCATTACACACTGCACATGTAAAAGCAATTTCAGAGGATGTTCAATTTCCCACACATGTTTCCAAACCACTTGTACGATATTCTTCGAATTTCTCATGTTATAATTGTGTGACTGACTGGTGACTGGTGACTGGTGACTGGTGACTGGTGACTGACTTGTTGACCTGTAACAAGAACAAAGTTGTGTGACTGACCAATTGACAGAATACTCTTAAGAACTATATCTGTACTGATATTTTAAGTGAAGCATGAGATTTAAGAAATATGTATCAAAATCACTACTATTCTTCAAGTGTCCTATATTGTAACTGTGCGACATCTGTTGCCGGTCACAGTTTTCTGGAGCTATACCTGGAAGAAAGAGCTGTGAGATACTGAATGCCAATATACATTACACACTGCACATGTACCAGCATGTTAAAATTAAGTTCAGTTTCCCATACATGTATCCAAACATCTAGTACCTTATTCTTCAAGATTCCCACTTTATAATTGTGTTACATCTGCTGCTGGTGACTGGCTTGTTGATCTGTAACAAGACTAAAGATTTGTGAGTTACCAGTTGCCAGCATACTCTTAGATACTATATATTTACTGATAATTTAAGGGAAGAGTAAAACTTAATAAATGTGTTTGAAAACAACTACTATTCTTCAAGTTTTCCATATTGTAACTGTGCAACATCTGTTGCTTGTGACAGTTTTCTCCAGCTTTACCGAGAACAAAATGCTGTGCGTGAATAATTGCCAATATGCATTACATGCTTCACATGTACCAGCATTTGACGAGGAAGTTCAATTTGCCACACATGCTTCCAAAGCACTAGTATTTTATTCTTCAAGTTTATCATTTTATACTTGTGTGGCATCTGCTGCTGGGATCTGACTTGCAGAGCTGTAACACGAACATAGATTTGTAAGTTACCATTTGAAAGCATACCTTTAAGAACTATAACTGTACTGATATTTTAAGGGAAGAGTGAAATTTAATAAACATGTAACAAAACCACTACTATCCCTCAAGTTCCCCATGTTGTGAAGGTGCGACATGTGTTGCTGGTGGCAGTTTTCTGGTGCTATACTGGAAAAAAGTTCAGTGAGTTACAGATTGCTAATTTACATCACACATTGCATATGTACTAGCATTTTAAGATTATGTTCAGTTTCCCAGACATGTATCCATGCCTCTAGTACCTTATTCTACAAGCTTCCCATTTTATAATTGTGTGACATCTGCTGCTGGTGACTGACTGGTGGCGATGTATCAAGAGTAAAGTTTTTTGAGTTACCATCTGCCCAGCATACTCTTAAGAAATATATCTGTACTGATAATTTAGATGAAGAGTGAAATTTGATAAATGTCTATCAAAACCACTAGTACCTTATTCTTCAAGTTTCCTTTTTTATAATTGTGTGACATATGTGGCTGGTGACTGACTTGTGGAGCTGTAACAGGACCAAAGATTTGCGAATTACCATTTGCCAGCATACTGTTAAGGACTATATCTGTACTGATAATTTAAGTGAAGAGTGAAATTTGATAAATGTGAATCAAAACCACTACTGCCATATTCTTTAAGTTTCCCAAATTGTAACTGTGTGAGATCTATTGCTGGTGGCAGTTTTCTGGAGCTATACCTGGAACAAAGTGCTGTGAGTTACTGACTGCCAATATACATTACACACTGCACACATACCAATATTTTAAGTTTAACTTCGATTTCCCACACATGTATCCAAACCACTAGTACCTTATTCTTCAAGTTTCCCATTTTTATAATTGTGTGACATATGCTGCTGGTGATTGACTTGTGGAGCTCTAACAAGACTAAAGATTTGTGAGTTACCACTTGCCAGCATACACTTAAGAACTATATCTATAATGATATTTTAAGTGAAGTGTCAAAATTGATAAATGTGTACCAGAACCACTACTACCTTATTCTCCAAATTTCCCATAAGTAACTGTGTGACATCTGTTGCTTGTGGTAGTTTTCTCGAGCTAAAGCTTGAACAAAGTGCTGTGAGAGACTGACCATCAATATACATTACGCACTGCACACGTACCAGCGTTTTAAGAGGAAGTTCAATTTCCCACACATGTATCGAAACCACTAGTACCTTATTCTTCGTTTCCCATTTTATAATTGTGTGACACCTGCTCTGGTGACTGACATGTGGAGATGTAAGAGGAACAAACAAACATTTATCAATTTTCACTCTTCACTTAAATTATCAGTACAGATATAGTCCTTAACAGTATGCTGGCAAATGATAATTCACAAATCTTTGTTCTTGTTACAGCTCCACAAGTCAGTCACCAGCAGCAGATGTCACACAAGCATAAAATGATAAACTTGAAGAATAAGGTACTAGTGGTTTGGATACATGTGTGGGAAATTGAACTTCCTCTTATAATGCTGGTACATGTGCAGTGCATAATGCATATTGACAGTCAGTCACTCACAGCACTTTGTTCCAGGTATACCTGAAGAAAACTGCCACAAGCAACAGATGTCACACAGTTGCAATACTGGAAACTTGGAGAATAAGGTAGTAGTGGTTTTGGTACACATTTATCAAATTTCACACTTCTTTTAAAATATCATTACAGATACAGTTCTTAAGAATATGCTGGCAATTGATATATCACAAATCTTCAGTCTTGTTACAGCTCCACAAGTCAGTCACCAGCAGCAGATGACACACAATTATAAAATGGGAAACATGAAGGATAAGGTACTAGTTGTTTGGATACATGTGTGGGAAACTGAACCCAAACTTAAAATGCTGATACATGTGTAGTGTGTTATTTATATTTGCAGTCAGTAACTCAAAGCAAGTTGATCCAGGTATAGCTCCAGGAAACAGCCACCAGAATAAATGTCACACAGTTACAATACAGGAAATTTGAAGAATAGTAGTTGTTTTGATACACATTTGTTAAATTTCACTCTTCACTCTAAATATCAGTACAGATATAGTTCTTAAGAGTATCCTGGCAAATGGTAACTCACAAATCTTTAGTCTCATTACAGCTCCACAAATCAGTCATCAGCAGCAGATGTGACACAATTATAAAATGGGAAACTTGAAGAATAAGGTACTAGTTGTTTGGATACATGTGTCGGAAATTCAATTTCCTCTTAAAATGATGGCACATGTGCAGTGTGTAATGTATATTGGCAGTCAGTAACTCACAGCACTTTGTTCCAGGTACAGCTCCAGAAAACTGCCACCAGCAACAGATGTCATACAGTTACAATATGGGAAGCTTGAAGAATAAGGTAGTAGTGGTTTTGATACATATTTATCAAATATCACACTCCATTCAAAATATCGGTACAGATATAGTTCTTAAGAGTATGCCGACAAATGGTAACTCACAAATCTTTAGTCTTGTTTCAGCTCCACAAGTCAAACAACGCCAGCAAGACCTAACTCACCAACATCAACAAGAAAAGAAGGAACAAGGTGCCTCCAACATTCAGGCGCGGCAACAGCAATGAATGCAGTAACAGCTCTACCTATTGCAGACCCAGCTCTAACACTAGCAGCAATATCATTAACAGTAGGATCAGCAGCTTAACAACTACCAGGGGAGCCAGACAAAGAAGAGAATTCTGCTGCTGATGACAAAAGAAGAATAGGTGCAGTCAGGAAAAGAAAAGCAGTACTTCCAGCACACCTGAATGATTTTTTATTGACAAGGTGAAGGTAAGTGATCAATTAAATATGCCAAAGTCTAACAATATGCCAAAGCCTAACAAATCCTTTATTTTCATGCTGATTCATCAAAATGTCCAATCATTGCTAAACAAATTAAGTGAAGCTGAATTTTATGTACCGATGAGCTAAAAAACGCTTCTGTAATGTGTATAACTGAACAGTGGCTGCCTAAAGATGCAATGTCAGTCACAAAACGTGCAGACTTCAATCGTTCATCATCATTTTCTAGAATTACATCCAGTCATGTATATTTGTTAAAAGTGGCATTGATTATTGTAACAGCAAACCCATTGAACTGTTAGCTGAAGAGAAAGTTTTTGAAGTATCTGCAGTTGAACTCTCTGCATTAAAATTAATAATCATCTGTGTATATAGGAGCCCTGATGGGATCTTAAATGATTTCTGTCATCAGCTACAAGCAGCTTTAAATACTATAAAAAACTTTAACAAATCAGTGATCATATGTGGAGATTTTAATACTGATTTTCAAGAAATCTCAAAAGACCAGCATAGCTTGATGACCTTACTGGAAACATATAACATAAAAGCCACAATAGACTCTCCTACAAGAGTTACACCAACAACTAGCTCAACAATTGATCAGATATTAATAAACACAAATGTAAATCACAATTTCTGTGCTGGAAATCTTAATACTGACTTCAGTAACCACTATGCACAGTTTATTGCTTTGCACACCTCAAGTGAAACAACTGAGAATGAGAAACTTGTAAAAGAAGCAAGGAAATTCACTAACATACAAATAAACCTTTTTGTACAGAGACTAAGTGAAGAAACTTGGTATGAAGTGTATACTTGTGAAAACACTAACAAAAAGTTTGAAAAATTCATGGAAATCTTCATGTCATACTTTGAAGCTGCATTTCCATTAAAAAAATTCAACCTAACTTCAAAAAGAACAAATGGATTACAACAGGTATTAGACTCTCTTGTGCAGAGAAAGGAAGATTACACGATATAGCAAAGACACAGAACATGCCTCCTGAATTTCATTTGTACCTGAAGAATTACAAGAGGTGCCTCAAAAATGTTATAAGGAAAGCTAAAGCAATGACAAATGACAAATACATTGAAAATTCAAATAACAAATCTAAAGCTATATGGGAAGTTATAAAAAATCAAATAACAAGTGAAACTAAACAATATAAAAATGTGAACTTATGTTATGAAGGACAAATGATTTCTTGCCCAACAGAAATTGCAGGGACCTTCAACAAATATTTTGCGAACGTAAGTGAACAGTTGGTGAATGGGCTGGAAGACCACAACAAAATATCACCTCCATCATGCAATAGTGTGAGAAATGTGTCTACATCTTTGTTCCTTTCACCCACAAATACTGAAGAAATTTTATCAGTTATAAAAACCTTGAAAACATGGTACTCATGTGGAACTGATGGAATACCAGATGCAATTATTAAACAATGCTGTCTTGCCTTAGCTGAACCCTTGACACACTTGTGCAACAGCTCACTGGCATCAGGAACCTTCCTTTCACGCTTAAAAACAGCAAAACTGAAACCACTGTTCAAAAAAGGAAGTCCAGAATGTGTTTCAAATTATAGACCAAAAGCCCTACTGCCTGTATTTTCAAAAATTTTAGAAAAAGTTTTTTTATAAGAGATTGTCTGATTTCCTAAATAAAAATAAAATTCTCTCTCCTTCACAGCATGGCTTCAGGAAAGGCTATTCAACTGAAAGTGCAATATTTGAATTTCTTAATGAAATCTATACTAAACTGGATGCAAGTGAGTTTGTGATAGGCATACGCATTGATTTATCTAAAGCTTTTGACGTCATTGACCATAATGCCCTACTGCAGTAGCTTGACCAATTAGGAATTAGAGGTATATCCAATGACTGGCTCAAGACATACCTATGTGGTTGCAAACAGGTGGCTGAAGTGCAATATACTAACCATATCAAAAACCAGCTACTACTATTCAGGATATGAAAATGTGAAATATGGCGTCCCTCAAGGATCAGTATTAGGACCCATTCTGTTTTTCCTCTGTGTCAATGATCTTATGTACAACAAGTATTGCCAAACTACCCTCCAATTTGCAGACGATACAAGCTTCCTTATTAGTGGTAAAACAGAAGAAAAACTTAAAGACTCCACTGTCCAAACAATGAACAGTGTAGAACAGTGGTTCAGCTACAACAAGCTAATTATAAACAAAGAAAAGACAGTAGCACTGAATTTCTATAATGTAAAAGGAAGAAACCACCGAAATATATAAATAGAACATAGGGACAGAGTTCTTGAAAGTGTTGACAGCACTAAATTTCTGGGACTCTGGCTCCAGAACAACACAAAAAGGGAGGTACACATTGAATATTTGCAAAGAAAACTAAGCAGAACCTGTTAGATGATACGGATCTCAAAAACTTGTTGCAGCAAAGCCAGCCTGTTAAACATATACTACTCCTATGTGCATTCTGTAATTAAGTATGGCATAATCTTCTGGGACAATACAACAACAAATATTAAACTTTTCAGGATGCAAAAGAGAATACTAAGAATTATTGAAGGGGAAAACAATACCAAATCATGCAGACCCATATTCAAAAAAATGTCAGTTCTTCCTCTTCCTTGCATTTTTATCTACGAAACATCAGTTTTCATCAAACAATATATCAATAGACACCCAGATATCTTATTAAAAAATGAAGATATACATGCATAAAATACAAGGCAAAAATGTAACCTTCATATGAAACAGGTGAGAACATCATTGTGCCAAAAAGGCACACTACATACTGGGATAAAGATTTTCAGTAATCTACCAAACCATATCAAATCGATAGGTAGACTCTCTAGATTTAAGGCTGAAGTAAAGGCATAATTAATTGATCATTGCTTTAACAGTCTGACAGAATATATAAAAGCCAAACAACAAAAATAAAGATGCATTATTAATAATCTACTTCGTATGTTGCCTGTAATGTTTGTTGTATGTATAAATATTTGCTAAATTACTTCAATATCTAGACCTTAGGTTTGCAATACAAACTGTATTTTATCTTGTAAATACCTAACCATGTCCAATATCCTTCTACATATTCTATACATATAGGATTTGAAGGACTAAATAAATAAATAAATATTGGCAGCCACTAACTCACAGAACTTTGTTCCGGGTATAGCTCCAGAAAACTGCAACCAGCAACAGATGTTGCACAGTTACAATATAAGAAGCTTCATAAATATGGTAGTAGTGGTTTTACATATCAAAAAACAAAGATGATGTGACTTACCAAACGAAAGCGCTGGCACGTCGATAGACACACAAACATACACACAAAATTCAAGCTTTCGCAACAAACTGTTGCCTCATCAGGAAAGAGGGAAGGAGAGGGAAAGACAAAAGGATGTGGGTTTTAAGGGAGAGGGTAAGGAGTCATTCCAATCACGGGAGCGAAAAGACTTACCTTAGGGGGAAAAAAGGACGGGTATACACTCGCACACACAAACATATCCATCCACACATATACAGACACAAGCAGACATATTTAAAGTGGTGGTTTTCATAAACATATATCAAATTTCACTCTTCACTTAAAATATCAGTACAGATATAGTTCTTAAGAGTATGCTGGCAAATGGTAACTCACAATCTTTAGTCTTGTTACAGCTCAGAAAGCCACTCACCATGAGCAGATGTCACAGAATTATCAAATGGGAAACTTGAAGAATAA
Source organism: Schistocerca nitens (assembly GCF_023898315.1). Taxonomy (NCBI): domain Eukaryota; kingdom Metazoa; phylum Arthropoda; class Insecta; order Orthoptera; family Acrididae; genus Schistocerca; species Schistocerca nitens. The sequence goes on along the minus strand of NC_064624.1, from coordinate 191,103,676 downwards.
GGTACTAGTCGTTTGGATACATGTGTGGGAAATTCAACTTCCTCTTAAAATGCCGGTACATGTGCAGTGTGTAATATATATATTGGCAGTCAGTAAGTCAAAGCACTTTCTTGCAGGTAGAGCTGCAGAAAACTACCACCAGCAACAGATGTCGCACAGTTACAATATGGGAAACTTGAAGAGTAAGGTATAAATGGTTTTGATAATATTTATTAAATTTCACTCTTCATTTAAAATGTTAGTACACATAGAGTTCTTAAGTGTATGCTTGCAAATGGTACCTCACAAATATTTGTTCTTGTTACATCTCCACAAGTCAATCACCAGCAGCAGATGGGTTTGGATACATGTGTGGGAAATTGAACATCCTCTTAAAATGCTGGTAATGTGCAATGTGTAATGTAAACTGGAAGTCAGTAACTCACAGCACTTTGTTACAGGTATAGCTGCAGAAATGTGCCACCACAAACAGATGTCGCACAGTTACATTATGGGAAACATGAAGAATAAGGTAGTAGGGGATTTGATAACCATTTATCAAAATTCAAACTTCACTTAAAATATCAGTACAGATATAACTCTTAAGAGTATGCTGGCAGATCCTAACTCACTAATCTTTGTTCCTGTTACTGCTCCACAAGTCAGTCACCAGCAGCAGATGTCACACAATTATAACCTGGGAACCTTGAAGAATAAGGTACTAGTGTTTTGGATACATGTGTGGGAAACTGAAGTTCCTCTTAAGATACAGGTACATGTGCAGTCTGTAATGTATATTGGCAGTCAGTATGTCACAGAACTTTGTTCCAGGTATAGCTGCAGAAAAACTGCCACCAGCAACAGATGTAGCACAGTTACAATATGAGAAACTTGAAGAATAAGATACTAGTGGTTTTGTTACACATTTATCAAATTTCGCTCTTCACTTAAAATATCAGTACAGATATGGTTCTTAAGAGTATGCAGGCAAATGTAAACTCACAAATCTTTGATCCTGTTGCAGTTCCACAAGTCAGTCGACAGCAACAGATGTCACACAAGTATAAAATGGGAAACTTGAAGAATTAGTTACTAGTAGTTTGGATACATGTGTGGGAAATTGAACTCCAGCTTAAAATACAGGTACCTGTGCAGTGTGTAATGTATATTGGCAGTCAGTAATGCAGAGCACTTTGTTCCAGGTATAGCTCCAGAAAACTGCCACCAGCAACACATGTTGCACAGTTACAATATGGGAAACTTGAGGAATAAGGTAGTAGTGGTTTTGATACATGTGTGGGAATTGGAACATCGATTTAAAATGTCAGTCACCGGCAGCAGGTGTCACAAAATTATAAAATGGGAACCTTGAAGAAAAAGGCGCGAGTGTTTTGGATACATGTGTAGGTAATTGAAATTACTTTTAAAATGGAACTTAAATGTGCAGTGTCTAATGTGTATTGGCAGCCAGTAACACACAGTTACAATATGTGAAACATGAAGAATAAGGTAGTAGTGGTTTTATTACACCTCTATTACATTTTACTCTTCACTTAAAAAATCTGTACTGATATAGTTCTCTTTACAGCTACACAACTCAGTCACCAGCAGCAGATGTCACACAATGATGAAAAAGGAAACTTGAACAATAAGGTACTAGCGGTTTGGATACATGTGTGAGATTTTAACTTAATCTTAAAATGCTGGTACATGTGCAGTGTGTAACGTATATTGTCAGTCAGTAGCTCAGAGCACTTTGTTCCAGGTATAGCTCCAGAAAACTCTAATCAGCAACAGATGTCACACAGTTACAATATGGGAAACTTGAAGAAAAACGTACTAGTTGTTTTGACACATTTATCAAATTTCACCCTTAACTTAAAATATCAGTACGGATATACTTCTTAAGAGTATGCCGGCAAATGATAAATCACAACTCTTTGTTCTTGTTATAGCTCCATGTGTCAGTCACCAGCAAAAGATGTCAGACAAGTATAAAATGGGAAACTTGAAGAATAAGGTACTAGTGGTTTGGATACATGTGTGGGAAATTGAACATCCTCTAAAAACGCTGGTACATGTGCAGTGCATGATGTATATTGGCAGTCAACAACTTACAGCACTTTGTTCCAAGTGTAGCTCCAGAAAACTGCCACCAGCAACAGCTGTCGCACAGATACAATATGGAAAACTTGAAGAATAAGGTAGTAGTGGTTTTGATACACATTTATCAAATTTCACTCTTCACTTAAAATATCAGTGCAGATATAGTTCTTAAGAGTATGATGGAAAATGGTGACTCACAAATCTTTAGTCTTGTTACAGCTCCACAAGTCAGTCACCAGCAGCAGATGTCACACAATTATAAAATGGGAAACCTGAAGAATTAGGTACTAGTGTTTTGGATACATGTGTGGGAATTTGAACTCCACCTTAAAATGCAGGTACATGTGCAGTGTGTAGTGTATAATGGCAGTCAGTAAACTGCAGCAGTTAGTACTAGTTGTAGCCCCAGGAAACTACCAACAGTGGCAAGATCACACAATTACAAAATGGAAAACGTGAAGAATAAGGCAGTAGTGATTTGGATATATCTGTGGGAAATTGAACTTCCTCTTAAAATGCAGGTAGTGTGCAGTGTTTAATGTATATTGGCAGTCAGTAACTCACAGCTCTTCGTTCCAGGTATAGCTCCAGAAAACTGACACAGGCAACAGATGTCGCACAGTTACAATATGGGAAACTTGAAGAATAAGGTAGTGGTTATTTTGATACACATTTGTCAAATTTCACCCTTGACTTAAAATATCAGTACACATATAGTTCTTAAGAGTATGGTAGCGAATAGTAACTCACTATTCTTTGTTCCTGTTACAGCTCCACAAGTCAGTAACCAGCAGCAGAAGTCGCACAATTATAAAACCGGAAACTTGAAGAATAAGGTAATAGTGGGTTGGATACATGTGTGGGAAACTGATCTTCCTCTTAAAATGCTGGTATACGTCCTGTTTGTAATGTATAATGGCAGTCAGTAACTCACAGCACTTTTTCCAGGTATAGCTGCAGAAACCTGCCACCAGCAACAGATGTCGTACAGATACAATATGGGAAACTTGAAAATAAGGTAGTAGTCGTTTTGATACACAATTATCAAATTTCACTTTTACTTAAAATGTCAATACAGATATATTTTTTATGACTATGCTGGCAAATGGTAACTCACAAATCTTTGTTCTTGTAACAGCTAAACAAGTCAGTCACCAGCAGCAGATGTCACAGAATAACAAAATGGGAAACTTGAAGAATTAGGTACTAGTGGTTTGGATACATCTGTGGGAAACTGAACTCCAGCTTAAAATACTGGTAGATGTGCAGTGTGTAATGTATAATGGCAGTCAGTAACTCACAGCACTTTTTCCAGGTATAGCTGCAGACACCTGCCACCAGCAACAGATGTCACACAGATACAGTATGGCAAACTTGAAGAATAAGCTAGTAGTGGTTTTGATACACATTTAACAAATTTCACTCTTCACTTAAAATATCAGTACAGATATAGTTCTTAAGAGTATGCTGGCAAATGGTAACTCAGAAATCTTTGTGCCTGTTACAGCTCCACAAGTCAGTCACCGGCAGCAGAGGCTACACAATTATAAAATGGGAAACTTGAAGAATAAGGTACTAGTGGTTTGGATACATGTGTGGGAAACTGAATTTCCTCTTAATATGCTAGTACATGTGAGTGTTTAATGTATATTGTCAGTCAGTAAATCACAGCACTTTGCTCCAGTTATAGCTCCAGAAATCCGTCACTAGCAACAGATGTCACACATTTACTATATGGGAAACTTGAAGATTAAGGTATTAATGGTTTGGATACACATTTGTCAAATTTCACTTTTCACTTAAAATATCGGTAGAGTTATAATTCTTAAGAGTATGTTGGCAAATGGTAAATGAGTGCTCTTTGTTCCTGTTATAGCTCCAGAAGTCGGTCACCAGCAGCAGACGTTGCAGTTATAATGCAAGAACCTTGAATAATAAGGTGGTAGTGGTTTGAATACATATGACATATTTCACCTTCAGTTTGAAGTTGAGTTAGTGTTTATATTCGCAGGTGGTATCTCTGAGCTCTTTGTTCCAGTTATGGCTCCGATAATCCTCCAGCAGCAGCAAATGTTATGCAGTCTTATAGGGGACAGCTTGAGATATAAGGTAATAGTGTTTTGCATACAACTGCAAACTTGACATTTCACTTAAAATGGTTGTACATGTGCAGTGAGTTTAATTTTATGACATGTGAATGGAGTTCCAGTGATGTATATGTAAATATTGGAATTTGTAACATAGAACTTAGTTTCAGCATCAGCTGAATTTGTTTAATGCATACAGCTATAATCTCTTTAATGATGATAGCAGCAGTCATCAGATTGCAATCCAGTTAAGCACCTGTGAGGCATGAGATGTCAAATGTACTTGTGGGTAATTGGTAGCCTGTGTCGAGGCATGTGGCACCTCAAGGTGTATAAGTACAGTAGCAATTTGATTTCTGCTTTACTTAAAAATTGTTAGCTGTAGCATCCATTCTGAATTTCAAGTATCTTGAAACGATACTGACATCAGTTTCATGTGTATTAACACTAATCTGTACAATATTGTTAATATATGCACATATTTTCCTCAGATGTCAACTTCAATTATGTTTTATTGTAATGATAAGAACACTTAAGCCTCTGCAAACTTGCAGTATGGGCTACCTGCTGAGAAATATTTACTGGAAAAAATCAGAAGAAATGGTTGCTTGAATAGGACAAAAAGGAATACCACTGAAAATGCCAAACATGAATTAGTGAAACATCTTGTGCTCAATAATAAATTTCATTTGCAGAACATGGAAGTTTTCCTGTCTTTGTGGTAGAACACAACAAATTCTCATAATTTTGCTAGTTTATATTCTAGAAAGGGTGCCAGAAATGGAAGAGAGTAATTTTTATTAAATCAGGCATTAAATGTAAGTAGGGTTGGAGTACACATAGGAGGCAACTGGCCTTCCCCACTTTAGCCTGAGGTGCTCCAACACGCATTTCTACTGATGTGCCGGTGGTTATAACACTGGTATCAAACTGCATGGTACCTGCTACTAATGTGACCTACCCTTGCATGATCTGTTGCAGACAGCAAGAAATCCGCTACTGATCCTACTACCTGTCCAGCAGTTGTGGAGAATTTTTTCCCTCGGTGTTTGCCATCACATATTTTGCCCTCTGCCCTAAAAATTGCAATTCTTGTTATATTTTTCATCCATTCTCTATCTGCCGATGGACCTGTATTAGCAGGTAATTGCATCCAGACGTGCGGACACCATCACAGTCCTGCATCCTGTGATACACTGATTAAAAAACTAACCAGAGCAGAGGTGATTGTAGAACTTTTGTTATGGTCACTAAGCTAGTGGCAGTGTGGAGGGGCCCCACTCTTTAAAAAACACAATTCTCTTGAAGGATTTATTTGTCTATTTATTTGGTCCTGTTGATTACATATTATACAGCCAGTGTACAACTAATATAGGACAAGTCAATTGATGCAATTATAGTAGTACATGAACATTTATACATCACATTGCACAGACATTTGTTTATTTAACAATAACAATTGTTTGCATGCAGTATTAAAGCCGGCATTATTCCAAAATCAGTTTAAGTGACTGTTTAAAATAGTAGAATAAGCGAAAGTGCATATTTTTATGCTACTGACTCATATAAGCAAGTAAATTTTCTTCGTGGTCATGGTTTGAATTGAATACAAATTTTAACTGCGTTCCTTGAGAAGAGGTTTAAGTGAAAGTCAAGAGAGTGGAATACATGGGAGTTCACATTTTCTCATAATGAAACAAATAAATTTACATTTTATCACCACAATTTCAGTTAAACTACAAGTAGCATCATCACTCTTTATAACTCTAAGTATTCATTCATTTTATAGAAAGTTTGTTCAATGAGGAGTAATCTTAGTTTCCTTTTGAAAACCTGTACATTATTTATTTCCTTTTTTATATTGATGGGGAGCTTATCAAAGACCTTTATACCTGACTCAGTAACTCCCCTATGTACTTAAGTGAGAGTTGCAGAGCCTTGGTGAAAATTATTCACCTGTCTTGTGTCATGGTTGTGGATGTCACAATTTTTCTGAAACAATTCCCTGTTGTTGGCTACAAATAACATCAGTGAGTATATATACTGACCTGTGATGGTAAGTATCCTGAGAGATTTGAAGAGACCTCTGCAAGATGCCCCATTTGGAACCCCACATATTAGCCTCACTGGTCGTCTTTGTATTCTGAAAACTTTTTCAACACCTGCAGCATTTCCCCAGAAGACTATGCCATAGGAGAGAACAGAATGGATATATGTAAAATATGACAACAACACTACTTCTCTGTCTACTAACTGATGGAGAGCTCTTAGTGCAAAGCACGATGAGCTAAGTTTCTTGACCAGTTGATCAATTTGTTCTTTCCATCTTAGGTGACTGTCTATCTGGATAGCTAGGAATTTTATATGCGTGGTTTCATTAATTTTGTGATTGTTAACATGTATTTCAGGAGCTTTATTTTTTTATTTTTTGTCAGAAACTGTATCATATTGGTTTTTGAAAGATTTAAGGTTAGGCTCTTCGCAGTGAACCATTTGTGTACTTGAGTAGAGACTGTCATGGCTGTATACTGCATTGGGGACATGGAATTATTTATTATTAGTGACTTGCATGGACATTTTGTTTACTGAAAAAGTCAGTCATTATCTGGGGTATTTAAATGTTAACTTCAAATCTAAAACTGCATCAAAAGATAAATTTCAGTGAGTCTTAAACAAGTTTCAGTATCTTGGTTCACATGCTGGACTCTCCAACAATAAAAAACAGTGTTTTGCAGAGAACAGCTATTCAGATGTTAAAATCCCAGAATTTGTGTAGAAGATATCCCTTACATTGTTAGTTTCTTCTGGGATGTAAGCCACATTGCGGTCACACTCTACAGTGTAGTGTTATCAGCATATATAGAGAAGTTTGAAGAACATATTAAATTCATTGCTAGAGACATGCCTTAAGTGAATATGTTTACTACTAATGTGAGTCAGCTAAGTAGTTGCTGCAAGTTTTTATGTTGTTTCTAAAGTGTCTTTAGACAAGGATATTTCTGCTGTTTGTTTCCTGCTCTTCTGTTTCAGATAACTATTCATAAATGCGGCAGCTGCTGAAGCAGCCTGTGGCAGTTTATTGATGTTCCGTGAACAAAGCGTTGTTTGGTCTGGTTGTGTGAAGTGATAAAGAAAAATGTTGCAGTGTAATTGCATATGTCATTGTTTATATATTTCATCATTATTTCTGCTAGTTGTAAGATCTATTTTCATGTAAATCAGAGAACACTGTATAATAGGGACCAACCGAATGAGGCAGTGCAGCCATTAACAGCACTGACCTCATATTCGGGAGGATGGGGTTCGCTCTGCCTGGCCATCCTCATTCTGGTTTTCCGTGGTTTTCCTCGATCACTAAGGCAAATGCCAAGATGGTTCCTTCATATAGGCCACAGCCGACCACGTCCTGCCCTTAAAGAGATTCTTTAAACATTCTGTGTATTCCCATATTTTGAATTATTGATGTTATTTGTATTGCTGTGACAACTGCTGTATTACGTTCAGATATTCTTGGATGAAATAAAAAAGTTTATGTATTTGTATTTGTGGTCACATGTTAAATTACTGAGAAAATTTCAGAGCGGTTATGGCACCGAATTTCCATTCAGGAGCATTGGGCTCCTTCGCCTGTTTGAACATCCTGATTTAGGTTTGATGTGGGTTCCCTAAATTCCTTTAGGCAAATACTTTTGTTGGTTCCACTGAATAGGCCATGCCAGAGTACCTGCCACTTCCTCGTCCAATCCGACTTTGTGCTCAGTCTCTGACATGTTAACTATTTATTGATTCTCTTTATAATGCTGTAACATGTTTTAAATGTTCCATATCGTTGTGGAAAAGTCAGAATAAAATTGATCATCTCAGATATACATACATTTGTGTTGGTTACCATTTTTTTTTATTTTAACTTATATTCCTTTTGTTCCCTGTACTCTTAAGTAATTTGTTGAAACCTCTTGAGCTCAAAGACGGGCACTTACTACCATTTTAGGATATATTTTATGTACAAATATGGTAATCTCTCTCATGTGGCACGGTAATGTGTCTTTGTTGAGGTGATATTACTGTCTCATGAACATAGGTGACAGAGGTGTCTTACATAGAACATACAGAAATTAAACAGCTGTGCAGTAATCTTGTAAGAATATATTTTGTTAATTTTGGGGCAGGATAGGAAACTCACCTCAAGTGAAACAAAAGGTAGTACATCTTCTACCTTCTCAAAAAATGTTTCAAAATTTGTGGCACTACTGTGAGCACAAACACTTGCTGTCTCATACACAGTATGGAAAGCTATGAAATATTGTAGAGTGTATGCAACATGTTAATACTTTCTAGGGGTTTTACACTTACTGAAATGTCTTGAGTATAGTAGGTGATCTAAAAATGGAACATAGTTGAGTATCTGCTCCAAGTATACACCATCACTAATACTTGATAGCATCATGATGAAAAAGTGCCAGTGCTGTATCGGATCAACTTGAAAACAAAGAAACTTAAGTAATTTGGTGAAACTTAGCTTTGTGGCATTAGTGAGAGAAAAATGAGTTTTCTCAATTTGTACACATCCATTGCAATTGGAATTTTTTCATTTAATTAGTTTTTGGCCATTGACTTTGAAACATTTTATACATAGTGTACACTTCAAACATATGTATTGCAGTTGAAGCATTTTATGGAGGCATGTTTGATATGAATACAGTATGCTTACAACAATAATAAGGTCAGATGCTTTGACAGTGTACTTAAATAAAAGTATAGATTTACTTACATTAGAGCCTATTAGCACTTGTGCATACTACATGAACGTTTTTGATTAAAATATGCTTTCTTGTTTTCAAAGAGCTCAATTCAGTTCATTTTCTATTATCTTAAGCAACACTGAAAAATTCTGTTAGGTGCACTCATTGCAATGTTGAGGTGGTTATATGCAAGACTTAACCCTTCACTTTGAGTGCTCATCTTGTCTTTTTCATGAATTAATCTTCCCTATTCAGACAGTTAACTGTCAATATATTAAATTGCAAACAGGTCAAAGCAGGCAGCTGGCATTGAGAGATGAGGTGTTTGGCAAGGGCTCATATTATTGCCTCATATGTGAGACAGAAAGAAAAAAGCAAAACATGGAATCCACTGATAAAGCATTCCCCAGGAAAGGAAATTTTGTATTTCCTATAGATGAATATCTTAATAAGAACTGGTGTAGTAGCTTAAGTAAAAAGTATTATTTCAGTTTTGACAGCACTTGACCACAACAGTCAAGATCAGATTTCTGAAAACTTACTGCAAATTCGTATTACAAACACAATACTATTAATTCATACTCTCACAATCTGGATAGCCAAAGAAGAACTATATAAAAAAGAGTGAAAAGGTATTGTAATGACGTCTGGGACGTTAAACCTTATGAGTTTAACATTATCAATCATTCAATGGAATTCTGTGTACAATAACGCCAAACATAAGAGATATACAACAAACTGAAGGCTTGGAGATATGTGATTAGTCATTCTCCGACCACAAAATCAAGACCCTCACTGTACATTGGATTAGTTTGTTTTTGTTCCAGGGACCCAAAAATGAGATGATTCTCATGGATGTGGAGCATGTCAAAGTATAACACAAAGCATTTTAATATAATACTTATCATCGTCATCTGTCACGAGATTGTCAAAATATGTGAATATATTGCAGTAAACTGGAGCTGCTAATATGTACAGAATTAATACACTGCCAGAATACAATATAGTTATGCATTTTTAATACATTCGTCATACACAGAATACCTGATCTTGAATGTTGTGACCAAGTGCTGTCAAAACTGAAATATACTGGTAGCAGAATTTTTATGTAAGCTGGTCTAAGAGTCCCTGTTAAGATATTCATCTATAGAGTAGGAGGAGTTGCCTATCAAAAAGTCTTTCAAACTCTCTGAAAACCGTGCTTTATCTGAAACCAAGTTTTTAATGGTTGCTGCCAGTTTATCGAAAATGTGAATTCCTGAATAATGGACCTGTTTTTGGTCCAAGATAAGTGATTTCAGATCTTTATATAGATTGCTGTTCTCATTCCTAGTATTGAAACTACGTATTGTGCTAATGATTGGTAATACTTGCAACAAATTTCATTAAGGATTAAATATACTAGCAAGCAGCGGTTAGAATATGAAATTCCATGGACAGGATTCCACATGGTGTTCATGAATTTATATCACAAACGATTTTTATTACACGCTTTTACTTGCTAAAAACTGTTGCTCCGTTTGATGAGTTACCCCAGAATATAATCCCTTATGACATAATAGAATGAAAGTATGTAAACTTTTTTATATTTGTGTCTCCTACATCTGACTCCATTCTAACTGCAAATACAGACTTGTTTAGGAGCTTTAGCAATTCTGTGGTAAGCCCTTCCCAACTGAATTTGTTATCGAGTTATAGTCCCAGAAATTTAACACTGTCAACCTTTTCGATCTGCATCTCTTCATATGTTATGGGATTACAGAACCTTACGTCACGGGTCAAAGCAGACGGGTGGAATCGGACGCTTACATTCACCCTATGTTATACACATGCTGCAGCTGGAGAAATCGAGCAGTTTTCCAACTAGCGAACTCACACCTTCCCCCATATGACAATCTTGTACAGGAGTAAACGAATCTGTCACATTACATATATTTCTGTGTTGTATTACCTGGCAGTACACTTATTATATTAAGTAAACAACACAAGAAATTAAGCTTCGAAATTGGCCTACAGTATTCAGTTTACATATTACTTCAAACTTAAAAACGCACGTTGTTAACATTTTACTTAAACAGTGCTGTGGCGAATTCCGCGTACTTTCTGTTGCAGCTGCGAGGATAATATTTCTAATAGCGACCGACAACCAACATACATATAATATGAAACACGAATAATCGTTCTAACATCAACTGAAATATACCCGGAGTTAATTAGCTAAGGTCATTTCGCACTACTCGCATTTATACTGATAACTGAACTAATAATTATAAATAAAGAAACTGATGTATTCCAATTATGTCGTTATTTAACTGTAAGCCCGTCGGAGTATTCAGTATTGAAAAATAACTTGACAGTTATTAACAACCGTTAAAAATAATGGTTACTTCAGAATAACCGTTTCGGCCATCCCAAGTAATTGCAGATACGTATGTGTAGCTGTTGTCCCACGACTTCATACTCGTGACTCTTTGAGTGTAGAATCCCCCATCACTCCATCATTCACAACTTACATATAGACTCACACACCACAGTGCAAGCCCTGCAAAAATAGTAAACTGACTAGCCGAAAAAATTAACAGGGTTACCCGCATATCTTTCAATATTTTAAAGAACGCATCACCACAAGCATTCGTGAGTACGAACAATTTTCTTTCCAAACAAACAAGAGACATGAACTGGTTTACAACCTTTGTTAACAAACTAAAAATACTGAACAGACACAGACAAGGAGGTTTTTGTTACTTCCAACTGTTTCGTGTTAAGCTTTTTATTGCGGCATCAAAAAAAGGGTGGTTGGTTGAATGCACTGTTGCTTGGCGTCGCCGACAGATGTCAGCTCGGCACGCTGCCGAGAAAAACATGGCGATCCTTTCGCCTCCGTCTCCTGTCGCCGTCTGCTGTGAATTGCCTGTACCCTAGCGTGTCCATTTCATTTTCATTGAAAAAGGGGGCATTTAAAATAAATTAGAGAAAAACCTGGGACAATGAAGAAAACAAAACGGGACATAAATATTGTATTGACTAAATTTAATATACATACAAGTTTACCTTTACAACGTGCATTCAGATGATCCCAAATCACTTTTCACAATTATTCTGCCACACTATCACCGTACTTTTCACTTTTATGTGCTTTATCAAGAAGTACATTTTCGTTTGAAATTGTATCATAAAAGTCAGTACACGATACACCGTTAAAGTTACTTTTGACAATGAGCAAGGTCCTCACTGCTTCAATTTTCATTCTGTTTTTTTTTTTTCATCTGACCACAAAGAGTTCACCAACCATAACACACGTTCCACAGCAGCATTTGACCCACGAATTGCCAGACAAAACTCCACCAAATGAATCATTTTTTTCATGTTAATGTTTTTATTTTTGAAATAAGCAAATATTTTACACCATGTTGCACTAACACTTTCTTTGTCTTCTTCTTCACTTTTTATGAAGTTCTGTGCACATGAAAATCCATCGAACAGTTCGTCTTCATCAACAGGAAAAATTGGTACAATACTTTTAACAAAAACACAACAGTCCTGAATATCCTTCCACTATAGCTGCTCCTTTTCAGTATTAACCCAGTCAAATGCTTTAAAAGGTGTGATAAACACCATTCTTTAATATACTCAATGCAAGAGTCATAGAAGATGCCAGCATAAATATGAAATTGTTCTACAGTAATTTCACCCTCTTCTTCCAGCTTTCTTAGAGTCTCATGTGCAAAGGATGCGATAAATCTTTCAGATTTTCATCTCCGGCGGTACCTCGTAAAGAGTACCGCCCTTCAATAGTGGCATTCGCCTCTGATCGAAGCGTTAGGACTTTTGCAGGGTCAGCCAGCCAGCAGCCGTCCAGCCGTCCAGCCGTCCAGCAGCAGCAGCAGCGGCGGTCCAGTCTGTGGCAGCAGCAGCTGCAGCGTTCCTGCCAGCCAGCCAGCCAGCCAGCCAGCGTTCCTGCCTGCGGTCGCCTCCCACCACCACCAGCAGAGTGGCCCCAGTCGGCGTTCCACCGGTCTTCGTCCGTCTACTGTCTTCTTCTGTACTTTTCGTCCTGTCCTGTCTCTTTTCCTCCTTGTCATCATGTCAACCCCCACCACCACTACCACCACCACCGCAATGGTGTATACCTCTCCCTCCGCCGCCACCACTACCATTACATGGTGTGCCCAATCGCCCCCTTTCTTCAGCCCCAACACACTGTACTCACCTCGCACTACCTCCTTCACCACTCCGATAATCCCCTCCCGATAGCGCGTGGCAGAATAGCCATTGGTCACCACCGGCAGATCCCTGTTCGGATTCAATATCTCCTTCCCGACCCCACAGAACACCTGATCCTTAGTCTCTTCCTCACTGGTCTTACCATCACCTGCGCCACCATCTATGTCCGTCCAAACGCCCCTATTCCTTTTGACGTCCTCTCCCACATTGACCGTACCTTCTCCTCCTACATGATCGCCGCCGACCTTAACATCCATAGTCGTTCCGCAGCCCAGTTATGACGGTGGCATCGGTTCCTCTCCTCCCTCCAAGGCGACCTCGTCCCCATTCCCCAGCACACCCGCCCTGAATCCAACTCCACTCCCGATGTGATCCTCTCCTCCCTTAACCTCCTTGGCCGCATAGCGATGGACGTGCTGGACCCCTTTGGCAGTGACCATCTCTCTGTCCTCCTCACTGTTTCAGACGGTCGTTGACCCCGTCACGACCCTCATAATGACCCTCCCCCTAAGTACGTCCATGATTATTCCCATGCCGACTGGAATGCCTACAGGGATACCCTCTCTACCCAGGTCGATAGCCACCATCTCACCTACCACCACCCTGATGATATTACCCATGCTGCCTCCTTTCTCCAGCATACCTTGTCTGAGGCCGTGGAGGCCAACGTCCCTTCCATCACCATCCACCCCCACCATACTACTTTACAACCAACGGCTGTCCTCCTTCTCCGTGAATCCCGCCATCTCTACCGTGCCATCCTACACACATGACCCGGACACACTACGACACCACCGGCAACTACGACGACACATCAGAAACTTGCTCATGGCTAAGAAACTCCAGGACTGGCGACAGACATGCACCTGTCTTAATGCTACACTTCCTATCAACTCGTCCAAGTACTGGTCAGCCTTCCGCCGCCTTACCAGATCTAAGCCCCCTCCTTACTACCCTCTCCTTCATGATGATCACCCCTCCCCTGATAACCTTAGTAAGGCCAGTCACTTTGCCTCGTACCTTTTCAATGTCTTTACCATCCCCTACGATCCCCTGTTCGATTACTCCCTCTTCCCGGATGTCCGCAATCGAACTGACACCTCTGTCCCTCCCCTCGCACCTGGTTTCCAGTACTTGGAACACATTGCACTTACCGAACTCAATGCCCCCATCACTACTCAGGATCTCATCGCTACACTCCGCACGAAACGCAACACCACTCCTGGTCACAATCGTGTCACCTATCGCCACCTTTGTGGAGCTCCTGCCGCCTTCCTCTCCAGTCTGGCCAGGCTCTAGAATGTGGTCCGGCTACTACCCCGACCTGTGGAAAACCTCCCGCATCCCGATGTTCCTTAAACCCGACAAACCGCCGTCCGCTGTCTCCTCCTACCATCCCATCAGCCTTACCTCGGTCTTCAGCAAGGTCCTGGAGCGCATCCACCCACATCTCTGCCAGCACTGCCTCCTTACCATTACCCAGTGTGGCTTTCGGCCGTCCTTCTCTAGCGATGACCTTCTCCTTCACCTCACTCATCTCCTTTCCAAACAGCTTAATTCCCATCGCTCCGCTATCTTCATCTCTGTCGACCTCGAACGCGCCTATGACCGTGTGTGGCATTTCGGTCTCCTCTTCAAGCTCCAAACCTTCGCCCTTCCTATTAACTACATCCATCTGATCGGGTCCTTTCTCTCCCAATGTCCTTCCTACGTCACCATCCATAACACAGATTCCTACACCTTCTTCCCCTCCACCGGTGTGCCCCAAAGTTCTGTCCTCCCCGCTCTTGTGTACCTTTTTATACGGCGGACATGCTGCCGCCTCCACCCCTCATCCACCCTCTCCAGTACGCCGATGACACCGCCTTCCTTGCCCTCGCCTCCACCCTGCAGTGCTCCCAACACCTTGTCCAGTCCCATATTGACTGATTCACCACTTGGTGCAACCAGTTTTTGCTTAAGGTCAATCCTTCCAAAACCCAGGCGACCACTGTAGGCAAAACCACCTCTTCCTTCCGCCTCCTCGACTTTTATGTCACTGTCTATGGCCGTCCTATCGCCCTCACCCCCACCCTTAAGTACCTTGGCGTCACCCTAGACTGTCGCCTCTCCTGGACCCCCCACCTCTGGACAATCCAAGCCAAGGCATGCTCCTGACTCCATCTCCTCAAGCTCCTTTCTGGCCGTACATGGGGTCTGGACCCCTCCACCATCCTCCACTCCTATAAATCCCTCATCTGCCCTATCCTCTGCTACACTCACCCTGCCTGGATCGCCACTCCTCCTACCTTTTACAAATTCCTTCAGATCCTTGAACGCCATGCTCTTTGCCTCGCCTATCGCATCCGTCTCCCCTCCCTCAAGCGGATCCTGTACGACCTTGTTCCGTTCCCCCACCTCCTCGTTTTCCTCGAACAGGATCCTCTACACCTCCTGTAAACTCGATCGCCCTCACCTGCTTGTCTCTACCGGACCCGCCCGCCTGTATCTCCACGTCCCACCTGCTCTCCATCTCTCCACTCTCCTTACCCTCTCCCAAGGTGGCTTCCACCAGCTCCCCCTCCCTGATGATGCCCTCCTCCCCTCCACCTACCCCTCCTTCCAACTTTGATACTCCCCTTCCACTTCCTGTGTTTGTTCCTATGGGCACCCTCTCTCCCTTCTCTCCCCCTTCCCACCCTCCTCCCTTTTTCCCCCCTCCTCCCCCCAGGCTTCCCTTACCCCCATACCTTCATTCCTCCCACCATCTCCTCTGCCATGGCATCTTTGCTCACCCATCTCCCCCCCCCCCCACCATCTTCTTCCCCTCTCAGCAGGTCCCCGGACTCACACACGTTTAAGTGGACATTCGCGTGTGAATGGCTACGTGTTATTTGTTTCTCTGTGTCTACTGTTTTTTTCCTCACAGTTTGTTCTGTATACTCTGTGTCTCCTTTGTATTTTCTTTGTAAAACTTGTAGCTGAAGAGCAGCGTAGCGTGCTGCTGCCAGCCCACCTTTCTGTAAGGTGTTAGATAACAATAAAGAAAAAAATTCAGATTTTCTACACTGTTATTCGCCCAATAATTTATTTATTTCTTGATAAACTTCCACTATTGTGATTTCTTGTTTCTCAATATATTTAATTGTTGTGGAGAAAGGTTTTAGCTGGCTAACAAGAAAATGCAGAAGAACAATAGACACAGGGTTATCAAAGAATTGTTTATGGATAACAGGACACTTATCAAAGGAAATTCTTTCCAACGCTGGTAGCAGAGATAGCCACCTTTTCTTGCTGTGGCCAAGTACAGTTTTGTATTCAGTTTCAGTAAACTTACAGAATGACTTCAGAGATTCAACCATTACTGTATATATGTGGAAATGCCGGTAGATTTTGTTCACAATTAATTGGCAGTCGATGGGTAGGCAATCTGAGCCAGTTTGTAAGGAATTGTGCACCACATGTGCTGGACAGCCAACACCTACTATATTATTCACTGTGTTCTGTTGCAGTTTATAGAACAAATTGTTTTTTTCCTTTCCTCTGCTTCCCACCAAAATTGGTGTTAGTGTTGTCTGCAGAAACTGCAATCACCTTTCCCTCAAGATCATATTTCTTTAAAACCTCCAGCACATATTTCTGAAGTAAATCTGAAGATTCTCCAGGTAAATTAACCAATTCGAGCACTTTCACCGTGATGTCATTTTCAGGGTGAAAATACCCGATAAGGAGAGGAACCAACTTCAAATCCAGATGCCACGATGTATCAATCATTACTGAAATGAATCGAGCACTTTTCAGTTCATTTAAAATCTGCTGAGCTGCATACGGTGCAATAACATTTGAAATGATTGCATTACATTTTGTGTGTCCACATTCGAATTTAGGATTGAAAAGTTTTTAACAACTGCTGTAGTACAGTCCATTGACTTAAAGCTACGGTTATGCATTGCACTGTGCTATGCAAACGTAGCTTCTTGTGCTGCCAGCTGCCTATGCATTTCTGTTACTGATTTTAAGTTTACATAGTAGTCACTCACAAATTTATTTGCTCTTTTCGTTTGATCACCCATGCGATGTTTCTTAGTCTTAATGTGATTCACAATGTCAGACCTTCCACCGTGACCAATATCAAATTTTGATCTGCACAACGTACATTCTACAGTTTCTCCACTACCACTGATAAAAGGAAACTCGCTTTTTATACTGCTGTTGAAATTACACTTTCGTTTGGCATAATGGAACAGTGACTGCACAGTGCAAAACATTAACAGTGTGGTGACGGATGCCAGAGAGCAAGTATCAGTGGTGTAGAGTATCTCTGGACCGAAAGGACGGATTCAGTGGATCGATTTAGAAGAGAAGAAACTTCGTTGTTATTCGTAACCTATAGTGCGTTTAAAATTACTTGCGATTTTTGACAGTTCGGTACATGTTTGGGGTATGCTGAAAGTCATCACACGCTTCCTAGCGTAAATAATTTCGCAGTTAATAGGAAGTCAAACAACCAGTAGCGTAAAATACTCTAGCCAAGCGGAATCAAAAAAAAAAAGGGGGGGGGCGTTTGTGCGTCCCCAAAAAAACTTTCGGGACAGCGGGACATTTTGGTAATAAACGGGACTGTCCCGTGAAAACCGGGATGAATGGACACCCTACTGTACCCCGGAGCAAACACTAAAGGTTCAAATGGTTCTAAGCATTATGGGACTTAACATCTGAGGTCATCAGTACCCCAGACTTAGAACTACACTACTGGCCATTAAAATTGCTACACCACGAAGATGACGTGCTACAGACGCGAAATTTAACCGACAGGAACAAAATGCTGTGATATGCAAATGATTAGCTTTTCAGAGCATTCACACAAGGTTGGCGCCGGTGGCGACACCTATAACGTTCTGACATGAGGAAAGTTTCCAACCTATTTCTCGTACACAAACAGCAGTTGATCGGCTTTGCCTGGTGAAACGTTCTTGTGATGCCTCATGTAAGGAGAAGAAATGCGTACCAACACGTTTCCGACTTTGATAAAGGTCGGATTGTAGCCTATCGCGATTGCAGTTTATCGTATTGCGACATTGCTGCTCGCGATGGTCGAGATCCGATGAATGTTAGCAGGATATGGAATCGGTGGGTTCAGGAGGGTAATACGGAACGCCGTGCTGGATCCCAACGGCCTCGTATCACTAGCAGTCGAGATGTCAGGCATCTTAGCCGCATGGCTGTAACGGATCGTGCAGCCACGTCTCCATCCCTGAGTCTACAGATGGGGCCGTTTGCAAGACAACAACCATCTGCACGAACAGTTCGACGACGTTTGCAGCAGCATGGATTATCAGCTCAGAGACCGTGGCTGCGGTTGCCCTTGGAGCTGCATCACAGACAGGAGAGCCTGCGATGGTGTACTCGACGACGAACCTGGGTGCACGAATGGTAAAACGTCATTTTTTCGGACGAATACAGGTTCTGTTTACAGCATCGTGATCGTCGCATCCGTGTTTGGCGACATCGCGGTGAACGCACATTGGAGGCGTGTATTCGTCATCGCCATACTGGCGTATCGCCCGGCTTGATGGTACGGGGCGAGTAGTGTGCGTAAATATAACTAACCTGAGGACATCACACACATCCATGCCCGAGGCAGGATTCGAACCTGCGACTGTAGCTGCAGCACGGTTCTGGACTGAAGCGCCTAAAACCGCTCCGACACAACGACCGGCGTGGACCAAACAAAGGCGAACGATCAGTCCACAACGATAGCGTTCTCTGCAATTTGCCTGTACTTACGAACAAGCTGTTACGCAATACGAGTAAAAGACAGAACAGTCCTGTCGAACGAGTAATGAGCGAGCGAACACAAGCGAATGTGTTTCTTTGGCGCTTAATTCACATACACAGATATACGATAGTACACTACTGTAGCGAAATAGTTGCAATGGAAAGCAGTGATACGCAGACAGAACTGTAGTTTATCCCAGCTCTGCTGTTGGTGATGCAGAAAGCAACGCAGCGAAGGAAAAGAAATATATGGGCGTCTGAATTTTTGCACAAGCTCACAAATACGTGGCGGTAGTGCACGAGTCATTGAATTAACAGCTCCCGACTTTATGAGGCCTGTGTCGAAATTTTACGTGTATGTGTGTGGACGATTACTGAATTCAGCTTGTTCGGTATTAAGTTTGAAACAGGTACTCCTGATGAGGAGTTCTTGATACCACTCCTGATGCACTGGAAGTTTTTGACGACATCGAGGAGGTTAGGTTAGGTTAGGTTAGAACCTATTTTACGTATGAAGTGGGCTATATTCTAGCCTCCTAGGATGGCGTGGATACCACGACGCCTCTGTGCTTGAAGACGAGAGCTGCAGAGCGGCTTTTGCTGTCATAACATGCACATAAATGAGATGTATCTGTGTCGAAACGTACGTGTCGAGTGCAGAACACTCTGTCCTCAGTTACTGTAATTGCCAGACAAGTTTCACATACATACGGGATGAAAAATAAACACTGTGCCATAGAAGTTATATGCGCTTTTACTTTGTGAAGCCACTTGCCTGTTCTCACCAGGGGTTACCGTCAGAAGGGACCACCATCTTAGAAAAGAACAGGCCGTTAATGATTTTTTTTTTCCATTTTCATATGCGCATCTTACGAAAATATGTAGTTTCAGTGATACACTGCCCTAATGATCTCTCCAAAACGCATTGTTCAGAATGTGATTTATTATGCTACAGTGCCAGAATGTACGACTTCGGTCTGTAAAGTTTCTCCTATGAGGTTATGAGTAGATAATATTTAATTTACGTTATGAAAGTACATGTTACTGTTATACATTGAAGAGGCAAAGAAACTGGTGTAGCTGCTTAATACCGTGCGGGGCCCCCGAGAACATGCAGGAGTGCCGTAATACGACGTAGCATGGACTCAACTCATGTGTGAAGTAGTTCTCAAAGTAATTGACACCAGGAATCCTGCTGAGCTCTCCATAAAGCGGTAAGAATACGAGGGGTTTCAGTGGGGTAACCCGAATGTAAAGACAGCTCAACAATCAAGGCGCTCTATCCAGAATTCAGAAGTTGTCAAAATGTTGGGAAGCTGTCACTAGCAGAAACACTAGGGACAAACAAACAACAATAGTGAAAAAATGAGTATGACAGGATACACATTACAAATAAATAACGCCACATGTGTAGTGCACACGATTGCAAGCGACACGATCCACAATGAGGAGAAAGTGTAGCAAAATATGGAAGTGTTACCACATAAACATGAATTACAATGACAAAAACCCTGTTTGGCACTTAAAAAGTACATTTGTAAATTTAGAAAAAAAAACAAATATTGCATGTATATATCTACTGGATAAAAACATAAAAGAATTGACATTTAGAAAAAAGGGGTATCTAAGGGGAGTTACACTTAAGTACCCAAAATATATGATCAAACAATTAACATAAATGAAGGGAGCTGCAGCATAAAATGTGGCTGCAAATGCATCATCTAAAATATGTAAACTAATACTCAGCAACAAAAAAAATCAATTTACATACAGAATAACTAAAGTCGAAAAATTAGCTAAGTAAATGTTTTAATAATTGACATCGTGGTGTCAAGGTATTTGTGATGCTTACTAATCGGCTGATCATTAAGCAGGTGATCATTAACTGCACATGCATGTTTGAGAATTTACAATTCTTCCAGAAGCCCAAAACAAAATCCAGTATAATTATATTCCTAATGAATAGCCTCATAAAGATAGAAGTGCTACACCCCCCTCCACCCCCCACCCCCCCGGCCCATAAACTGCAGTGTAATGTCTGCCAAACATTTTAAGTACACCCGACTGGTAGGAAGTTTTAAGGCTTAATTCAGTGAAGACCTGTTAACCAAGAATGGCCAGATGAAGCAGCATTCAGTCACTTTCGAGCATTTTAGGAGAACAGGGCATCGACCACCCTTGCTGGATGGTCTCCAGACTCTGCATTATGCCAAAAACAGGCAAGAAACGTGACCTTCTGGTTGAATTGGAAACTCACAAGCGTGCCTGAACAGTTAATTACCATCTCCTTAACGATCGGCTGTTTAGAAAGAATCAGAATTATTTTGACATCCTGATGTCAGTTTTTAAAAATTTTTTAGTTTCGTTATTCTGCATTTGAGTCGCTTTTTGCTGCAGATTGTTCAATTTATTTTTAGATGACGCATTACCTGCCAATTTTTATGCTGTCCGACCCTTTGCTTATGTAATGTATTTATTCTTGCACTTTCTTTTTTTAACTTGTACTCCACTTGGGTACCTCACACTTCTGACAATGTCAATTATTTTATATGTTCCAGTGCACAATGCTTTGACCTGCTAAGGTCCCAGAAAAGCATATGGACTTAAGCAAGAGAAAGCGTACTCTACTGGAACATAGGGCAGGAGTTGACAACATGCTGTTGATGAAAACATAAATGTAACTGGAAATTCAACCATGTAAAAATGGGCACAAATTCCCAAAGCCATTTATGGCACTAAAATAAGGCACTTCAAAAGTGTTTATACATTATCTGTATCTTCACAATACTATGTCCTTCAGAACTGCATCCAAATATGAAGGAACAGGCACTGTCACTGACAATTATAGCAGTGGTGAACATTACGGGTTTAAGCCCCGGACAAGAACAAATATTCACGTGTCGCAAACAGCTGACATCAATGTATAGTTGCAGTATGCAAACCTGTTTTGTAATGTTTAGAACTGCTGTAATGGCCAGTGATGTGCCTGCTCTCTCAGACGTGTATGGAAGTCTGAAGGAATGTACTGTGATGCTACAGACACTGTATAAACACAAATTGGAAAAATCAATGATGTATCTATTCCTCAACTGGCAAAAATGACGGTATGACAAACCCCAAAAGAAATACTATGCTTGGATAACTCAAATGAGACAGAAATCAATAGATGTATTACAGAAATTCTTCCAATCCGTGGCATACAGCAAACCAGTGCTTAACAGTATTGGTTGAAAACAGTCCTGGTTACAATTTTAGTTTTTTATTTTTCAACGACGCGTTTCGCCTTATTTAGGCATCTTCGGGTTATCTTTTCTAGATGGACGAGAGAGGCACCAAGACCTGTAAAACGCGTTCCCGTTCGCAGGAGCGAGTAACAGAGTAAGATGGGGGCTCAGGCAGTAAGAATAATGCATATTGTACGTGTACATACGTACAAATGATTACAGTTTCAGAAAAAAAAATCATTATTTTTTCAAGAGAAGCAGCTTCACAAATTGAGCAAGTCAATAACACATTAGTCCACCTCTGGCATTTATGCAAGCAGTTATTTGGCTTGGCATCAATTGATATAGTTGTTGGAGGGCCCCATGCCAAATTCTGCTAAACTGGCATGCTATATCATCAAAATCCTGAGCTGGTTGGATGGTCCTGCTCTCCCCATAATGCTCCAAACATTCTCAATTGGGAAAATATCCAGCGACATTGGTGGCCAAGGAAGGGATTGACAACCATGAAGACAAGCAGCAGAAACTCTCAAGATGTAAGGGCAGATTACCTTGCTGAAATGTAAGCCGAGGATGGATTGTTATGAAGAGAAACAGTCGAACCTTTTCTGTATCCAGAAAGGCCCGTACAGGACCTGCAACATGTGGTCGTGCATTATCCTGCTGAAATGTAGGGTTTTGCAGGGATCGAATGAAGGGTAGAGCCACGTGTCGTATCACATCTGAAATGTAACGTCCACTGTTCAAAGTGCCGTCAATGCGAACAAGAGGTGAATGAGGCGTGTAACCAAAGGCACCCCATACCGTCACGCTGGGTGATACGCCAGTATGGTGACGACAAATACACGCTTCCAATGTGCGTTCACCGCGATGTCGCCAAACGCGGATGCGACCATCATGATGCTGTAAACAGAACCTGGATTCATCCGAAAAAATGACGTTTTGCCATTCGTGCACCCAGGTTCGTCGTCGAGTACACCATCGCAGGCTCTCCTGTCTGTGATGCAGCTTCAAGGGTAACCGCAGCCACGGTCTCCGAACTGTTCGTGCAGATGGTTGTTGTCTTGCAAACGCCCCCATCTGTTCACTCAGGGATCGAGACGTGGCTGCACGATCCGTTACAGCCATGCGGATAAGATGCCTCTCATCTCGACTGCTAGTGATACGAGACCGTTGGGATCCAGCACGGCGTCCCGTATTACCCTCCTGAACCCACCGATTCCATATCCTGCTAACAGTCATTGGATCTCGACCATCGCGAGCAGCAATGTCGCGACACGATAAACCGCTATCGCGATGGGCTACAATCCGACCTTTACCAAAGTCGGAAACGTGGTGGTACGCATTTCTCCTCCTTACACGAGGCATCACAACAACGTTTCACCAGGCAAAAATCGGTTGGAAACTTTCCTCATGTCAGCACGTTATAGGTGTCGCCACCAGCGCCAACCTTTTGTGAATGCTCTGAAAAGCTAATCATTTGCATATCACAGCTGTCGGTTAAATTTCGCGTCTGTAGCACGTCATCTTCGTGGTGTATCAATTTTAATGGCCAGTATTGTAGAATATCGTCGACTTATCTCTCTGCTGTACGGTTGTCAAGGACGACAACCAAAGAGGCTCTTCTATGAAAAGACATGGCACCCGAGACCATATGGTAGTCTGGCCATATCGTGGGCAACATTCAGGTTGGCATCTCGAAACACATCTTCAACCTGGAATCTCCTTGACTGGAGTAGAACTGTCTTCAGAGACGCATCCCACTTATAACTGAGCCTGGATGAGAAGCAAAGACGTGTCGGGTGATGCTGCAGACAGCACTGGGCTACCAATCTGACTGTCAGCCACCACACTGACCGCCAACGAGGAGTCGAGGTCCACGGTGCCATTTCCAATCCCAAAGAAAGCAGGTGTTGACGAGGACAATGGAATGTAGTCGAATTAAATCGGGTGATGCTCAGGTAATTAGATTAGGAAATGAGACACTTAAAGTAGTAAAGGAGTTTTTCTATTTGGGGAGCAAAATAACTAATGATGGTCGAAGTAGAGAGGATATAAAATGTAGACTGGCAATGGCAAGGATAGCGTTTCTGAAGAAGAGAAATTTGTTAACATCGAGTATAGATTTAAGTGTCAGGAAGTCGTTTCTGAAAGTATTTGTATGGAGTGTAGCCATGTATGGAAGTGAAACATGGACGATAAATAGTTTGGACAAGAAGAGAATAGAAGCTTTCGAAATGTGGTGCTACAGAAGAATACTGAAGATTAGATGAGTAGATCACATAACTAATGAGGAGGTATTGAAAAGAATTGGGGAGAAGAGGAGTTTGTGGCACAACTTGACTAGAAGAAGGGATCGGATGGTAGCATATGTTCTGAGGCATCAACGGATCACCAATTTCGTACTGGAGGGCAGCGTGGAGGGTAAAAATCGTAGAGGGAGACCAAGAGATGAATACACTAAGCAGATTCAGAAGGATGTAGCTTGCAGTAAGTACTGGCAGATGAAGAAGCTTGCACAGGATAGAGTAGCATGGACGGCTGCATCGAACCAGTCTCTGGACTGAAGACCATAACAATAAACACATGGGCGTTCTGAATTTATTGTAATAAATGCACATAAATCAATTCATAACACATAGTTTATTGCCAATATGGGCAAAAATCAAACAAATTATGGATAATTCCCTATACAATATCCAGTGTCATAGGCACCTTAGAGCTAGGCGAGACAATGCCCAGGGGGCCAAAACTCTATGGGCCCCTCGGCCTCAATGAACGACGTTCGGAAAAGTTATATAACATCTTAACTGAAACAAGAATTTTCGGCTTTTAGTTTTTTGGTCCTTGCCCAAATGCTCGAACGGCACGAACTGAAATCACAAAAATTTCTCCCACCTCCGGAACATAACATAATAGCGTGTGTTGTTTCTCCACTACACGTCCTGCAAGCTTCTGCACTACTGGTCCCTCACAATTGAACACAGCAGACGGACAGCCAGCCATAAACGAACGAAAAAAAACTAATTATTTCCTTCTATCATCATCTGAATACTGGAGCGATGGTAGGCTGACCCGAATCACGTGGAACGAATATACAGGGCGAGCACAAAGTTCTTGCCCTGATTATAACAATTTATTACAGAATAATCGTTTTACATAATAATCTACATTTGATGCCGTTACATAGGTTAGTGTTAATAGCTTTTTTTTTTTTTTTTTTTTTTTTTTTAAAGGACGCCTTACGTTAGTCGAGCCTGTATTCTATCTCCCGCCAGGTGTTTCGTAATATGTGTTCTGTGACAGTACCCACAGCAGCTTGTATCCTAGCCTTCAGTTCGTCGACGTCAGCAACTGGTGTGACGAATGTTCCTGATACAGCCCCACAAAAAAAAAGTCAAGGGGCGTAATGTCTGGAGAGTGGGGTGGCCAGGGTGTTGGACCGTTCCTTTCAATCCACCGATCCGGAAATGTTTCATCCAGGAAATCACGCACCATCAAAGCCCAGTGTGTGTGTGGGGGGGGGGGGGGGGTGGAGGGGGGGGGCGTGCTCCACCTTGCTGGAAAATTATATCCATGGTTGATATTCTTCTTTCTGTGGGGCAATGAGCTGTTGCAAAACGTCTAAGTAAATGTTAGCGATAATGGATTTTTCCGCGAAGAAAAATGGTCCAAAAACCTTGTTACGCATGATGCCGCACCAAACATTCACGTTCTCGCTGTAACTGTACAGTAGCATGTGTAGGGTGACCAAACATCCGGATTAATCGCGACATGTCCTCTTTTTAGTTCTTTGTCCGGGGTACGGGCGGATTTTTAGTGTCCGGCTTTTTTCGCAAAGTTGAGAGTCATACAGTTAAATTTACAGTTCGTCCCGTTCTATTGCTCTTTTCTTAAATACTTTAACTATTGGCACAGCCTTCGTGATAAACACGCACGAAGGCGGTGTTAGTAAGTGGCACCAGGATCGTCGATGTTATCGTTTATCTACTTATAAGCGAATGCAAATATCGATTATTTAAAATTATCGTTTCGTATCTTCGCTTTGTATTGGCTCGGATTCCTGTAGTGGACGTGTGATTTGTGAGCGTAATTTTTAACCGAGTAAGTTACGTAAAATATTTGGCTATGCCTAAACGAAAGTGCACATTTTCTGATGTCCTTTCCTGCAAATATCCGGCATTAAGAAAGGGAGAAATGAATTTGAAGCGGAATGAAAGATACGTGGAGCTGGAACGAACGTCTCAATGGACAATAAAGGTAAGAAATAACTCGACAGATTAACTGTCATGGTTTTATTTCATTGTTTCATAGTCATTCAGTTTGTTTGTATTCGGAAGTTTGAAGTCCAGTTTACATGTCGTCAGCTGCTGCTTGAATGACGTTGGTAGCGCTGCGTCGAATGAAGGGAGGTGAATGGTCTTACGTTTTTCGCTTTGTAAACAATTCCGTGTTGTTGACATAACAAAACAATTGACGCCACACTGTCACCATAATCAATGTTTTTAATTTTTTTTTATATTGCTCAGTTAACCCCCACCTGACCATCAGTAACAATTAACTACTAGTTTTACCGGCAATTCCCAACAGTCACGTGACATGTCCAAAGTGACGGGTGGTATCCACATCTGCAGTTGAACCGTTTGATGTGTTCTCTTTTTCCATATTTTGTCCTCCTTTTTGAAGCTGTTTGTCCTCCTTCCTAAACAATTGCATCTGGTCACCCTAAGCATGTGGAGACTCTGAACCCCATTTTGTCTATTTACCATTCCACTGACATGAAACGTGGATTCATCGGTAAAGCATATGCGATTTCAGTAATCGTTAGGGCCATCAATCCTGTTGACAATCGCAGTTGCAAATTCAGCACGTGTCAGCAAATCATTCGGTTGCAAGGCCTGCACGATTTGCACTTTGCAAGCGTGCAACCTAAACCTTTCACGAAGAAACTTCACCACACTTGCTTGCGGTAGTTGAAGTTCACGTGATGCTTGACGAGTTGATTTAGACAGACTCCGCTGAAACGACTGGCGAACACGATCAACAGTTGCATCAGTCATACGAGGCCTACCACTTCGATGGCGATCTTCAACGCTGCCTGTTTCGTTAAACTTTGCATCCTATCGCTTTTTTTATATAACGTCAGGAGGGCTGCGTCCATAAGAAGCCCGAAATTTACGCTGAACGCTGATGAGCGATTTCGTATCGTGAAACCAAAGCAAACATTGCGCTTTCACCTGCTTCGACGCCATTTCGCCAGCAACTAACGTGATCTAACAGACCGCGTCGGTGTTGTGGAGCACTAGCGCCATCTATTGGTCACACAACAACTAGTACACTAACTTATGTAACGGCATCAAATGTAACTTTTATGTCAAACGGTTATTCTATTACAAGTTTTTATAATCAGGGCATGACTCTGTGATCGCCCTGTACAAGTTCATGGCATTCATCTAGAACTGGACATCGTAACGCGTAACTCTCAGAAGCTCTGCAGTTTTGATATTTATGGTGAATGAGGTTGACGATCAGATGGATGTTGTTATTGTTGTGGTCTTCAGCCCTGAGACTGGTTTGATGCAGCTCTTCATGCTACTCTATCCTGTGCAAGCTTCTTCATCTCCCAGTACCTACTCCAAACTACATCCTTCTGAATCTGCTTAGTGTATTCATCTCTTGGTCTCCCTCTACGATTTTTACCCTCCACTCTGCCCTCCAATACCAAATTGGTGATCCCTCGATGTCTCAGAACATGTCCTACCAACCGGTCCCTTCTTCTAGTCAAGTTGTGCCACAAACTCCTCCCCAATTCTATTCAATACCTCCTCATTAGTTATGTGATCTACCCATCTAGTCTTCAGCATTCTTCTGTAGCACCACATTTCGAAGGCTTCTATTCTCTTCTTGTCCAAACTATTTATCGTCCACGTTTCACTTCCATACATGGCTGCACTCCATACAAATACTTTCAGAAACGACTTCCTGACACTTAAATCTATACTCGATGTTAACAAATTTCTCTTCTTCAGAAACGCTTTCCTTGCCATTGCTAGTCTACATTTTATATGCTCTCTACTTCGACCATCATCAGTGATTTCGCTCCCCAGACAGCAAAACTCCTTTACTACTTTAAGTGTCTCATTTCCTAATCTAATTCCCTCAGAATCACCCGACTTAATTCAAATACAATCCATTATCCTCGTTTTGCTTTTGTTGATGTTCATCTTATATCCTCTTTTCAAGACACTGCATTCCGTTCATTTGCTCCTCCACGTCCTTTTCTGTCTCTGACAGTACTACAATGTCATCAGCGAACCTCAAAGTTTTTATTTCCTCTCCATGGATTTTAATACTTACTCTGAATTGTTCTTTTGTTTCCTTCACTGCTTGGCAGGGGTAAAATACAGGCAGCGAAAGGCTATTTACAATTTGTACAGAAGGTAGATGGCAGTTATAAGAGTCGAGGGGTATGAAAGGGAAGCAATGGTTGGGAAGGGAGTGAGACAGGGTTGTAGCCTCTCCCCAATGTTATTCAATCCGTATATTGAGCAAGCAGTAAAGGAAACAAAAGAAAAGTTCGGAATAGGTATTAAAATCCGTGGAGAAGAAATAAAAACTTTGAGGTTCACCGATGACATAGCAATTCTGTCAGAGACAACAAAGGACTTGGAAGAGCAGTTGAATGAAATGGACAGTGTCTTGAAAGAAGGATATAAGATGAACATCAACAAAAGAAAAACGAGGATAATGGAATGTAGTCGAATTAAATCGGGTGATGCTGAGGGAATTAGATTAGGGAATGAGACACTTAAAGTAGTAAAGGAGTTTTGCTATTTGGGCAGCAAAATAACTGATGATGGTCGAAGTAGAGAGGATATAAAATGTAGACTGGCAATGGCAAGGAAAGCGTTTCGAAGAAGAGAAATTTGTTAACATCGAGTATAGATTTAAGTGTCAGGAAGTCGTTTCTGAAAGTATTTGTATGGAGTGCAGCCATGTATGGAAGTGAAATGTGGACGATAAATAGTTTGGACAAGAACAGAATAGAAGCTTTCGAAATGTGGTGCTACAGAAGAATGCTGAAGATTAGATGGGTAGATCACGTAAGTAATGAGGAGGTATTGAATAGAATTGTGGAGAAGAGGAGCTTATGGCACATCTTGACTAAAAGAAGGGATCGGTTGGTAGGACATGTTCTGAGACATCAAGGGATCATCACTTTAGTATTGGAGGGCAGCGTGGAGGGTAAAAATCGTAGAGGGAGACCAAGAGATGAATACACTAAGCAGATTCAGAAGGATGTAGGCTGCAGTAGGTACTGGGAGATGAAGAAGCTTGCACAGGATAGAGTAGCGTGGAGAGCTGCATCAAACCAGTCTCTGGTCTGAAGACCACAACAACAACTGACAAACGGTTGTCAAACAATTATAAAATATGAAACTTGAAGAATAGGATACTAGTGGTTCGGATACATGAGTGGGAAGTTGGAGTTCCTCTTAAAATGCAGGTACATGCGAAGTGTGTAATGCATATTGGCAGTTAGTAACTCACAGCACTTTGTTCCAGGTACAGCTGGAGAAAACTGCCACCATCAACAAATGTAGCACAGTTACAATATGGGAAACTTGAAAAATTAGGTAGTAGTGGTTATAATACACATTCATTAATTTTCACACTTCACTTAAAATATCAGTACAGATATATTTCTTAAGAGTATGCTGGCGAATGATATATCACAAATCTTTGTTCTCGTTACAGCTTCACAAGTCAGTCACCAGCAGCAGATGTGACACAAGTATAAAATGGCTAACTTGAAAAATAAGATACTAGTGGTTTGGTTACATCAGTGGGATATTGAATTTTATCTTTAAATGTTGGCAGTCAGTAACTCACAGAACATTGTTCCAGGTATAGCTGGAGAAAACGGCCACCAGCAACTGATGTTGCATAGTTATATTATGGGAAACTTGAAGAATAAGGTACTAGTGATTTGGATATATCGGTGGGGAAACTTAACCCCAGCTTAAAATGCAGGTAATGTGCAGTGTTTAATGTATATTGCCAGTCAGTAACTCATAGCACTTCTTCCAGGTATTTCTCCAAAAAATGCCACCAGCAACAGATGTCGCACAGATACATTATGGCGAACTTGAAGAATAAGGTATGAGTTGTTTTGATACACATTTATCAAATTTCACTCTTCACTTAAAAGATCAGTACAGATATAGTTCTTAGGAGTATACTGGCTAATTGTAACTCACTAATATTTGTTCTTGTTACAGCTCGAGAAGTCAGTCACCAGCAGCAGACGGCACACAATTATAAAAAGACAAACTTGAAAAATTAGGTACTAGTGGTTTGGATACATGTGTGGGAGTTTGAACTCCAGCTCAAAATGCAGCTACATTTTCAGTGTGTAATGTATAATGGCAGTCAGTAACTCACAGCACTATGTTCCAGGTACAGCTCCAGAAAACTGCCACCAGCAAGAAATGTCTCACAGTTACAATATGGGAAACTTCAAGAATAAGGTAGTGGTGGTTTTGATACACATTTATCATATTTCACAGTTCACTTAAAATATCAGTACCTATATAGTTCTTAAGAATATGCTGGCCAATTGTAATTCACAAATCTTTAGCCCTGTTACAGCTCCAAAAGTCAGAATACAGCAGCAGATGTCACACAATTATAAAATCGGAAACGTGAAGAATAAGGTACTAGTGGCTTGGATACATGTGTGGGAAACTGAACTTCCTCTTAAAATGATTGTACATGTGCAGTGTGTAATGTATGTTGGCAGTCAGTAACTCACAGCACTTTGTTCCAGGTATTGCTCCAGAAAACTGCCACCAGCAACAGATGTCTCACAGTTACAATATGGGAAAATTGATGAATAATGTAGTAGTGGTTTTGATACACATTTATCAAATTTCACAGTTCACTTAAAATATCAGTACCCATATAGTTCTTAAGAATATGCTGTCAAATGGTAATTCACAAATCTTTAGTCTTGTTACAGGTCCAAAAGTCAGAATCCAGCAGCAGATGTCACACAGTTATAAAATGAGAAACTTGAATAATAAGGTACTAGTGTTTTGGATACATGTGTGGGAAATTGAACTTTCTCTTAAAATGCTGGTACGTGTGCAGTGTGTAATCTATATTGGCATCAGTAACTCACAGCACTTTGTTCCACAAAACTGCCACCAGAAACAGATCTCTCACAGTTACAATATGGGAAACTTGAAGAGTAAGGTAGTAGTGGTTATAATGCACATTTATCAAATTTCACTCTTCACTTGAAATACCAGTACACATATAGTTCTTTAGAGTATTGTGGCAAATGGTAACTCGGAAATCTTAGTTCCTGTTACAGCTCCACAAGTCAGTCACCGGCAGCAGAGGTCATACAATTATAAAATGGGAAACTTGAAGAATAAGGTACTAGTGGTTTGGATACATGTGTGGGAAACTGAATTTCCTATTAAAATGCTGGTACATGTGCAGTGTGTAATGTATATTGGCAGTCAGTAAATCACAGCACTTTGCTCCAGTTATAGCTCCAGAAATCTGCCACTAGCAACAGATGTCACACATTTACTATATGAGAAACTTGAAGAATAAGGTATTAATGGTTCGGATACATATTTGTCAAATTTCACTTTTCACTTAAAATATTGGTAGAGTTATAATTCTTAAGAGTATGTTGGCAAATGGTAAATCAGTGCTCTTTGTTCCTGTTATAGCTCCAGAAGTCAGTCACCAGCAGCAGACGTCGCACAGTTATAATGCAAGAACCTTGAGTAATAAGGTGGTAGTGGTTTGGAACATAGTTGAGTATCTGCTCCAAGTATACCCCATCACTAATGCTTGGTAGCATCATGATGAGAAAGTGCCAGTGCTGTATCGGATCAACTTGAAAACAAAGAAACTTAAGTAATTTGGTGAAACTTAGCTTTGTGGCATTAGTGAGAGAAAAATGAGTTTTCTCAATTTGTACACATCCATTGCGAATGGGATTTTTTCATTTAATTAGTTTTTGGCCATTGTCTTTGAAACATTTTATACGTAGTGTACACTTCAAACATATGTATTGCAGTTGAAGCATTTCATGGAGGCATGTTTGATACAAATACAGTATGCTTACAACAATAATCAGGTCAGATGCTTTGACAGTGTACTTAAATAAAAGTATAGATTTACTTTCATTAGAGCCTATTAGCATTTGTGCATGCTACATAAACGTTTTTGAATAAAATATGCTTTCTTGTTTTCAAAGAGCTCAATTCAGTTCATTTTCTATTATGTTAAGCAACAGTGAAAAACTCTGTTAGGTGCACTCATTGCAATGTTGAGGTTGTTATATGCAAGACTTAGCCCTTCCTTGGGAGTGCTCATCTTGTCTTTTTCGTGAATTGATCTTCCCTATTCAGACAGTTAACTGTCATGATATTAAGTTGCAAACAGGTCAAAGCAGGCAGCTGGCATTGACAGATGAGGTGTTTCGGAAGGATTCGTATTATTTCCTCATATGTGAGACAGAAAAAAAGCAAAACGTGGAATCTACTGATAAAGCATTCCCCAGGAAAGGAAATTTTGTATTTCCTATAGATGAATATCTTAATAGGAACTGGTGTAGTAGCTTAAGTAAAAAGTATTATTTCAGTTTTGACAGCACTTGACCACAACAGTCAAGATCAGATTTCTGAAAACTTACTGCAGATTCGTATTACCTACACAGTACCAGTAATTCATACTCTCACAATCTGGATATCCAAAGAAGAATTATATACAAAGAGTGAAAAGGTATTGTAATGACATCTGAGAAGTAAGTTAAACCTTATGAGTTTAACATTATCAATCATTCACTGGAATTCTGTGTACAATAGTGCCAAACATAAGAGATACACAACAAACTGAAGGCTTGGAGATATGTAATTAGTCATTCTCCGACCACAAAATCAAGACCCTCACTGTAGATTAGATTAGCTTGTTTTTATTCCAGGGACCCAAAAATGAGATGATTCTTATGGATGTGGAGCATGTCAAAGTATAACACAAAGCATTTGAATATAATACTTATCATCATCTGTCACGAGATTGTCAAAATATGTGGATATATTGCAGTAAACTGGAGCTGCTAATATGTACAGTATTAATACACTGCCAGAATAAAATATAGTTATGCACTTTTAATACATTCATCATACACAGAATACCTGATCTTGAATGTTGTGACCAAGTGCTGTCAAAACTGATGAAATATACTGGTAGCAGAATTTTTACGTAAGCTGGTCTAAGAGTCCCTGTTAAGATATTCATCTATAGAGTAGGAGGAGTTGCCTATCAAAAAGTCTTTCAAACTTTCTGAAAACCGTGCTTTATCTGAAACCAAGTTTTTGATGGTTGCTGCCAGTTTATTGAAAATGTGAATTCCTGAATAATGGACCTGTTTTTGGTCCAAGATAAGTGATTTTAGATCTTCATGTAGATTGCTGTTCTTATTCCTAGTATTGATACTACGTATTGTGCTATTGATTGGTAATTTCATTAAGAAATAAATATACTAGCAAGCAGTGGGTAGAATATGAAATTCCATGGACAGGATTCCACATGGTGTTCATGAATTTATATCACAAACGATTTTTATTACACGCTTTTACTTGCTAAAATTGTTGCTCTGTTTGATGAGTTACCCCAGAATATGATCCCTTAT
This sequence comes from Schistocerca nitens, assembly GCF_023898315.1. NCBI lineage: Eukaryota > Metazoa > Arthropoda > Insecta > Orthoptera > Acrididae > Schistocerca > Schistocerca nitens. The sequence continues at coordinate 191,069,838 of NC_064624.1, read as the reverse complement.
GATATAATAGAATGAAAGTATGTAAACTTTTTTATATTTGTGTGTCCTACATCTGACTCCATTCTAACTGCAAATACAGACTTGTTTAGGAGCTTTAGCAATTCTGTGGTAAGCCCTTCCCAACTGAATTTATTATCGAGTTATAGTCCCAGAAATTTAACACTGTCAACCTTTTGGATCTGCATCTCTTCATATGTTATGGGATTACAGAACCTTATGTCACGGGTCAAAGCAGACGGGTGGAATCGGACGCTTACATTCACCCTACGTTATACACATGCTGCAGCTGTAGAAATCGAGAAGTTTTCAAACTAGCGAACTCACACCTTCCCCCATATGACTATCTTCTACAGGTGTAAACGAATCTGTCACATTACGTATATTTCTGTGTTGTATTACCTGGCAGTACACTTATTCTATTAAGTAAACAACACAAGAAATTAAGCTTCGAATTTAGCCTACAGTATTCAGTTTACATATTACTTCGAACTTAAAAACGCACCTTGTTAACATTTTACTTAAACAGTGCTGTGGCGAATTCCGCGTACTTTCTGTTGCAGCTGCGAGGATAATATTTCTAATAGGGACCGACAACCAACATACATATAATATGAAACACGAATAATCGTTCTAACATCAACTGAAATGTACCCGGAGTTAATTAGCTAAGGTCATTTCGCACTACTCGCATTTATACTGATAAATAAACTAATAATTATAAATAAACTGATGTATTCCAACTATGTAGTTATTTAACTGTAAGCCCGTCGGAGTATTTGGTATTGAAAAATAACTTGACAGTTATTAACAACCGTTAAAAATAACGGTTACTCCAGGTGTAACTGTTGTCGCACGACTTGACACTCGTGAGTGTAGAATCCCCCACCCCTCCATCATTCACAACTTATATAGAGGCTAGCACGCCACAGTGCACGCCCCGCAAAAATTGAATACTCACATTTGCCGAGAAAATTAGCTGTGTCGCCACTTTTTTTTTTTTTTTTTTTTTTTTTTTTCTTTATTGAATTTCAATTCCCCCCGAAGGGGGCGGGCTGGCAGCAGCTTACTACGCCGCTCTTCAGCCTACAGAATTTGTGGTAAAAAGATGAAGATAAGAAAAAACAACAGTTGGCGAGAAAATCGGTGACGTAAAGGTAAAATGGCAGAAAATTCTAGAACTTAAAACATAAAACACAGGGTTGATGATACAAGAAGCAGAAAAATAGCAGACAGACAGTTAAAAAAAAAAAACACGGCGACAGTCTGGTTTCTGTTCGCAAAATATAAAATGCACACCCAGCGACAGCATGATTTCTGTTCGCATCACTGTGGAAAGACGCACAACACCGAACACTCACTTAAACACAGCACTAAAAAGTGGGCACAAACATGACATACCACAGCCGAGAGCGGGTGGGGGGGGGGGGAAACAGGACAGAAGACGGAGAAATAAAAAAGGGGGGGGGAGAAGGAGAGGAAAAGGGAAGGGTGGGAGGGGGGAAAGAAGCCAGTGGAGAATGAGGACCCATAAGAGGGGTGGGGGGTGCTGAGCAGACGGGCCAGGGAGTGGGGAAGGCAGAGGAGGGGAATGCAAAAGGACTCGGGGGGGGGGGAAGGGACCTAGGGGGAGGATGGGCGGGGAGAAAACACAGGAGGGAAGGGGGGGAGGAAGAGGGAGCCCAGGGAAAGGACGGAGGAAAGGAGGGGGAGTGAGGATCAGAGTTGATAGGAAGGATAAATGGAGGGAGAGAGGGCATCACCCGGGAGGGGGAGTTGACGGAAGCCACCTTGGGAAAGGAGATGGAGGGTGTAGAGATGGAGGGTAGGGGGGACACAACGGTGAAGACGTGGCAGGGGTCGGGGATGGGAGAGGAGAGGAGCAACCAGGGGGTGAGGGGGTTCAAGACGGCGGGAGGTGTAGAGGATGCGGATATGTTCGAGGAATAGGAGGAGATGGGGGAAAGGGATGAGATCATAGAGGATCCGCGTGGGGGACGGGAGGCGGATACGGAAGGCGAGGCGGAGTGCATGACGCTCAAGGATCTGGAGGGACTGATAGAATTTGGGGGGGGCAGATATCCAGGCAGGACTGGCATAACAGAGGATGGGACGGATTAAGGATTTGTAGGTGTGGAGGATGGTAGAGGGGTGCAACCCCCATGTCCGGCCAGAGAGGAGTTTGAGGAGTCGGAGGCGGTTGCGGGCTTTGGATTGGATGGAGCGGAGATGAGGTATCCAGGTGAGGTGACGGTCAATGGTGAGGCCAAGGTAGGTGAGGGTGGGGGCGAGGCGGACAGGACGTGCGCAGACAGTAAGGGAGAAATCCAGGAGCCGGAAGGAGCGAGTGGTACGACCTACGATGATTGCCTGGGTCTTGGAAGGATTGAGTTTCAGGAGCCACTGGTTACACCATGCAGCAAAAAGGTCAAGGTGATTCTGGAGAAGGCGTTGGGACCGTTGGAGCGTAGGAGCGAGGGCGAGGAATGCAGTGTCATCAGCATATTGCAAGAGGTGTACTGGAGGGGGGGGTTGGGGCATATCTGCCGTGTACAGGAGGTAGAGGAGAGGGGAGAGGACAGAGCCCTGGGGCACACCGGCAGAGGGGTAGAAGGTGGGGGAATTGGCATTATGGATGGTAACATAGGAGGGGCGGTGGGAGAGGAAGTGTCGCCACTATATCTTTCAATATTTTAAAGAACGCATCACCACAAGTACCCGTGAGTACGGAGAATTTTCTTTCTAAACAAACAAGAGACATGGACGGGTTTACAACCTTTGTTAACAAACTAGAAATACTGAACAGACACAGACAAGGAGGTTTTTGTTACTTCCAACCGTTTCCTGTTAAGCTTTTTATTGCGGCATCGAAAAAAGGGCGGTTGGTTGAATGCAATGTTGCTTGGCGTCGCCGACAGATGTCAGCTCGGCACGCTGCCGAGAAAAACATGGCGATCCTTTCGCCTCCGTCTCCTGTCGCCGTCTGCTGTTAAGTGCCTATACCCTAGGGTGTCCATTTCATTTTCATTGAAAAAGGGGACATTTAAAATAAATTAGAGAAAAACCTGGGACAATGAAGAAAACAAAACGGGACATAAATATTGTATTGACTAAATTTAATACACATACAAGGTTACCTTTACAACGTGCACTCAGATGACCCCAAATCACTTTTCGCAATTATTCTGCCACACTATCACCATACTTCATTCAGAGGGTTGGATCCCCTCATTCGAAAGCGCCAGATTCCAAAGCCTGGGCTACTCTCTGGTTGGAATCTCCGCTTTCGAAGATTGTGTTCGTCTGTCTGTCTGTCTGTCTGTCTGCCCGCCGCTTACTGTTGTAGCTGTTCGTCCGTCCGTCCGTCCGTCCGCCTGCCTGCTCGCTGTCCGTCTCCGCTGCTGTCCGTCTGTTCGCCGCCGCCGCCTGCTGTCCGTCCGTCTGTTCGCCGCCGCCGCCGCCGCCGCCGGTGCTCGCCGCCGCCGCCGTCCGCCCTGGTCGTCCGACCCTGGTCTTCGTCCGTCTGCGTCTTCGCCTGTTCCCAGTTTGTGTCATTTCCTTTTCGTGTTGTGCGTTTTTTCTTCCTGTCATGTCCGCCCCCACCACCACCGTCACTACTACCACCACCGCCATCGTCTATACATCCCCTTCCGCCGCCTCCACCACTATAACTTGGTGTGCCCAGTCACACCCCCCTCCTTCCATCCCACCTCTCCTCACTCTCCCTTCACCCTCTATCTTTGTCGCCCCCTCTCCTGCTTCTTCCTCTCGCTCCTCTCGTTCTGATCCTTTCCCCCCACTCCCCCAGCCTGTCACTGCAGCTCCAGCTCGGGTGGTGGCCCGTCGGGCCACTGTCCACGCCCAGCTCTCCCCGTCACCTTCGCCATCACCGCCGCCACTGCCACCGTCATCGTCATCGTCGCCTTCGCCTTCGCCTTCACCGTCACCGTCACCATCTCCGGCGCCGACTCCAGCCCCGGGACCTGCCCCTCCCCGCCATATTCCAGTTGTTCCCATCCCCCACACCTCCTCCGCCGCCGTCAAGCGCCCCAGTGGCACTCCTGTCTCGTCTGCTCCAAAAAAGGCTCCGCCTCGTCCCCCTTCCCCCACCCCTGCTGCCATGGATGTCTCCCCGCCCGTCCCTGCCCCCTCCTCTTCCTCCTCTACCCCCTCCTCCTACCGCTACCTCCTCTCCCATCCGGATCCCTGCCTCCTTGAAGCCCGGAACCTCACCCTCTTCCTTTGCCAGAATTGTCCTGTTGCCCCCATCTCCCTCCTCACTCCTCGCCGTGATTCGGTATTCATCTCCTCCCCCAGCCCTACCCTCCACACGGACCTCCTTTCCTGCATCCCTATCACCCGCTTTGGCCCTCTTGCCTCTCTCACCCCTGCTCCCTCACCACCTCCCTCCCGCCAACCCCAACCTCCGCGTCGCCCGCCGACCCTCACCGCCATGATCACTCGGCTCAGTCCAGTGATCATGGAGGAGGAGGTGTTGGCGGAGCTTCAGGCCCATCCCCATCTGGAGGTGCGTGCGGTTCGACGGATCCATAACGCTGCCGGCCCCACCCGCCTTATGCGCGTTTTTTCTGAGCACGCCCCCTCCATAGACCGTCTCCTGAAGGAGGGTGCCCTCCTTTTTAACCAGCGTTATAAGGTTGACCCCTCCCGTTCCCCTCCTCAATCCCTGCGCTGCCAGAGGTGTCTACGCTATAACGCGCACCCCACAGCTGAGTGCCGCGAGGCCCCCACCTGCCCGCATTGTAGGCAAGCGCACTTCCTCAGGCAGTGCCCTAACCTCCAATCCCCTCCTTCCTGCAATACCTGCAATCTCCCCCATCCCACCTACTCCCAAAAGTGTAAAGCCCGACCCCCTCCGACCGCTCCTGAACTCACCGTCCCTGTCCGTCCCCTGGACGCCCCCACCCCTCCTGGCAACTCCCTTCGTCCCACCCCCACCGCTGAGGATATCATCAGGTTCATCACCATCGTCCTTCAAAATGTTCATCCCTTTCAGCGCCCCCACACTCTCCAGCAGATCTCCCTTGCCGCCCGTTCCATCTTCCAACTCAAGATGTACGCCACCTACTCCAACAACCAGGCCCGTTTCACCTTCTCCCGTCTTGACACCCTCGTCTAAATCCCTGTCATGGCGCGACAGCAACGTATCCCTTTCAACAATATCCGCTCCCTCTCCGCCAACAAGAACCTCTTCCTGCACACCCTTGCCACCCACCACGTGGATGCCTTCCTCCTCAATGAAACCTTCCTCCAACCCCACCACTCCATCCACACCTCACCCTGTCTCCTCCACCGCTCCGATAACCCCCTCCCCATTGCGCGTGGCGGGGTTGCCATTGGTCACCACCGCCAGATCCCCGTTCGGCTCCAACCTCTCCTTCCCGACCCCACCGAACACCTGATCCTTAGTCTCTTCTTCCCCGGCCTTACCGTTACCTGCGCCACCATCTATGTCCGCCCCAACGCCCCTATTCCCTTCGACTTCCTTTCCCACATTGACCGTACCTTCTCCTCCTATGTGATCGCCGCCAACCTCAACATCCATAGTCGTTCCGCCGCCCAGTTACGGCGGTGGCATCGGTTCCTCGCCTCCCTTCAAGGCGACCTCATCCCCATCCCCCAGCACACCCGTCCCGAATCCAACTCCACTCCTAATGTTATCCTCTCCTCCCCCAACCTCCTTGGCCGCATCACGGTGGATGTCCTGGAGCCTATTGGTAGCGACCATCTCCCTGTCCTCCTCACCGTTTCAGACGGTCGTCGCCCTCGCCCCGACCCTCGTAATGACCCTCCCCCTAAGTATGTCCACGACTATTCCCGTGCCGACTCGAATGCCTCCCGGGAGACCCTCTCCACCCAGGTCGATAGCCACCCTTTCACCTACCACCACCCCGATGATGTCACCCATGCTGCCTCCTTTCTCCAGCAGACCTTGTCTGAGGCCGTGGAGGCCCACGTCACTACTGTCGCCATACACCCCACCGTCCTACCTTACCCCCACAGGCCGTCCTCCTCCTCCGTGAATCCCGCCGTCTCTACTGTGCCTTCCTCCACACGCGTGACCCGGACACACTACGACGCCACCGGCAACTCCAACGACACATTCGCAATTTGCTCGCGGCTAAGAAACGCCGGGACTGGCGACAGACATGCACCCATTTAAATGCTACCCTACAAATCAACTCGTCCAAGTTCTGGTCAGCCTTCCGTCGCCTTACTGGAACTAAACCCTCCTCCTACTATCCTCTCCTCCATGATGATCACCCCTTCCCTGACACCCTTAGTAAGGGCAACCACTTTGCCTCCTACCTCTCCGATGTATTTTCCATTCCCGATGATCCCCAGTTCGATTACTCACTCTTCCCAGATATCCGCGATCGAACTGACACCTCTGTCCCTCCCCTCGCTCCTGGTTTCCAGTACTTGGACAACATTACACACACAGAACTCAATGCCCCTATCACTACACAGGATCTCATTGCTACACTCCGCACGAAACGCAACACCGCTCCTGGTCACGATCGTGTCACCTACCGTCACCTTCGTGAAGCTCCTGTCTCTTTCCTCTCCACCCTGGCCAGGCTCTACAATGTAGTCCTGTCCACCGGTTATTACCCCGACCTGTGGAAAACCTCCCGTATCCTCATGTTCCTTAAACCTGGCAAACCGCCGTCCGCCGTCTCCTCCTACCGTCCCATCAGCCTTACCTCGGTCTTCAGCAAGGTCCTGGAATCTATCCTCACCCGCCGCATCCACCAGCATCTCCGCCAGCACCGCCTCCTTCCCATTACCCAGTGTGGCTTTCGGCCGTCCTTCTCTTCCGACGACCTTCTCCTTCACCTCACTCATCTCCTTACCGAACAGCTTAATTCCCGTCGCTCCGCAATCTTCCTCTCCCTGGACCTCGAACGTGCCTATGACCGCATATGGCATTCTGGTCTCCTCTTCAAGCTCCAAACCTTCGCCCTTGCCGATAACTACGTCCGTCTGATCGGCTCCTTTCTCTCCCGCCGTCCTTCCTATGTCACCGTCCATAACACAGATTCCTACACCTTTTTCCCCTCTGCCGGTGTGCCCCAAGGCTCCGTCCTCTCCCCCCTTCTGTACCTTTTGTACACGGCGGACATGCCGCCGCCGTCAGCCCCCGTCCACCTTCTCCAGTTTGCCGATGACACCACCTTCCTTGCCCTTGCCCCCACCCTACAGCGCTCCCAACACCTTCTCCAATCCCATCTTGACCGGTTCACCGCTCGGTGCAACCAGTGGTTGCTCAAGGTCAATCCCTCCAAAACCCAGGCGATCATTGTAGGCAAAACCACCCCTTCCTTCCGCCTCCTTGATTTCTGCATCACCATCTATGGCCGTCCTATCGCCCTCACTCCCACCCTCAAGTACCTTGGCGTCACCCTCGACCGTCGCCTCTCCTGGACTCCCCACCTCCGGACAATCCAAGCCAAGGCACACTCCCGACTCAGTCTCCTCAAGCTCCTCTCCGGCCGCACGTGGGGTCTGGACCCCTCCACCATCCTCCACACTTATAAATCCCTCATCCGCCCATTGTTATGCCCATCCGGCTTGGATCTCCGCCCCCCCTTCCTTTTATAAATCCCTCCAAATCCTTGAACGCCATGCTCTCCGCCTCGCCTATCGCATCCGTCTCCCCTCCCCTAAGTGGATCCTGTACGATCTCATCCCCTTCCCCCACCTCCTCCTTTTCCTTGAAAGGATACGGATCCTGTACACCTCCCGCAAACTCGATCCTCCTCACCCGCTCGTCTCCCCAATCCTCTCCCACCCCCGCCCGCTGCCGCGCCTGTATGCCCACGTCCCACCTGGTCTCCATCTCTCCACCCTCCTTACCCTCTCCCAAGGTGGCTTCCGCCAGCTCCCCCTATCTGATGATGTCCTCCTCCCCTCCATCTACCCCTCCTATCAACTTTGACCCTGCCCCACCCCCCTTCCGGTGTCCTTTCCTTTAGGCACCCTCCCTCCCTCCCTTATCTTCCCTTCCCTTCCCTTCTCTTTCCTTTTCCCCCATCCCCTCCCTCCACCCCTCTTCCCCCTGGGCTTCCCCTCCCACTTCCTCCCTCCCCCCTTTCTCCCCTGCCTGTGGCATCTCTGCTCTCCCCCCTCCCCCACTCCCCTTCCTCCTCCTCCTCTCTTGGCAGGTCCCCGGACTCGCACACGCATAGTGAACATTCGCGCGCCGGAGATCATCGCCATCAGTGTCTAGTGTGTGTGCTTCGTTTTGTGTTTCGTGCAGTTACAACTCAACTGTTCACATGTGCCGTCACCGTTCTCCGTGTTTTGTGCGCCGTGTCAACAAGTGTTAGTGTTTTTATCGTCCAACGTGAACGGCTTCTTGTTTTTAGTTTTTTGTAACTTCTTTCTTTGCCCGCCATTTTTTGTATTGTCTGTGTCACCTATATCATATTATTGTACCCCATAAGGCTGAAGAGCGGCGTATTAAGCTGCTGCCAGCCTGCCTTGTATGAGGTGATTAAAATTACAATAAAGGAGAAAAAAAACCGTACTTTTCACTTTTATGTCCTTTATCAAGAAGTACATTTTCGTTTGAAATTGTATCATAAAAGACAGTACACGATACACCGTTAAAGTTAGTTTTGACAATGAGCAAGGTCCACACTGCTTCAATTTTCATTCTGTTTTTTTCATCTGACCACAAAGAGTTCACCAACGATAACACACGTTCCACAGCAGCATTTGACCCACGAATTGCCAGACAAAACTCCACCAAATGAATCATGTTTTTCATGTTAATGTTTTTACTTTTGAAATAAGCAAATATTTTACACCACGTTGCACTAACACTTTCTTTGTCTCCTTCTTCACTTGCTATGAAGTTCTGTGCACATGAAAATTCATCGAACAGCTCGTCTTCTTCAACAGGAAAATTTGGTACAATACTTTTCACAAAAACACAAAAGTCCTGAATATCCTTCCACTGTAGCTGCTCCTTTTCAGTATTAACCCAGCCAAATGCTTTAAAAGGTGTGAGAAACATCATTCTTTAATATACTCAGTGCAAGAGCCATAGAAGATGCCAGCATAAATATGAAATTGTTCTACAGTAATTCCACCCTCTTCTTCCAGCTTTCTTAGAGTCTCATGTACAAAGGATGTGATAAATCTTTCAGATTTTCATCTCCGGCGGTACCTCGTAATGAGTACCGCCCTTCGATAGTGGCATTCGCCTCTGATCGAAGCGTTAGCACATTTGCAGGGTCAGTCACACAGCAGCGGTCCAGCAGTCCAGCCAGCCAGCAGTGGTCCAGCCAGCCAGCAGCAGCAGCGGCGGTCCAGTCTGTGGCAGCAGCACCTGCAGGTCCCGAGTTCGAGTCTTGGTCGGGCACACAGTTTTAATCTGCCAGGAAGTTTCATATCAGCGCACACTCCGCTGCAGAGTGAAAATCTCATTCAGCACCTGCAGCGTTCCTGCCAGCCAGCCAGCCAGCGTTCCTGCCTGCAGTCGCCTCCCGCCACCACCAGCAGAGTGGGGCTTTGGCCCCAGTCGGCGTTCCACCGGTCTTCGTCCGTCCCCTGTCTTCTTCTGTGCTTTTCGTCCTGTCCTGTCTCTCTTCCTCCTTGTCGTCATGTCAACCCCCACCACCACTACCACCACCACCGCAATAGTATATACTTATCCCTCTGCCGCCACCACTACCAGTACGTGGTGTGCCCAATCGTCCCCCCTTATTCCATCCGTGCACTTCTCACTCCCCTTTCGCCCTCACTCTTTGTTACCCCACCCTCAGCTTCTTCCTCCCGCACCTCCACCTCTGATCCTTTCCCTCCCCTCCCTCACCCTGTTACTGCAGCCCCCTCTAGGGTGGTGGCCCGGAGGGCGATGGCGGTGCCCCACTCTCGCCCTCGCCTTCACCGTCACCGTCATTTAGATCGTTGCCCTCACCTTCACCGTCGCGGTCATTTACATCGTCGCATTCGCCTTCACCGTCGCCATCCCCATCTCCGGTGCCGGCTCCGGCGTCCATGCCGGGACCTGCCACTTCCCGCCACCTCCCTGTTGCTCCTGTCCCACACGCCACCTCTCACCCTTCCGTCGCCGTCAAATGCCCTACTGGCACCCCTGCCTCCTCTGATTCCAAAAAGGCCCTGCCCCGTCCTCCTCCCCCTCCCCCCAGGATGCCATGGATGTCTTCCTGCCTGGCTCTGCTACCTCCTCCTCCTCCACCTCATCCCCCTCCTCCTACAAATACCTCCTCCTCCTTCACCTCCTCCCCCTCCACCTACAAATACCTCCTCTCTCGTCCCGATCCTTCCGTCCTCGAGGCCTGGAACCTCTCGCTCCTCCTCTGCCAACACTTTCCCGGAGCCCCCATCTCCCTCCTCACTCCCCGAAGGGACTCCATTCTCATCTCCTCCCCCAGCCCCAGCCTTCACACAGACATCCTGTCCCACATCCCCATTACCCAGTTTCGCCCCAATGCCTCCCTCACCCCTGCTCCTTCCCTGTCCCCCTCCCGCCAACACCAACCCCGCATCGCCTGCCGACCCTCACTGCCGTGATCACTCGGCTTAGTCCGACGATCACAGAGGAGAAGGTGTTGGCGGAGCTCAAGGTGCACCCCTCATTAGAAATACGGCAGTCCGCCACATCTTTAACCCGGCTGGCACCACCCACCTTACGCGGGTGTTCTCGGAGCATGCCCCATCCATTGAATGTCTCTTGAAGGAGGGTGCCCTCCTTTTCCACCAACATTACAAGGTCGACCCCTCCCGTTTCCCTCATCAATCCATCCACTGCCAGAGGCGTCTGCACTATAACGCACATACTACATCTCAGTGCAGCAAGGCCCCTGTCTGCCAGCACTGTAAACAGGCGCATCTCCTCTGGCAGTGCCCTAACCTACAGTCCCCTCCCTCCTGCAACACCTGTAATCTCCCACATCCCACCTACTCCCAGAAATGTAAGGCCCAACCGCCTCCCACCACTTCTGAACTCACCGTCCCTGTCCGCCCTCTGGACGCCCCACCCCTCCTGGCAATTCCCTTCGTCGCCCCCCCCCCACCGCTGGGGACATCATGAGGTGTATGTCACCTACTCCCATAATCAGGCCCATTTCACCTTCTCCCATCTCGACACCCTCGTTTAATTCCCTGTCATGGTGTGACAACACCGTATCTTGTTCAGTAACATCTGTTCCCTTCCTGCCAATAAGAACCTTTCCCTGCACACCCTTGCAACCCACTGCGTGGATGCCTTCCTCCTCAATAAAACCTTTCTTCAGCCCCAACACACTGTACACACCTCGCCCTCTTCACCACTCCGATAATCCCCTCCCGATAGCCATTGGTCACCACCGCCAGATCCCTGTTCGGATTTTATCCTTCCCGACCCCACAGAATACCTGATCCTTAGTCTCTTCCTCACTGGTCTTACCATCACCTGGGCCACCATCTATGTCCGTCCGAACGCCCCTATTCCTTTTGACTTCCTCTCCCACATTGACCGTACCTTCTCCTCATATGAGATCGCCGCCGACCTTAACATCCATAGTCGTTCCGCAGCCCAGTTACAACGGTGGCATCGATTCCTCCAAGGCGACGTCGTCCCCATTCCCCAGCACACCTGCCCTGAATCCCACTCCCGATGTCATCCTCTCCTCCACTAACCTCCTTGGCTGCATAGCAGTGGATGTCCTGGACCCCTTTGGCAGTGACCATCTCTTTGTCCTCCTCACTGTTTCAGATGGTAGTCGATCCCGTACTGACCCTCTTAATGACACTCCCCTGAAATACGTCCATGATTATTCCTGTGCCCACTGGAATACCTACCGGGATACCCTCTCTACCAAGGTCGATACCCACCTCCTCACCTACCACCACCCTGATGATCTTACACGTGCTGCCTCCTTTCTCCAGCAGACCTTGTCTGAGGCCATGGAGGTCAACATCCCTTCCGTCGCCATCCACCCCCACCATCCTACTTTACCCCCAACGGCTGTCCTCCTTCTCCATGAATCCCGATGGCTCTACCATGCCTTCCTTCACACACGTGACCCGGACACACTACGACACCACTGCAACTACAACGACACATCAGAAACTTGCTCACGGCTAAGAAACGCCAGAACTGGCGACAGACATGCACCCGTCTTAATGCTACACTTCCTATCAACTCGTCCAAGTACTTGCCAGCCTTCCGCCGCCTTACCAGGTCTAAGCCCCTCCCTACTACCCTCTCCTTCATGATGATCACCCCTTCCCTGATAACCGTAGTAAGGCCAATCACTTTGCCTCTTACCTTTGCAATGTCTTTACCATCCCCGACGATCCCCAGTTCAATTACTCCCTCTTCCCGGATGTCCGCAATCGAACTGACACTTCTGTCCCTCCCCTCACACCTGGTTTCCAGTACTTGGACATTGCACACACCAAACTCAATGCCCCCATCACTACTCAGGATCTCATCGCTACACTCTGCACGAAACGCAACACCAAGCTGGTCACGATCGTGTCACCTATCGCCACCTTAGTGAAGCTCCTGCCGCCTTCCTCTCCAGTCTGGCCAGGCTCTATAATGTGGTCCTGTCCACCGGCTACTACCCCGACCTGTGGAAAACCTCCCGCATCCCGATGTTCCTTAAACCCGACAAACCGCCGGCCGTTGTCTCCTCCTATCATCCCATCAGCCTTACCTCGGTCTTCAGCAAGGTCCTGGAATCCATCCTTACCCGACGCATCCACCAGCATCCCCGCCAGCACTGCCTGCTTCCCGTTACCCAGTGTGGCTTTCGGCCGTCCTTCTCTAGCGATGACCTTCTCCTTCACCTCACTCATCTCCTTTCCGAACAGCTTAATTCCCATCGTTCCGCTATCTTCCTCTCCCTCGACTTCGAAAGCGCCTATGACCGTGTGTAGCATTCCGGTCTCCTCTTCAAGCTCCAAACCATCGCCCTTCCTATTAGCTACGTCCATCTGATCGGGTCCTTTCTCTCCCAACGTCCTTCCTACGTCACCATCCATAATACGGATTCCTACCCTTCTTTCCCTCCGCCGGTGTGACCCAAGGTTCCGTCCTCTCCCCTCTTCTGTACCTTTTTATACGGCGGACATGCCGCCGCCTCCACCCCCCATTCACCTTGTCCAGTATGCCAATGACACCGCCTTCCTTGCCCTTGCCTCCACCCTGCACTGCTCCCAACACCTTCTCCAGTCCCATCTTGACCGATTCACCACTTGGTGCAACCAGTGGTTGCTTAAGGTCAATCCTTCCAAAACCCAGGCGACCATTGTATGCAAAACCACCTCTTCCTTCCGCCTCCGCGACTTTTATGTCACCATCTATGGCCGTCCTATCACCCTCACGCCCACCCTTAAGTACCTTGGTGTCACCCTAGACTGTCGCCTCCCTGGACCCCCCACCTCTGGACAATCCAAGCCAAGGCATGCTCCCGATTCCATCTCCTCAAGCTCCTTTCTGGCCGTACATGGGGTCTGGACCCCTCCACCATCCTCCACACCTATAAATCCCTCATCTACCCTATCCTCTGCTACACCCACCCTGCCTGGATCGCCACTCCTCCTACCTTTTGCAAATCCCTTCAAGTCCTTGAACGCCATGCTCTTCGCCTCGCCTATCGCATCCGTCTCCCCTCCCCCAAGCGGATCCTGTACGACCTTATTCCGTTCCCCCACCTCCTCCTATTCCTCGAACAGGATCCTCTACACCTCCTGTAAACTCGATCGCCCTCACCCGCTTGTCTCCCCCGCACCCGCCTGCCTGTATCTCAACGTCCCACCTGCTCTCCATCTCTCCACTCTCCTTACCCTCTCCCAAGAGGTGACTTCCACCAGCTCCCCCTCCCTGATGATGCCCTCCTCCCCTCCATCAACCCCTCCTTCCAACTTTGATACTCCCCTCCCACTTCCTGTGTTTGTTCCTATGGGCACCCTCTCTCCCTACTCTCCCCCTTCCCACCCTCCTCACTTTTTGCCCCCTCCTCCCCCCAGGCTTCCCTTACCCCCATACCTTCATTCCTCCCATCATCTCCTCTACCATTGGCATCTTTGCTCACCCATCTCCCCCCCCCCCCCCACCACCACCTTCTTCCTCTCTCGGCAGGTCCCCGGACTCGCACACGTTTAAGTGGACATTCGCGTGTGAACAGCTACGTGTTATTTGTTTCTCTGTGGCTACTCTTTTTTTCCTCATAGTTTGTTCTGTATACTCTGTGTCTCCTTTGTATTTTCTTTGTAAAACTTGTAGCTGAATAGCAGTGTAGCGTGCTGCTGCCAGCCCACCTTTCTGTAAGGTGTTAAATAACAATAAAGAAAAAAATTCAGATTTTCTACATTGTAATTTGCCCAATAATTTGTTTATTTCTTGATAAACTTCCACTATTGTGATTTCTTGTTTCTCAATACATTTAATTGTTGTGGAGAAAGGTTTCAGCTGGCTAACAAGAAAATGCAGAAGAACAATAGACACAGGGTTATCAAAGAATTGTTTATGGATAACAGGACACTTATTAAGGGAAATGAAATATGATTTCAAAGCAGGAAATATCTTTACAATTCTTTCCAATGCTGGTAGCAGAGATAGCCATCTTGTCTTGCTGTGCCCAAGTACAGTTTTGTATTCAGTTTCAGTAAACTTACAGAATGACTTCAGAGATTCAACCCTTACTGTATATATGTGCAAATGCCGGTAGATTTTGTTTACAATTATTTGGCAGTCGATGGGTAGGCAATCTGAGCCAGTTTGTAAGGAATTGTGCACCACATGTGCTGGACAGCCAACGCCTACTATATTATTCACTGTGTTCTGTTGCAGTTTATAGAACAAATTGTTTCTTCCTTTCCTCTGCTTCCCACCAAAATTGGTGTTAGTGTTGTCTGCAGAAACTGCAATCGCCTTTCCCTCAAGATCATATTTCTTTAAAACCTCCAGCACATATTTCTGAAGTAAATCTGAAGTTTCTCCAGCTAAATTAACCAATTCGAGCACTTTCACCGTGATGTCATTTTCAGGGTGAAAATACTCGATAAGGAGAGGAACCAACTTCAAATCCAGATGCCACGATGTATCAATCATTACAGAAATGAATCGAGCACTTTCCAGTTCATTAAAAATCTGCTGACCTGCATACGGTGCAATACCATTTGAAATGATTGCATTACATTTTGTGTGTCCACATATGAATTTAGGATTGAAAGGTTTTTAACAACTGCTGAAGTACAGTCCATTGACTTAAAGCTACGGTTATGCATTGCACTGTGGTATGCAAACGTAGCTTCTTGTGCTGCCAACTGCCTATCCATTTCTGTTACTGATTTTAAGTTTACATAGTAGTCACTCACACATTTATTTGCTCTTTTCGTTTGATCACTCATGCAATGTTTCTTCATCTTAACGTGATTCACAATGTCAGACCTTCCACCATGACCAATAGCAAATTTTGATCTGCACAACGTACATTCTACAGTTTCTCCACCACCAATGATAAAAGGAAACTCGCTTTTTATATTGCTGTTTAAATTGCACTTTCGTTTTGGCATAATGAAACAGTGATTGCACAGTGCAAAGCATTAACAGTGTGGTGACGAAAGCCAGAGAGCAAGTGTTAGTGGTGTATAGTATCTCTGGACCGAAAGGACGGATTCAGTGGATCGATTTAGAAAAGAAGAAACTTTGTTGTTATTCGTAACCTATAGTGCGTTTAAAATTACTTGCGATTTTTGACAGTTCGGTACATGTCTGGGGTATGCTGAAAGTCATCACACGCTTCCTAGCGTAATAATTGCGCAGTTAATAGCAAGTGAAACAACCAGTAGCGTAAAATACTCTAGCCAAGCGGAATCATAAAAAAACGGGACATATGAGCGTCCCCAAAAAAACTTTCGGGACAGCGGGACATTTTGGTAAAAAACGGGACTGTCCCATGAAAACCGGGACGAATGGACACGCTAAAGTACCCCGGAGCAGACACTAAAGTTTCAAATGGTTCTAAGCACTATGGGACTTAACATCTGAGGTCATCAGTACCCCAGACTTAGAACTACACTACTGGCCATTAAAACTGCTACACCACAAAGATGACGTGCTACAGACGCGAAATTTAACCGACAGGAACAAGATGCTGTGATATGGGAATGATTAGCTTTTCAGAGCATTCACACAAGGTTGGCGCCGGTGGCGACACCTATAACGTTCTGACATGAGGAAAGTTTCTAACCGATTTCTCATACACATACAGCGGTTGACCGGCATTGCCTAGTGAGACGTTGTTGTGATGCCTCGTGTAAGGAGGAGAAATGCTTACCATCACGTTTCCGACTTTGATAAAGGTCGGATTGTAGCCTATCGCGACATTGCTGCTCGCATTGGTCGAGATCCAAAGACTGTTAGCAGGATATGGAATCGGTGGGTTCAGGAGGGTAATACGGAACGCCGTGCTGGATCCCAATGGCCTTGTATCAGTAGCAGTCGAGATGACAGGCATCTTATCCACATGGCTCTAACGGATCGTGCAGCCACGTCTCGGTCCCTGAGTCAACAGATGGGGGCGTTTGCAAGACAACAACCATCTGCACGAACAGTTCGACGACGTTTGCAGCAGCATGGAGTATCAGCTCAGAGACCGTGGCTGCAGTTACCCTTGAAGCTGCATCACAGACAGGAGAGCCTGCGATGGTGTACTCGACGACGAACCTCGGTGCACGAATGTCAAAACGTCATTTTTTCGGACGAATCCAGGTTCTGTTTACAGCATCGTGATGGTCGCATCCGTGTTTGGCGACATCGCGGTGAACGCACATTCGAGGCGTGTATTCGTCATCGCCATACTGGCGTATCGCCCGGCTTGATGGTATGGGATGGGCAGTGTACTTAAACATAACTAACCTAAGGACATCACACACATCCATGCCCGAGGCAGGATTTGAACGTGCGACCGTAGCTGCAGCGCGGTTCCGGACTGAAGCGCCTAAAACCGCTCGGATCCAACGGCCGGCGTGGAGCAAACACAGGTGAACGATCAGTCCACAACGATAGCGTTCTCTGCAATTTGCCTGTACTTACGAACAAGCTGTTACGCAATACGAGTAAAAGACAGCACAGTACTGTCGAACGAGTAATGAGCGAGCGAACACAAGCGAATCTGTTTCTTTGGCGCTTAATTCACAAACAGAGATATACGATAGTACGCTACTGTAGCGAAATAGTTGCAATGAAAAGCAGTGATACCCAGACAGAATTGTAGTGTGTCTCAGCTCTGCTGTTGGCGATACAGAAAGCAACGCAGCGAAGGAAAAGAAATATATGGGCGTCTGAATTTTTGCACAAGCTCACAAATACGTGGCGGTAGTGCACGAGTCATTGAATTAACAGCTCCCGACTTTATGAGGCCTGTGTCGAAATTTTACGTGTATGTGTGTGGACGATTACTGAATTCAGCTTGTTCGGTATTAAGTTTGAAACAGGTACTCCTGATGAGGAGCTCTTGATACCACTCCTGATGCACTGGAAGTTTTTGACGACATCGAGGAGGTTAGGTTAGGTTAGGTTAGAACCTATTTTACGTATGAAGTGGGCTATATTCTAGCCTCCTAGGATGGCGTGGATACCACGACGCCTCTGTGCTTGAAGACGAGAGTCGCAGCGCGGATTTTGCTGTCATAACATGCACATAAATGAGATGTATCTGTGTCGAAACGTACGTGTCGAGTGCAGAACACTCTGTCCTCAGTTACTGTAATTGCCAGACAAGTTTCACATACATACGGGATGAAAAATAAACACTGTGCCATAGAAGTTATAATGCGCTTTTACTTCGTGAAGCCACTTGCCTATTCTCACCAGGGGTTACCGTCAGAAGGGACCACCGTCTTAGAAAAGAACAGGCCGTTAATGATTTTTTTTTCCATTTTCATATGCGCGTCTTACGAAAATATGTAGTTTCAGTGATACACTGCCCTAATGATCTCTCCAAAACGCATTGTTCAGAATGTGATTTATTATCTACAGTGCCAGAATGTACGACTTCGGTCTGTAAAGCTTCTCCTATGAGGTTATGAGTAGATAATATTTAATTTACGTTATGAAAGTACATGTTACTGTTATACATTGAAGAGGCAAAGAAACTGGTGTAGCTGCTTAATACCGTGCGGGGCCCTCGAGAACATGCAGAAGTGCCGTAATACGACGTAGCATGGACTCAACTCATGTCTGAAGTAGTTCTCAAAGTAATTGACACCAGGAATCCTGCTGAGCTCTCCATAAAGCGGTAAGAATACGAGGGGTTTCAGTGGGGTAACCCGAATGTAAAGACAGCTCAACAATGAAGGCGCTCTATCCAGAATTCAGAAGTTGTCAAAATGTTGGGAAGCTGTCACTAGCAGAAACACTAGGGACAAACAAATAACAATAGTGAAAAAATGAGTATGACAGGATACACATTACAAATAAATAACGCCACATGTGTTGTGCACACGATTGCAAGCAACACGATCCACAATGAGGAGAAAGTGTAGCAAAATATGGAAGTGTTACCACATAAACATGAATTACAATGACAAAAACCCTGTTTGGCACTTAAAAAGTACATTTGTAAATTTAGAAAAAAAACAAATATTGCATGTATATATCCACTGGATAAAAACGTAAAAGAATTGACATTTAGAAAAAAGGGGTATCTAAGGGGAGTTACACTTAAGTACCCAAAATATATGATCAAACAATTAACATAAATGAAGGGAGCTGCAGCATAAAATGTGGCTGCAAATGCATCATCTAAAATATGTAAACTAATACTCAGCAACAACAAAAAATCAATTTACATACAGAATAACTAAAGTCGAAAAATTAGCTAAGTAAATATTTTAATAATTGACATCGTGGTGTCAAGGTAGTTGTGATGCTTACTAATCGGCTGATCATTAAGCAGGTGATCATTAACTGCACATGCATGTTTGAGAATTTACAATTCTTCCAGAAGCCCAAAACAAAATCCAGTATAATTATATTCCTAATGAATAGCCTCATAAAGATAGAAGTGCTACACCCCCCTCCACCCCCCCACCCCCCCGGCCCATAAACTGCAGTGTAATGTCTGCCAAACATTTTAAGTACACCCGACTGGTAGGAAGTTTTAAGGCTTAATTCAGTGAAGACCTGTTAACCAAGAATGGCCAGATGAAGCAGCATTCAGTCACTTTCGAGCATTTTAGGAGAACAGGGCATCGACCACCCTTGCTGGATGGTCTCCAGACTCTGCATTATGCCAAAAACAGGCAAGAAACGTGACCTTCTGGTTGAATTGGAAACTCACAAGCGTGCCTGAACAGTTAATTACCATCTCCTTAACGATCGGCTGTTTAGAAAGAATCAGAATTATTTTGACATCCTGATGTCAGTTTTTAAAAATTTTTTAGTTTCGTTATTCTGCATTTGAGTCGCTTTTTGCTGCAGATTGTTCAATGTATTTTTAGATGACGCATTACCTGCCACTTTTTATGCTGTCCAACCCTTTGCTTATGTAATGTATTTATTCTTGCACTTTCTTTTTTTAACTTGTACTCCACTTGGGTACCTCACACTTCTGACAATGTCAATTATTTTATATGTTCCAGTGCACAATGCTTTGACCTGCTAAGGTCCCAGAAAAGCATATGGACTTAAGCAAGAGAAAGCGTACTCTACTGGAACATAGGGCAGGAGTTGACAACATGCTGTTGACGAAAACATAAATGTAACTGGAAATTCAACTATGTAAAAATGGGCACAAATTCCCAAAGCCATTTATGGCACTAAAATAAGGCACTTCAAAAGTGTTTATACATTATATGTATCTTCACAATACTATGTCCTTCAGAACTGCACCCAAATATGAAGGAACAGGCACTGTCACTGACAATTATAGCAGTGGTGAACATTACGGGTTTAAGACCCGGACAAGAACAAATTTTCAGGTGTCGCAAACAGCTGACATCAATGTATAGTTGCAGTATGCAAACCTGTTTTGTAATGTTTAGAACTGCTGTAATGGCCAGTGATGTGCCTGCTCTCTCAGACGTGTATGGAAGTCTGAAGGAATGTACTGTGATGCTAGAGACACTGTATAAACACAAATTGGAAAAATCAATGATGTATCTATTACTCAACTGGCAAAAATGACGGTATGACAAACCCCAAAAGAAATACTATGCTTGGATTACTCAAATGAGACAGAAATCAATAGATGTATTACAGAAATTCTTCCAATCCGTGGCATACAGCAAACCAGTGAATAGTATTGGTTAAAAACAGTCCTGGTTGCAATTTTAGTTTTTGTTATTATTCAACGACGCGTTTCGCCTTATTTAGGCATCTTCGGGTTATCTTTTCTAGATGGACGAGAGAGGCACCAAGACATGTAAAACGCGTTCCCGTTCGCAGGAGCGAGTAACAGAGTAAGATGGAGGCTCAGGCAGTAAGAATAATGCATATTGTACGTGTACATACGTACAAATGATTACAGTTTCAGAAAAAAAAATCATTATTTTTTCAAGAGAAGCAGCTTCACAAATTGAGCAAGTCAATAACACATTAGTCCACCTCTGGCATTTATGCAAGCAGTTATTTGGCTTGGCATCAATTGATATAGTTGTTGGAGGGCCCCATGCCAAATTCTGCTAAACTGGCAAGCTATATCATCAAAATCCTGAGCTGGTTGGATGGCCCTGCTCTCCCCATAATGCTCCAAACATTCTCAATTGGGAAAATATCCAGCGACATTGGTGGCCAAGGAAGGGATTGACAACCATGAAGACAAGCAGCAGAAACTCTCAAGATGTAAGGGCAGATTACCTTGCTGAAATGTAAGCCGAGGATGGATTGTTATGAAGAGAAACAGTCGAACCTTTTCTGTATCCAGAAAGGCCCGTACAGGACCTGCAACATGTGGTCGTGCATTATCCTGCTGAAATGTAGGGTTTTGTAGGGATCGAATGAAGGGTAGAACCACGTGTCGTATCACATCTGAAATGTAACGTCCACTGTTCAAAGTGCCGTCAATGCGAACAAGAGGTGAATGAGGCGTGTAACCAAAGGCACCCCATACCGTCACGCTGGGTGATACGCCATTATGGTGACGACAAATACACGCTTCCAATGTGCGTTCACCGCGATGTCGCCAAACGCGGATGCGACCATCATGATGCTGTAAACAGAACCTGGATTCATCCGAAAAAATGACGTTTTGCCATTCGTGCACCCAGGTTCGTCGTCGAGTACACCATCGCAGGCTCTCCTGTCTGTGATGCAGCTTCAAGGGTAACCGCAGCCACGGTCTCCGAACTGTTCGTGCAGATGGTTGTTGTCTTGCAAACGCCCCCATCTGTTCACTCAGGGATCGAGACGTGGCTGCACGATCCGTTACAGCCATGCGGATAAGATGCCTCTCATCTCGACTGCTAGTGATACGAGACCGTTGGGATCCAGCACGGCGTCCCGTATTACCCTCCTGAACCCACCGATTCCATATCCTGCTAACAGTCATTGGATCTCGACCAACGCGAGCAGCAATGTCGCGACACGATAAACCGCTATCGCGATGGGCTACAATCCGACCTTTACCAAAGTCGGAAACGTGGTGGTACGCATTTCTCCTCCTTACACGAGGCATCACAACAACGTTTCACCAGGCAAAAATCGGTTGGAAACTTTCCTCATGTCAGCACGTTATAGGTGTCGCCACCAGCGCCAACCTTTTGTGAATGCTCTGAAAAGCTAATCATTTGCGTATCACAGCTGTCGGTTAAATTTCGCGTCTGTAGCACGTCATCTTCGTGGTGTATCAATTTTAATGGCCAGTATTGTAGAATATCGTTGACTTATCTCTCTGCTGTACGGTTGTCAAGGACGACAACCAAAGCGGCTCTTCTATGAAAAGACGTGGCACCCGAGACCATATGGTAGTCTGGCCATATCGTGGGCAACATTCAGGTTGGCATCTCGAAACACATCTTCAACCTGGAATCTCCTTGACTGGAGTAGAACTGTCTTCAGAGACGCATCCCACTTATAACTGAGCCTGGATGAGAAGCAAAGACGTGTCGGGAGATGCTGCAGACAGCACTGGGCTACCAATCTGACTGTCAGCCACCACACTGACCGCCAACGAGGAGTCGAGGTTGTAAATGGACCGCCAAAAGTCGTCGTAGATATCTTTTGCTAATTGCTGTAATCGCACTATTTCACTTCCATTTACGGAGCTTGTTAGCACTTGATGTTAGGTTGGCGCCATTACAAAATATTGTATTGTAGTAATCGCTGCTGCTTGCTGGATCGCTGCGGTGTCTCGTTGCTGATGCTGGCTCTAAATTTGTGTTGTCTAGGGTAAACACATGAGGTTCCGTGTTTTTCATGTGCTTTTGATGATAAAGAACGAGCGAAACCAACACATATGTAAACATCAAACATTTATTCCTTTAGTGGCCATATTAATTCCACTGTCCACCAAAGACCATAACACAACACAAAGTAGTACTTCCTTTACATGTTCTTTGACTTGTTTTGCCAAACAATAACACAGAAACACACTTCACCAAAGTGACATTCCGACTGCCCTGACTGCCTCCGACTGCTCTGTATTTATAACATTGTCAAAGAACTACTAAAAAGAGATATAGTTTATAAGTCACATATACATCTGTTATCATAATTTGTGCAGAAAAGTTATTAATTTGCATCGAGTGACATAATTTAACATGTTATTAAAATGACAGACAGATTTGTTGACTTGACAGAATAATTCTTTGTTATAAAAAGGTAGTTTTTTAGAAGTTTGTCAATTGACTTCTCTAATTTGCATAAATAAGTAAGTAACGTGAATTATGAAGAATTACATAGGTTTTCGTCTAAAATAGGATTGATTACGTGAATACTGAGTGAAAACGCTCCTAGTGAACAAATAGGTTTCACTGGGCGATTTTTATTTAAGGAGATCCAAAATACTTAAGTTGGCCACTATTTTTCGTACTTCATATTAATTATTTAAGATGAACTTAGTGTTTTTACATGATGACATTTGCTGTATCAGTGATCAAGTGATATTAACTTTTGTGTGGGTCAGTTATTCAGTATAATTTAATGGGTTGACTGTTTATGGAGACATGTTGTGCAATCATTGTTAACATACACAATAACTTTTCTATAATCATAAATACTTGTTAAACTGGTTGAATTTGGAAGGGATCGCATACTTCATTAAAGTAAAGCCTTTAATATGTATCGTTACAATACCCCCCTCGGGTAATATCATTTACAGAATGTTAATGATATTAGCCGACTAGGACAAATGTGTCAATTACTGTGCATAATGTGTATGTATACAACAACCGTTACACCGTTTCAAAATGACTTTTTCCTGCAAATATTTTAGTTGTGTTGTTTGAAATGCACTTTGTGTTATGTCAATCAGTATGACAGCATAATAAAATTATTTAGTAATATATGAAAGTAAAAAAATTGTTAATCTTTGCTCCCAGTGAGCCACATGGAAAATGATCAAAAACAGACACAAATATATCACATGCGATTTTAAGATATATAAAAAAATAAATATGTAAATTATTTCAAAGTCAGCTCTCATTGCGTCACAGATTAGTCAAGATAATAGAAGAAACATAAATATGTTACATAGATGGACAGGTCAGATGTCCATAGGAAAATATTCCACCTGTCTGCTCTTTTTGAGCCACATAAAGAAAATGAAAACCCAGAACATAATTATAAGTATGGACATGATATATAAACATAAACACTAGAGAAGTCACATGTATGAATATAATATGCATTTAAAAAAAAAGAAAATGAAATATTTAAAAAACTTGTCTCCCATTGAGACACATAGTCAAGATAGTACAAGAACATATGAATACCAAAATTGGACACTTAAATTGGTCACAACATAACACAAACATCAAACTTGGTGAACATCTGATTAGCTGTAGAAAATTGTCCACAAATCTTATGCCTAAGAAAACAATAGTAACACAATGATGGGTCTTGCACAACAATTTTTTCATTGTCTTTTATTTGGTGCAATCATGTCCCATATTCAACAATACAAAAGAAAGTAATAAATGTTGGTCACCTTCTTGCCCATTGCAAGTAAAGAGGATATCACAATATTTAATATTCAATAGTGACAATAAAAATATAAAAACATTGTCTCAGACATCTGGAACTTTTCCAGGGTCTGTAGTGGTAGTTGCTATTTGACACATCCAGTAAAAATCTTTGCTGATCACATGCTTTATGGAAAATGGGTAAGTAACTGTATTCAAACAGGGAAATGTGCTTAATCATGTTTATATGATTTCAATTCGGTGATGTTTCTTAATCCAAATAACCTTCTTGATCTGGGGAAGATAAGTCTATACGCATTAGGATGTGGGCTTTCTTTTATTTCAAATGGACCAATGTAAATATCAAAAAACTTTTTAAGTTCAGCGGACAATAATTTTGATTTCTCTTGTGTCTTGACGAGTACAAGGTCCCCAGGTTTGAACTGCGTAGCTTTTCCTTTGGCTGCATGTCGTCTTTTTCTCAATTCCCCTTGTTTTTTCATGGTTTCCCGTACACAGTCTTCTCTTTCTTGGGGTGACATAATTTTGCAAGGTGGATACTCTATGTTTTCAGTGAAGAAACTAGCGGGGTATTGGTTGTACATTATTTCGTGTGGGGAAAATCCAGTGGAAGAGTGCTGTAAGCTGTTCATTATTTCTTCAAAACTATTTATGTACTCTAACCAATTAGTGTGGTTCTGGCTACAGTAGGTTCTGCACAGTCTTCCAATTTCTCTCATGTATCTCTCAGCCGGGTTGCTTGACGGGTGGTAAGCAGATATTAAAATGTGTTTAATTCCCGTGTCTTCAATAAAAGTTTTCCAGTATTTAGAGGTGAACTGAGACCCATTGTCTGAAAGTATTGCCTTAGGTTTTCCCACAGTGTTGAAATAATTACTTGTAATTTTTGAAACTATCTGTTTGCTGGTAGCTTTCCTCAAGGGATAAAGCTTTATAAATTTGGAGAAGATGTCTACCATGACATAAATATAACTGTAACCCCCCCTTGTCTTGGGTAATGGTCCGTAGATGTCAGTTGCAACGAGATCGAGTTTATTTGTGGGTAATATGTTCTGCATTATTCCCCTGGTTGTTTGGTTAGTCACTTTTACCCTCTGACATCTGTCACATGTTGATAACCTTTTCTTTACTCTTCTGCTAATGTTGTAAAAATAAATGTTCTCCTGTATTTTCTGAATACACTTAGTGGTGCCACAGTGGCCAAAGCTTTCATGTACATAAGTAATGAGCGTATCAATTTGTTGCTCAGGCCAACATAGTTTCCAATAGTCTAAATCCGGTTTAGGTCTTCTGAATAGTATCCCCTTGTGTACTTTATAATATGCTTCTACCTTTTCTCCTCCAGTTTTTCCTATGTAACTTTTGACTAGTTTCCAGTTCTCATTGTGGTTCTGAAACCTCCTAATGTCGTTACAGATTTTTTGTATTTCCTTTTCCTCTTTAATGCCCTTTAGATACATAATTTTGAAAATTCTCTCATCTTCCCCACTACTTCCCTCCAAATCACTTCCCAAAGGTAGTCTTGATAAAGCGTCTGCTACCACATTTTGTTTTCCCTGAATGTACCTCACTTCGTAATCAAACTGCTGGAGAAACATGGCCCATCTGGTGAGTCTGTTATGGTATAACCTGCACTCTTGGAGATAGCTTAATGCTTTGTGGTCTGTCTGTACTATTACTTTATGTCCCAAGAGGTAACTTCTAAATTTTGTAAAACCCCAATGTATAGCTAGTAATTCCTTTTCTGTCACTGTGTAGTGTTTTTCATGTTTTTGAAGAATTCTGCTGGCAAATGCGATTGTTCGGTGTTCCATTTTTCCATTTACTTCCTTTTCTTGAAATAAATGTACTCCTAACCCTGCATCGCTGCTGTCAGTAGCTAGCCAGAAAGGACTTGACATGTCTGGTCTATGTAGAAGTTGGCTGTTACATAGCTGAGATTTGATTTTGTTAAAAGCATCTTCACATTCTGGTGTCCAATCCCACACTACGTTTTTCTTAAGTAAGTTGTACAAACAAACTGCATTTAATGCTTGATTACTGATGAATTTTCTGTAAAACCCTGTGAAGCCGAAAAATGATTTGAGTTGTTTCTTGTTTCTAGGTGTTGGAAAATTTTCTATGGCTTTTATTTTGTCTTTGTCTGGCAAAATCCCTTGTTCTGTAATTATGTGTCCCAAAAATTTTAACTCCTCTAGCCCAAATTTACATTTTTCTAATTTTAATGTCATTCCTCCCTTTCTGAGTTTCATAAATACTTCCCTTAATAGTTCAAGGTGTTCTTCCCAAGTTTTCCCAGTGATTAAAATGTCATCTACATAAATGGTTAATTTTGAACTAGTTTCATGACCAAGTACAAAATCTAATGCTCTGATGAATTCCGCAACTGATACATTGAGACCAAATGGTACGACTGTATACTGATAACATTTACCATTATATAAAAAGGCTGTATATTTTCTCGAATCAGGACTAAGTTCAACTTGATGAAAACCAGCGGTGAGATCTAGGCTTGTCATATGTTTGACACACTCAAATTTACCTAACAGCTCATCTATACTTTCTGGGTGGTCATTCTCTCTGATCAGATACTTGTTCAGATGTCTGGAGTCTAATACAATCCTAACGCTATTGTCTCCCTTTTTTACAATGACCAACGGGTTGTTGTAGGCACTGCAACTTCTTTCTATAACTTCCCAATTTTCCATTTTTTGTATTTCTTTTTCCACAGCGTCTCTTTTTGCAAATGGTATTCCATATGGTTTTATAAAGAAAGGCTCATGCGGTTTCAACTGTAATTTACATTGATAATATTTCACTCTACCAGGTCTATCATCAAACACATCTTGGAATTCCCATAATAACTCTTTTAATTTTTCCTTCTGTGTAATATTTAGGCTTTCAGCTTCCCCCAGTTTTTTCTCTACTAACTTCTCAAACTCTTGACCCTCTGCATCTTCCTCTAAGTTCTCATCCAGGTAATAAACATCCTCCTTTTCATGATACACTGATTGAATGTGATTACAGCTGTCACCACAGTTTAAAATTAACAAATTCACTACACAGCTTTGTTGTGTAACAGGTTCTATAATACACATTTGTTTTGCTGTAAAATTAAACTCTGCATTCACTTTTAATATCCAATCCATACCTAAAATGAAATTTTCATTCAGGTCATCTACTACTAAGCATCCATGTTCAAAATTTAGGTTATCGATTTTAAAAGTAAGTAACACTTGTTTCTTAACTACCTTGCTGGCTCTGCCTGTAGCTCCTTTCACTTTTAATCCAACAACTGGCATCTCGGGAAAATGTTGAGAATTTCTGAGCTTATCTCTAAGTCTAGAAGTGATGGCAGAAACAGGACTTCCTGTGTCTACTAACACTCTCCCTTCCCACTCGTCAATGTTTACTTTAACATATGGACAACCTAGCTCAACATCTTTGTCTATTTCAGTATTTTCAAACAATAGATCATTTTCAATTTCTTTAGTCCCTAAGTCTAATGTCTCTTTCCTACACTTAGACACATCCCTCTCTGTTTGTAACGCATTGACATTTAAACATAAACCTTTGTTTTCATCTGTTCCTCTTAACACTGTGTTGTCACTTAACAAACTACTGTTTTCACCCCATTTTTTATAAAGTCCACTACGGATTCTTGTCCACCAGGTAGGATACAAGGTTGCACTTACCTTTGCTAATTCTTTCCAAAAGGCATCTTTGTTTATACAGTTTCCATAGTTGTTCCACAAAACTTCTAAAAACTTTTCCCCTTTTTCTTGAAAACACCCATTTACATTCAATCCCTTTATATTTTCTTTAATATTATTCTTATTAGTACCATTCTCATAGTTTAATGTTTCATAGTTCCCAATAGGCAATAGCTTGTCCTCAGATACACATTCCCTTGTCTGCATTTCACTTAAATTAACCTCATTATTACCCATGTTCGTCACATCACTTACCTTTATCTCATCATCACTTTTCAATTCTACAAATACTTTTATTTCTTCCTCTACACTCTCATCAATAACATCACTTGATTTAGGATCATTATTTAAATGTCCCTCTATTACTTCTTCCTCCTCCTCCACAACAACCTCATCTTCAGTTTCCCCCCTATGTATCTGAATCTCAGCAATTGAGTCTTTGGCTCCATTAAACACTTCGTCATCCCCCTTCATATCAAATAAACCCCCCAAAATAGATTCTACTTGTGGTGTGTCTGACTTGTTATTAACACCAGTATCTTTTTCAGCCCAACTATGGAACTCTGCAATACCTTCAACTTCTGCACTTTCACCAACTACCTGTGCTTGAATACAGTTTTTATTAACTGTATCACTTTTACTCATAGTATCCCAAAACCTTTTATTAAATTCTAATTTATTCATTCTAACAACTTCAGTATTTTCATGGTATTTACTCTTTACATTGTATCCTCTCCTTTTCCAGTTTCGGTTATGTGTTGTCCTGTCATAATATTGTCTAGCCCCTAAACTACGGACATCTAGTGGGACTGTCCACCGTTTCCCGGCTGGTTTCCTCCGTCTGTCCGTTTGTAGTTGTCGTTTTGTTCACTAGTTTCAACAAACCCCCTTCTATCTTGTTCTCTTCCCCAAAACCTATTTCTATCATTCCTGTTATCTCTCCTCCATCCTCCCTCCTGTGTATTGTTTCTGAAATTATTTTCATATCTCCTATCTCCCCTATTTGGAGCATTATTTCCAGAATTTTCAAAGTCTCTCCTCCCATAATAATCTCTATTTACATTCCTGTTCCACCCCCCATACTGGTTGTTGCCAGAGCCAAAACTTTGGTTATTTTCTCTTTCCAAGGCCCTATCTAATCTATCTACAAATTTCAGGAACTCTTCCATTGAATCGTCTGGTCCATGGACCAATTCCCACTGCAGTCTCTCTGGTAATCTTCTTTTTAAAACATCAATTTGTGTCATAATATCAAAAGAATTATTTAAGTGAGCAAGTTTTTTCAATTGATCTCTGCAAAATTTTTGCATTCCCCCAACTTTCCCTCTATACACTGGTCCATTTAGAAATTCTGACTTTAATCTGGCTTGTATGGACTGTGACCAAAATTTACAAATAAATTTGGCTTCAAACTCTTCAAACGTATTCCAAGAATCATTATTCTCATTTGCCCAGGATAGGGCCTCCCCTTCTAGAAACCGTTTTACTAACTTAATTTTTATGTTGTCTGACATTCCTACAACAAACATATCCTTACATTGGTGAATAAAGTCAATGGGGTGCAGATTTTCACCAGGAAAGCATTTCACTTGGATGTGCCCATACATTGTATTTTGATTGTAAATCGTTTGTTTGGACATCACTGCTTCTTCCAATTGTGAATATTTAGTGTGCATATTTTCTACTTTTGTATCTACATTAGTGGTGTACAGGTTGTATTCCTGTTTAAGGTTTTCTGATGTTTTGTCTATTCTCTGATCTAATCTTTTAGTTTCAGTATCTACTCTGTTGTAGATGACAGCAATGCTGTCTGTGTTCGCTTGTATGTTTTCATTTAAACTTTCAACTTTAACTTGAAATTCTTTTCTGAGGTGTATCAACTGTTCGCTAGTGTTCTTGCTGAGGGTAGTTTTAATTTCCTCACACTTCTCATTGAGATGAGTACTTAAGAGATCAAAATCCAAGCTTAACTTATCCAGTCTATCTGTGTTTTCTTTAAGTTCCAAACGTACTTGTTCACTTGATTGTTTAGAATCCAAACTTAAATTGTCCAGTCTATCTGTGTTTTCTTTAAGTTTCAAACTTACTTGTTCATTTGATTGTTTGAAATCCAAACTTAACTTATTCAGTCTATCTGTATTTTCTTCACTTGATTGTTTGAGTTGCGAGCTTATTTGAGTTGCAAACCCTGCTAGCCACTCTGTTAAGTTTAATTGTTCACCATCCCCTGGTTCAATTTTTACATTTCCTACGATATCATCACTCTCAGGTAGAGACATGTTCACTATTTATTATTTTAAATGACAACAACAAAATACCTTGCTTTATGCTATGATGTCGTGATCGGTGTTCTTATTGGCTTTCTTCACGTCTATTCGGTTGTATCGAAGCTGAAGTCTTGATTGATGAACTCCATTGACATAATCCAGACGTTAATCTTCCGAGCGGTGTGATGATACTTTTTCGTAGTCGCACAAACACACTTTATTTATTTATTTTTGACATATTTTCACTGTTGCCACACTGCACAAATAAACTTTTTTGGAGTGCTAAGCACTTACGAAATTTATCGCTGCACTATTATCATCGATGCACTTAAAGATCCCGGACGAGCCCCCACTTTTGTAAATGGACCGCCAAAAGTCGTCGTAGATATATTTTGCTAATTGCTGTAATCGCACTATTTCACTCCCATTTACGGAGCTTGTTAGCACTTGATGTTAGGTTGGCGCCA
Organism: Schistocerca nitens; assembly: GCF_023898315.1. Taxonomy (NCBI): domain Eukaryota; kingdom Metazoa; phylum Arthropoda; class Insecta; order Orthoptera; family Acrididae; genus Schistocerca; species Schistocerca nitens. The sequence goes on along the minus strand of NC_064624.1, from coordinate 191,039,259 downwards.
TTACAAAATATTGTATTGTAGTAATCGCTGCTGCTTGCTGGATCGCTGCGGTGTCTCGTTGCTGATGCTGGCTCTAAATTTGTGTTGTCTAGGGTAAACACATGAGGTTCCGTGTTTTTCATGTGCTTTTGATGATAAAGAACGAGCGAAACAAACACATATGTAAACATCAAACATTTATTCCTTTAGTGGCCATATTAATTCCACTGTCCACCAAAGACCATAACACAACACAAAGTAGTACTTCCTTTACATGTTCTTTGACTTGTTTTGCCAAACAATAACACAGAAACACACTTCACCAAAGTGACATTCCGACTGCCCTGACTGCCTCCGACTGCTCTGTATTTATAACATTGTCAAAGAACTACTGAAAAGAGATATAGTTTATAAGTCACATATACATCTGTTATCATAATTTGTGCAGAAAAGTTATTAATTTGCATCGAGTGACATAATTTAACATGTTATTAAAATGACAGACAGATTTGTTGACTTGACAGAATAATTCTTTGTTATAAAAAGGTAGTTTTTTAGAAGTTTGTCAATTGACTTCTCTAATTTGCATAAATAAGTAAGTAACGTGAATTATGAAGAATTACATAGGTTTTCGTCTAAAATAGGATTGATTACGTGAATACTGAGTGAAAACGCTCCTAGTGAACAAATAGGTTTCACTGGGCGATTTTTATTTAAGGAGATCCAAAATACTTAAGTTGGCCACTATTTTTCGTACTTCATATTAATTATTTAAGATGAACTTAGTGTTTTTACATGATGACATTTGCTGTATCAGTGATCAAGTGATATTAACTTTTGTGTGGGTCAGTTATTCAGTATAATTTAATGGGTTGACTGTTTATGGAGACATGTTGTGCAATCATTGTTAACATACACAATAACTTTTCTATAATCATAAATACTTGTTAAACTGGTTGAATTTGGAAGGGATCGCATACTTCATTAAAGTAAAGCCTTTAATATGTATCGTTACAAGGTCCACGGTGCCATTTCCAATCCCAAAGAAAGCAGGTGTTGACAGATGTGAAAATTACCGAACTATCAGTTTAATAAGTCACGACTGCAAAATGCTAACGCGAATTCTTTACAGATGAATGGAAAAACTGGTAGCAGCCGACCTCGGGAAAGATCAGTTTGGACTCCGTAGAAATATTCGAACATGTGAGGCAATACTGACCGTACGACTTATCTTAGAAGAAAGATTAACGAAAAGCAAACCTATGTTTCTAGCATTTGTAGACTTAGAGAAAGCTTTTGACAATATTGACTGGAATACTCTCTTTCAAATTCTAAAGGTGGCACGGGTAAGGGAGCGAAAGGCTATTTACAATTTGTACGAAAACCAGACGGCAGTTATAAGAATCGACAGACATAAAAGGAAAGCAGCGGTTGGGAAGGAAGTGAGACAGGTTTGTAGCCTCTCCCCGATGTTGTTGAATCTGTATATTGAGCCAGCAGTAAAGGAAATAAAAGAAAAATTCGGAGTAGGTATTAAAATCCATTGAGAAGAAATTACAGCTTTGAGGTTCGCCGACGACATTGTAATTCTGTCAGAGACAGCAAAGGACTTGGAAGAGCAGTTGAACGGAATGGACAGTGTCTTGAAAGGAGGGTATAAGATGAACATCAACAAAAGCAAAACGAGGATAATGGAAGCAGTCGAATTACGTCAGGTGATGCTCAGGTAATTAGATTAGGAAATGAGACACTTAAAGTAGTAAAGGAGTTTTTCTATTTGGGGAGCAAAATAACTAATGATGGTCGAAGTAGAGAGGATATAAAATGTAGACTGGCAATGGCAAGGATAGCGTTTCTGAAGAAGAGAAATTTGTTAACATCGAGTATAGATTTAAGTGTCAGGAAGTCGTTTCTGAAAGTATTTGTATGGAGTGTAGCCATGTATGGAAGTGAAACATGGACGATAAATAGTTTGGACAAGAAGAGAATAGAAGCTTTTGAGATGTGGTGCTACAGAAGAATAATGAAGATTAGATGAGTAGATCACATAACTAATGAGGAGGTATTGAAAAGAATTGGGGAGAAGAGGAGTTTGTGGCACAACTTGACTAGAAGAAGGGATCGGATGGTTGCATATGTTCTGAGGCATCAACGGATCACCAATTTCGTACTGGAGGGCAGCGTGGAGGGTAAAAATCGTAGAGGGAGACCAAGAGATGAATACACTAAGCAGATTCAGAAGGATGTAGCTTGCAGTAAGTACTGGCAGATGAAGAAGCTTGCACAGGGTAGAGTAGCATGGACGGCTGCATCGAACCAGTCTCTGGACTGAAGACCATAACAATAAACACATGGCCGTTCTGAATTTATTGTAATAAATGCACATAAATCAATTCATAACACATAGTTTATTGCCAATATGGGCAAAAATCAAACAAATTATGGATAATTCCCTATACAATATCCAGTGTCATAGGCACCTTAGAGCTAGGCGAGACAATGCCCAGGGGGCCAAAACTCTATGGGCCCCTCGGCCTCAATGAACGACGTTCGGAAAAGTTATATAACATCTTAATTGAAACAAGAATTTTCGACTTTTAGTTTTTTGGTCCTTGCCCAAATGCTCGAACGGCACGAACTGAAATCACAAAAATTTCTCCCACCTCCGGAACATAACATAATAGCGTGTGTTGTTTCTCCACTACACGTCCTGCAAGCTTCTGCACTACTGGTCCCTCACAATTGAACACAGCAGACGGACAGCCAGCCATAAACGAACGAAAAAAAAACTAATTATTTCCTTCTATCATCATCTGAATACTGGAGCGATGGTAGGCTGACCCGAATCACGTGGAACGAATATACAGGGCGAGCACAAAGTTCTTGCCCTGATTATAACAATTTATTACAGAATAATCGTTTTACATAATAATCTACATTTGATGCCGTTACATAGGTTAGTGTTAATAGCTTTTTTTTCTTTTTCTTTTTTTTAAGGACGCCTTACGTTAGTCGAGCCTGTATTCCATTTCTCGCCAGGTGTTTCGTAATATGTGTTCTGTGACAGTACCCACAGCAGCTTGTATCCTAGCCTTCAGTTCGTCGACGTCAGCAACTGGTGTGACGAATGTTCCTGATACAGCCCCACAAAAAAAAAGTCAAGGGGCGTAATGTCTGGAGAGTGGGGTGGCCAGGGTGTTGGACCGTTCCTTTCAATCCACCGATCCGGAAATGTTTCATCCAGGAAATCACGCACCATCAAAGCCCAGTGTGTGTGTGTGTGGGGGGGGGGGGGGGGGGCGTGCTCCACCTTGCTGGAAAATTATATCCATGGTTGATATTCTTCTTTCTGTGGGGCAATGAACTGTTGAAAAACGTCTAAGTAAATGTTAGCGATAATGGATTTTTCCGCGAAGAAAAATGGTCCAAAAACCTTGTTATGCATGATGCCGCACCAAACATTCACGTTCTCGCTGTAACTGTACAGTAGCATGTGTAGGGTGACCAGACATCCGGATTAATCGCGACATGTCCTCTTTTTAGTTCTTTGTCCGGGGTACGGGCGGATTTTTAGTGTCCGGCTTTTTTCGCAAAGTTGAGAGTCATACAGTTAAATTTACAGTTCGTCCCGTTCTATTGCTCTTTTCTTAAATACTTTATCTATTGGCACAGCCTTCGTGATAAACACGCACGAAGGCGGTGTTAGTAAGTGGCACCAGGATCGTCGATGTTATCGTTTATCTACTTATAAGCGAATGCAAATATCGATTATTTAAAATTATCGTTTCGTATCTTCGCTTTGTATTGGCTCGGATTCCTGTAGTGGACGTGTGATTTGTGAGCGCAATTTTTAACCGAGTAAGTTACGTAAAATATTTGGCTATGCCTAAACGAAAGTGCACATTTTCTGATGTCCTTTCCTGCAAATATCCGGCTTTAAGAAAGGGAGAAATGAATTTGAAGCGGAATGAAAGATACGTGGAGCTGGAACGAACGTCTCAATGGACAATAAAGGTAAGAAATAACTCGACAGATTAACTGTCATGGTTTTATTTCATTGTTTCATAGTCATTCAGTTTGTTTGTATTCGGAAGTTTGAAGTCCAGTTTACATGTCGTCAGCTGCTGCTTGAATGACGTTGGTAGCGCTGCGTCGAATGAATGGAGGTGAATGGTCTTACGTTTTTCGCTTTGTAAACAATTCCGTGTTGTTGACATAACAAAACAATTGACGCCACACTGTCACCATAATCAATGTTTTTAATTTTTTTTATATTGCTCAGTTAACCCCCACCTGACCATCAGTAACAATTAACTACTAGTTTTACCGGCAATTCCCAACAGTCACATGACATGTCCAAACTGACGGGTGGTATCCACATCTGCAGTTGAACCGTTTGATGTGTTCTCTTTTTCCATATTTTGTCCTCCTTTTTGAAGCTGTTTGTCCTCCTTCCTAAACAATTGCATCTGGTCACCCTAAGCATGTGGAGACTCTGAACCCCATTGTGTCTATTTACCATTCCACTGACATGAAACGTGGATTCATCGGTAAAGGATATGCGATTTCAGTAATCGTTAGGGCCATCAATCCTGTTGACAATCGCAGTTGCAAATTCAGCACGTGTCAGCAAATCATTCGGTTGCAAGGCCTGCACGATTTGCACTTTGCAAGCGTGCAACCTAAACCTTTCACGAAGAAACTTCACCACACTTGCTTGCGGTAGTTGAAGTTCACGTGATGCTTGACGAGTTGATTTAGACAGACTCCGCTGAAACGACTGGCGAACATGATCGACACTTGCATCAGTCATACGAGGCCTACCACTTCGATGGCGATCTTCAACGCTGCCTGTTTCGTTAAACTTTGCATCCTATCGCTTTTTTGATATAACGTCAGGAGGGCTGCGTCCATAGGAAGCCCGAAATTTACGCTGAACGCTGATGAGCGATTTCGTATCGTGAAACCAAAGCAAACATTGCGCTTTCACCTGCTTCGACGCCATTTCGCCAGCAACTAACATGATCTAACAGACCGCGTCGGTGTTGTGGAGCACTAGCGCCATCTATTGGTCACACAACAACTAGTACACTAACTTATGTAACGGCATCAAATGTAACTTTTATGTCAAACGGTTATTCTATTACAAGTTTTTATAATCAGGGCATGACTCTGTGATCGCCCTGTACAAGTTCATGGCATTCATCTAGAACTGGACATCGTAACGCATAACTCTCAGAAGCTCTGCAGTTTTGATATTTATGGTGAATGAGGTTGACGATCAGATGGATGTTGTTATTGTTGTGGTCATCAGCCCTGAGACTGGTTTGATGCAGCTCTTCATGCTACTCTATCCTGTGCAAGCTTCTTCATCTCCCAGTACCTACTCCAAACTACATCCTTCTGAATCTGCTTAGTGTATTCATCTCTTGGTCTCCCTCTACGATTTTTACCCTCCACGCTGCCCTCCAATACCAAATTGGTGATCCCTCGATGTCTCAGAACATGTCCTACCAACCGGTCCCTTCTTCTAGTCAAGTTGTGCCACAAACTCCTCCCCAATTCTATTCAATACCTCCTCATTAGTTATGTGATCTACCCATCTAGTCTTCAGCATTCTTCTGTAGCACCACATTTCGAAGGCTTCTATTCTCTTCTTGTCCAAACTATTTATCGTCCACGTTTCACTTCCATACATGGCTGCACTCCATACAAATACTTTCAGAAACGACTTCCTGACACTTAAATCTATACTCGATGTTAACAAATTTCTCTTCTTCAGAAACGCTTTCCTTGCCATTGCTAGTCTACATTTTATATGCTCTCTACTTCGACCATCATCAGTGATTTCGCTCCCCAGACAGCAAAACACCTTTACTACTTTAAGTGTCTCATTTCCTAATCTAATTCCCTCAGAATCACCCGACTTAATTCAAATACAATCCATTATCCTCGTTTTGCTTTTGTTGATGTTCATCTTATATCCTCTTTTCAAGACACTGCATTCCGTTCATTTGCTCCTCCACGTCCTTTTCTGTCTCTGACAGTACTACAATGTCATCAGCGAACCTCAAAGTTTTTATTTCCTCTCCATGGATTTTAATACTAACTCTGAATTGTTCTTTTGTTTCCTTCACTGCTTGGCAGGGGTAAAATACAGGCAGCGAAAGGCTATTTACAATTTGTACAGAAGGCAGATGGCAGTTATAAGAGTCGAGGGGTATGAAAGGGAAGCAATGGTTGGGAAGGGAGTGAGACAGGGTTGTAGCCTCTCCCCGATGTTATTCAATCCGTATATTGAGCAAGCAGTAAAGGAAACAAAAGAAAAGTTCGGAATAGGTATTAAAATCCGTGGAGAAGAAATAAAAACTTTGAGGTTCGCCGATGACATAGTAATTCTGTCAGAGACAACAAAGGACTTGGAAGAGCAGTTGAATGAAATGGACAGTGTCTTGAAAGAAGGATATAAGATGAACATCAACAAAAGAAAAACGAGGATAATGGAATGTAGTCGAATTAAATCGGGTGATGCTGAGGGAATTAGATTAGGGAATGAGACACTTAAAGTAGTAAAGGAGTTTTGCTATTTGGGCAGCAAAATAACTGATGATGGTCGAAGTAGAGAGGATATAAAATGTAGACTGGCAATGGCAAGGAAAGCGTTTCGAAGAAGAGAAATTTGCTAACATCGAGTATAGATTTAAGTGTCAGGAAGTCGTTTCTGAAAGTATTTGTATGGAGTGCAGCCATGTATGGAAGTGAAATGTGGACGATAAATAGTTTGGACAAGAACAGAATAGAAGCTTTCGAAATGTGGTGCTACAGAAGAATGCTGAAGATTAGATGGGTAGATCACGTAAGTAATGAGGAGGTATTGAATAGAATTGTGGAGAAGAGGAGCTTATGGCACATCTTGACTAAAAGAAGGGATCGGTTGGTAGGACATGTTCTTAGGCATCAAGGGATCATCACTTTAGTATTGGAGGGCAGCGTGGAGGGTAAAAATCGTAGAGGGAGACCAAGAGATGAATACACTAAGCAGATTCAGCAGGATATAGGCTGCAGTAGGTACTGGGAGATGAAGAAGCTTGCACAGGATAGAGTAGCGTGGAGAGCTGCATCAAACCAGTCTCTAGTCTGAAGACCACAACAACAACTGACAAACGGTTGTCAAACAATTATAAAATAGGAAACTTGAAGAATAGGATACTAGTGGTTCGGATACATGAGTGGGAAGTTGGAGTTCCTCTTAAAATGCAGGTACATGCGAAGTGTGTAATGCATATTGGCAGTTAGTAACTCACAGCACTTTGTTCCAGGTACAGCTGGAGAAAACTGCCACCATCAACAAATGTAGCACAGTTACAATATGGGAAACTTGAAAAATTAGGTAGTAGTGGTTATGATACACATTCATTAATTTTCACACTTCACTTAAAATAACAGTACAGATATATTTCTTAAGAGTATGCTGGCGAATGATATATCACAAATCTTTGTTCTCGTTACAGCTTCACAAGTCAGTCACCAGCAGCAGATGTGACACAAGTACAAAATGGCAAACTTGAAAAATAAGATACTAGTGGTTTGGTTACATCAGTGGGATATTGAATTTTATCTTTAAATGTTGGCAGTCAGTAACTCACAGAACATTGTTCCAGGTATAGCTGGAGAAAACGGCCACCAGCAACTGATGTTGCATAGTTATATTATGGGAAACTTGAAGAATAAGGTAGTAGTGATTTGGATATATCGGTGGGGAAACTTAACTCCAGCTTAAAATGCAGGTAATGTGCAGTGTTTAATGTATATTGCCAGTCAGTAACTCATAGCACTTCTTCCAGGTATTGCTCCAAAAAATGCCACCAGCAACAGATGTCGCACAGATACATTATGGCGAACTTGAAGAATAAGGTATGAGTTGTTTTGATACACATTTATCAAATTTCACTCTTCACTTAAAAGATCAGTACAGATATAGTTCTTAGGAGTATCCTGGCAAATGGTAACTCCCTACTCTTTGTTGCTGTCGCAGTTCCACAAGTCAGTCACCAGCAGCAGAAGTCACATAGTTATCAAATGGGGAACCTGAATAATAAGGTACTAGTGTTTTCGATACATGTGTGGGAAATTCAACTTCCTTTTAAAATGCTGCACATGTGCAGTGTGTAATGTATATTGGCAATCAGTAACTCACAGCACTTTGTTCCAGGTGTAGCTCCAGAAAACTGCCACCAGCAAGAGATGTCTCACAGTTACAATATGGGATACTTGAAGAATAAGGTAGTGGTGGTTTTGGTACACATTTATCAAATTTCACTCTTTACTTAATATATCAATACACGTATAGTTCTTAGGAGTATACTGGCTAATTGTAACTCACTAATATTTGTTCTTGTTACAGCTCGAGAAGTCAGTCACCAGCAGCAGATGGCACACAATTATAAAAAGACAAACTTGAAAAATTAGGTACTAGTGGTTTGGATACATGTGTGGGAGTTTGAACTCCACCTCAAAATGCAGCTACATTTTCAGTGTGTAATGTATAATGGCAGTCAGTAACTCACAGCACTATGTTCCAGGTACAGCTCCAGAAAACTGCCACCAGCAAGAAATGTCTCACAGTTACAATATGGGAAACTTCAAGAATAAGGTAGTGGTGGTTTTGATACACATTTATCATATTTCACAGTTCACTTAAAATATCAGTACCTATATAGTTCTTAAGAATATGCTGGCAAATTGTAATTCACAAATCTTTAGCCCTGTTACAGCTCCAAAAGTCAGAATACAGCAGCAGATGTCACACAATTATAAAATCGGAAACGTGAAGAATAAGGTACTAGTGGCTTGGATACATGTGTGGGAAACTGAACTTCCTCTTAAAATGATTGTACATGTGCAGTGTGTAATGTATGTTGGCAGTCAGTAACTCACAGCACTTTGTTCCAGGTATTGCTCCAGAAAACTGCCACCAGCAACAGATGTCTCACAGTTACAATATGGGAAAATTGATGAATAATGTAGTAGTGGTTTTGATACACATTTATCAAATTTCACAGTTCACTTAAAATATCAGTACCCATATAGTTCTTAAGAATATGCTGTCAAATGGTAATTCACAAATCTTTAGTCTTGTTACAGGTCCAAAAGTCAGAATCCAGCAGCAGATGTCACACAGTTATAAAATGAGAAACTTGAATAATAAGGTACTAGTGTTTTGGATACATGTGTGGGAAATTGAACTTTCTCTTAAAATGCTGGTACGTGTGCAGTGTGTAATCTATATTGGCATCAGTAACTCACAGCACTTTGTTCCACAAAACTGCCACCAGAAACAGATCTCTCACAGTTACAATATGGGAAACTTGAAGAGTAAGGTAGTAGTGGTTATAATGCACATTTATCAAATTTCACTCTTCACTTGAAATACCAGTACACATATAGTTCTTTAGAGTATTGTGGCAAATGGTAACTCGGAAATCTTAGTTCCTGTTACAGCTCCACAAGTCAGTCACCGGCAGCAGAGGTTATACAATTATAAAATGGGAAACTTGAAGAATAAGGTACTAGTGGTTTGGATACATGTGTGGGAAACTGAATTTCCTATTAAAATGCTGGTACATGTGCAGTGTGTAATGTATATTGGCAGTCAGTAAATCACAGCACTTTGCTCCAGTTATAGCTCCAGAAATCTGCCACTAGCAACAGATGTCACACATTTACTATATGAGAAACTTGAAGAATAAGGTATTAATGGTTCGGATACACATTTGTCAAATTTCACTTTTCACTTAAAATATTGGTAGAGTTATAATTCTTAAGAGTATGTTGGCAAATGGTAAATCAGTGCTCTTTGTTCCTGTTATAGCTCCAGAAGTCAGTCACCAGCAGCAGACGTCGCACAGTTATAATGCAAGAACCTTGAGTAATAAGGTGGTAGTGGTTTGGAACATAGTTGAGTATCTGCTCCAAGTATACCCCATCACTAATGCTTGGTAGCATCATGATGAAAAAGTGCCAGTGCTGTATCGGATCAACTTGAAAACAAAGAAACTTAAGTAATTTGGTGAAACTTAGCTTTGTGGCATTAGTGAGAGAAAAATGAGTTTTCTCAATTTGTAAACATCCATTGCGAATGGGATTTTTTCATTTAATTAGTTTTTGGCCATTGTCTTTGAAACATTTTATACGTAGTGTACACTTCAAACATATGTATTGCAGTTGAAGCATTTCATGGAGGCATGTTTCATACAAATACAGTATGCTTACAACAATAATCAGGTCAGATGCTTTGACAGTGTACTTAAATAAAAGTATAGATTTACTTTCATTAGAGCCTATTAGCATTTGTGCATGCTACATGAACGTTTTTGAATAAAATATGCTTTCTTGTTTTCAAAGAGCTCAATTCAGTTCATTTTCTATTATGTTAAGCAACAGTGAAAAACTCTGTTAGGTGCACTCATTGCAATGTTGAGGTTGTTATATGCAAGACTTAGCCCTTCATTGGGAGTGCTCATCTTGTCTTTTTCGTGAATTGATCTTCCCTATTCAGACAGTTAACTGTCATGATATTAAGTTGCAAACAGGTCAAAGCAGGCAGCTGGCATTGACAGATGAGGTGTTTCGGAAGGATTCGTATTATTTCCTCATATGTGAGACAGAAAAAAAGCAAAACGTGGAATCTACTGATAAAGCATTCCCCAGGAAAGGAAATTTTGTATTTCCTATAGATGAATATCTTAATAGGAACTGGTGTAGTAGCTTAAGTAAAAATTTATTATTTCAGTTTTGACAGCACTTGACCACAACAGTCAAGATCAGATTTCTGAAAACTTACTGCAGATTCGTATTACCTACACAGTACCAGTAATTCATACTCTCACAATCTGGATATCCAAAGAAGAATTATATACAAAGAGTGAAAAGGTATTGTAATGACATCTGAGAAGTAAATTAAACCTTATGAGTTTAACATTATCAATCATTCACTGGAATTCTGTGTACAATAGTGCCAAACATAAGAGATACACAACAAACTGAAGGCTTGGAGATATGTAATTAGTCATTCTCCGACCACAAAATCAAGACCCTCACTGTAGATTAGATTAGCTTGTTTTTATTCCAGGGACCCAAAAATGAGATGATTCTTATGGATGTGGAGCATGTCAAAGTATAACACAAAGCATTTGAATATAATACTTATCATCATCATCTGTCACGAGATTGTCAAAATATGCGAATATATTGCAGTAAACTGGAGCTGCTAATATGTACAGTATTAATACACTGCCAGAATAAAATATAGTTATGCACTTTTAATACATTCATCATACACAGAATACCTGATCTTGATTGTTGTGACCAAGTGCTGTCAAAACTGATGAAATATACTGGTAGCAGAATTTTTACGTAAGCTGGTCTAAGAGTCCCTGTTAAGATATTCATCTATAGAGTAGGAGGAGTTGCCTATCAAAAAGTCTTTCAAACTTTCTGAAAACCGTGCTTTATCTGAAACCAAGTTTTTGATGGTTGCTGCCAGTTTATTGAAAATGTGAATTCCTGAATAATGGACCTGTTTTTGGTCCAAGATAAGTGATTTTAGATCTTCATGTAGATTGCTGTTCTTATTCCTAGTATTGATACTACGTATTGTGCTATTGATTGGTAATTTCATTAAGAAATAAATATACTAGCAAGCAGTGGGTAGAATATGAAATTCCATGGACAGGATTCCACATGGTGTTCATGAATTTATATCACAAACGATTTTTATTACACGCTTTTACTTGCTAAAATTGTTGCTCCGTTTGATGAGTTACCCCAGAATATGATCCCTTATGACATAATAGAATGAAAGTATGTAAACTTTTTTATATTTGTGTCTCCTACATCTGACTCCATTCTAACTGCAAATACAGACTTGTTTAGGAGCTTTAGCAATTCTGTGGTAAGCCCTTCCCAACTGAATTTATTATCGAGTTATAGTCCCAGAAATTTAACACTGTCAACCTTTTCGATCTGCATCTCTTCATATGTTATGGGATTACAGAACCTTATGTCACGGGTCAAAGCAGACGGGTGGAATCGGACGCTTACATTCACCCTATGTTATACACATGCTGCAGCTGTAGAAATCGAGCAGTTTTCCAACTAGCGAACTCACACCTTCCCCCATATGACTATCTTCTACAGGAGTAAACGAATCTGTCACATTACGTATATTTCTGTGTTGTATTACCTGGCAGTACACTTATTATATTAAGTAAACAACACAAGAAATTAAGCTTCGAATTTAGCCTACAGTATTCAGTTTACATATTACTTCAAACTTAAAAACGCACCTTGTTAACATTTTACTTAAACAGTGCTGTGGCGAATTCCGCGTACTTTCTGTTGCAGCTGCAAGGATAATATTTCTAATAGCGACCGACAACCAACATACATATAATATGAAACACGAATAATCGTTCTAACATCAACTGAAATGTACCCGGAGTTAATTAGCTAAGGTCATTTCGCACTACTCGCATTTATACTGATAAATAAACTAATAATTATAAATAAACTGATGTATTCCAACTATGTCGTTATTTAACTGTAAGCCCGTCGGAGTATTTGGTATTGAAAAATAACTTGACAGTTATTAACAACCGTTAAAAATAACGGTTACTCCAGGTGTAACTGTTGTCGCACGACTTGACACTCGTGAGTGTAGAATCCCCCACCCCTCCATCATTCACAACTTATATAGAGGCTAGCACGCCACAGTGCACGCCCCGCAAAAATTGAATACTCACATTTGCCGAGAAAATTAGCTGTGTCGCCACTTTTTTTTCTTTTTTACTTTATTGTTATTTTAATACCTGTACAAAGCAAGTAGGCTGGCAGCGGCACACTACGCCGCTCTTCAGCCACAGCGGGTTACAAAGTAGAAAAACGGAGAAAGACAATGAAACAAAGTGACGGGCAAAAGAAAGATGTCACATAGACACAAAAAACACGGAGTCGTTCACACGTGACGATAACAACACTGATAACACATTGGCACGGCGCACACAACACTGATGAATCCGACGGCACAAGTGAACGTAGTAGTGGGACGGCGGACACCAAAAGCACTAAACGGCGGCACACACACGAGACACAGAAGGCGATGATCTCCGGCGCGCGAATGTTCACTATGCGTGTGCGAGTCCGGGGACCTGCCAAGAGAGGAGGAGGAGGAAGTGGAGAGGGAGAGCGAGAGGGGAGAGCAGGGATGCCATGGGCAAAGGAGAGAGGGGGAGGGAGGAAGGGGGTGGGGAAGCCCGGGGGAGAGGGGAGGAGGGAGGGGGGAAAGGAAAGAGAAGGGAGGGGATAGGAGGGAGGGAGGGTGCCTAAAGGACAGGACACAGGAGGAGGGGGGGGGATCAAAGTTGATAGGAGGGGTAGATGGAGGGGAGGAGGACATCATCAGGGAGAGGGAGCTGGCGGAAGCCACCTCGGGAGAGGGTAAGGAGGGTGGAGAGATGGAGACCGGGTGGGACATGGGAGTACAGGCGCGGCAGCGGGCGGGGGTGGGAGAGGATCGGGGAGACGAGCGGGTGAGGAGGATCGAGTGTACGGGAGGTGTAGAGGATTCGTATCCTTTCGAGGAAGAGGAGGAGGTGGGGGAAGGGGATAAGGTCATACAGGATCCGCGTGGGGGAGGGGAGACGGATGCGATAGGCAAGGCGGAGAGCATGGCGTTCAAGGATTTGGAGGGATTTATAAAAGGAAGGGGGGGCGGAGATCCAGGCTGGATGGGCGTAACAGAGGATAGGACGGATGAGGGACTTATAGGTGTGGAGGATGGTGGAGGGGTCCAGACCCCACGTACGGCCAGAAAGGAGCTTGAGGAGACGGAGTCGGGAACGTGCCTTGGCTTGGATTGTCTGGAGATGGGGAGTCCAGGAGAGACGACGGTCGAGGGTGACGCCAAGGTACTTAAGGGTGGGGGTGAGAGCGATGGGACGGCCATAAACGGTGAGATAGAAATCAAGGAGGCGGAAGGAAGGAGTGGTTTTGCCTACAATCATCGCCTGGGTTTTGGAAGGATTGACCTTGAGCAACCACTGGTTGCACCAAGCGGTGAACCGGTCAAGATGGGATTGGAGAAGGTGTTGGGAGCGTTGCAGGGTGGGGGCAAGGGCAAGGAAGGCGGTGTCATCGGCAAACTGGAGAAGGTGGACGGGGGGTGGCGGCGGCGGCATGTCCGCCGCGTACAACAAGTACAGAAGGGGGGAGAGGACGGAGCCTTGGGGCACACCGGCGGAGGGGAAAAAGGTGTAGGAATCGGTGTTATGGATGGTGACATGGGAAGGACGGCGGGAGAGAAAGGAACCGATCAGACGAACGTAGTCAATGGGAAGGGCGAAGGTTTGGAGCTTGAAGAGGAGACCGGAATGCCATACGCGGTCATATGCGCGTTCGAGGTCAAGAGAGAGGAAGATTGCGGAGCGACGGGAATTGAGCTGTTCGGAAAGGAGATGAGTGAGGTGAAGGAGGAGATCGTCGGAAGAGAAGGACGGCCGAAAGCCACACTGGGTAACGGGGAGGAGGCGGTGCTGGCGGAGATGCTGGTGGATGCGGCGGGTGAGGATAGATTCCAGGACCTTGCTGAAGACCGAGGTAAGGCTGATGGGACGGTAGGAGGAGACGGCGGACGGCGATTTGCCAGGTTTGAGGAACATGAGGATACGAGAGGTTTTCCACAGGTCGGGGTAGTAACCAGTGGACAGGACTACATTGTAGAGCCTGGCCAGGGTGGAGAGGAAAGAGACAGGAGCTTCACGAAGGTGACGGTAGGTGACACGATCGTGACCAGGAGCGGTGTTGCGTTTGGTGCGGAGTGTAGTAATGAGATCCTGTGTAGTGATGGGGGCATTAAGGTCCGTGTGTGGAATGTTGTCCAAGTACTGGAAACCAGGAGCGAGGGGAGGGACAGAGGTGTCAGTTCGATCGCGGATATCGGGGAAGAGGGAGTAATCGAACCGGGGATCATCAGGGATGGAAAACACGTCGGACAGGTAGGAGGCAAAGTGGTTGGCCTTACTAAGGGCGTCAGGGAATGGGTGGTCATCGTGGAGAAGAGGATAGTAGGGGGAGGGCTTTGTTCCGGTAAGGCGACGGAAGGCGGTCCAGAACTTGGACGAGTTTATAGGAAGGGTAGCATTTAAACGGGTGCATGTCTGTCGCCAGTCCCGGCGTTTCTTAGCCGCGAGCAAATTTCGAACGTGTCGCTGTAGTTGCCATCCACCCCCACCGTCCTACCTTGCCACCACAGGCCGTCCTCCTCCTCCGTGAATCCCGTCGTCTCTACCGTGCCTTCCTCCGCACGCGTGACCCGGACACCCTACGCCTCCGTCTCCTGTCGCCGTCTGCTGTTAAGTGCCTATACCCTAGGGTGTCCATTTCATTTTCATTGAAAAAGGGGACATTTAAAATAAATTAGAGAAAAACCTGGGACAATGAAGAAAACAAAACGGGACATAAATATTGTATTGACTAAATTTAATACACATACAAGGTTACCTTTACAACGTGCACTCAGATGACCCCAAATCACTTTTCGCAATTATTCTGCCACACTATCACCATACTTCATTCAGAGGGTTGGATCCCCTCATTCGAAAGCGCCAGATTCCAAAGCCTGGGCTACTCTCTGGTTGGAATCTCCGCTTTCGAAGATTGTGTTCGTCTGTCTGTCTGTCTGTCTGTCTGCCCGCCGCTTACTGTTGTAGCTGTTCGTCCGTCCGTCCGCCTGCCTGCTCGCTGTCCGTCTCCGCTGCTGTCCGTCTGTTCGCCGCCGCCGCCTGCTGTCCGTCCGTCTGTTCGCCGCCGCCGCCGCCGCCGCCGGTGCTCGCCGCCGCCGCCGTCCGCCCTGGTCGTCCGACCCTGGTCTTCGTCCGTCTGCGTCTTTGCCTGTTCCCAGTTTGTGTCATTTCCTTTTCGTGTTGTGCGTTTTTTCTTCCTGTCATGTCCGCCCCCACCACCACCGTCACTACTACCACCACCGCCATCGTCTATACATCCCCTTCCGCCGCCTCCACCACTTTAACTTGGTGTGCCCAGTCACACCCCCCTCCTTCCATCCCACCTCTCCTCACTCTCCCTTCACCCTCTATTTTTGTCGCCCCCTCTCCTGCTTCTTCCTCTCGCTCCTCTCGTTCTGATCCTTTCCCCCCACTCCCCCAGCCTGTCACTGCAGCTCCAGCTTGGGTGGTGGCCCGTCGGGCCACTGTCCACGCCCAGCTCTCCCCGTCACCTTCGCCATCACCGCCGCCACTGCCACCGTCATCGTCATCGTCGCCTTCGCCTTCGCCTTCACCGTCACCGTCACCATCTCCGGCGCCGACTCCAGCCCCGGGACCTGCCCCTCCCCGCCATATTCCAGTTGTTCCCATCCCCCACACCTCCTCCGCCGCAGTCAAGCGCCCCAGTGGCACTCCTGTCTCGTCTGCTCCAAAAAAGGCTCCGCCTCGTCCACCTTCCCCCACCCCTGCTGCCATGGATGTCTCCCCGCCCGTCCCTGCCCCCTCCTCTTCCTCCTCTACCCCCTCCTCCTACCGCTACCTCCTCTCCCATCCGGATCCCTGCCTCCTTGAAGCCCGGAACCTCACCCTCTTCCTTTGCCAGAATTGTCCTGGTGCCCCCATCTCCCTCCTCACTCCTCGCCGTGATTCGGTACTCATCTCCTCCCCCAGCCCTACCCTCCACACGGACCTCCTTTCCCGCATCCCTATCACCCGCTTTGGCCCTCTTGCCTCTCTCACCCCTGCTCCCTCACCACCTCCCTCCCGCCAACCCCAACCTCCGCGTCGCCCGCCGACCCTCACCGCCATGATCACTCGGCTCAGTCCAGTGATCATGGAGGAGGAGGTGTTGGTGGAGCTTCAGGCCCATCCCCATCTGGAGGTGCGTGCGGTTCGCCGGATCCATAACGCTGCCGGCCCCACCCGCCTTATGCGCGTTTTTTATGAGCACGCCCCCTCCATAGACCGTCTCCTGAAGGAGGGTGCCCTCCTTTTTAACCAGCGTTATAAGGTTGACCCCTCCCGTTCCCCTCCTCAATCCCTGCGCTGCCAGAGGTGTCTACGCTATAACGCGCACCCCACAGCTGAGTGCCGCGAGGCCCCCACCTGCCCGCATTGTAGGCAAGCGCACTTCCTCACGCAGTGCCCTAACCTCCAATCCCCTCCTTCCTGCAATACCTGCAATCTCCCCCATCCCACCTACTCCCAAAAGTGTAAAGCCCGACCCCCTCTGACCGCTCCTGAACTCACCGTCCCTGTCCGTCCCCTGGACGCCCCCACCCCTCCTGGCAACTCTCTTCGTCCCACCCCCACCGCTGAGGATATCATCAGGTTCATCACCATCGTCCTTCAAAATGTTCATCCCTTTCAGCGCCCCCACACTCTCCAGCAGATCTCCCTTGCCACCCGTTCCATCTTCCAACTCAAGATGTACGCCACCTACTCCAACAACCAGGCCCGTTTCACCTTCTCCCGTCTTGACACCCTCGTATAAATCCCTGTCATGGCGCGACAGCAACGTATCCCTTTCAACAATATCCGCTCCCTCTCCGCCAACAAGAACCTCTTCCTGCACAACCTTGCCACCCACCACGTGGATGCCTTCCTCCTCAATGAAACCTTCCTCCAACCCCACCACTCCATCCACACCTCACCCTATCTCCTCCACCGCTCTGATAACCCCCTCCCCATTGCGCGTGGCGGGGTTGCCATTGGTCACCACCGCCAGATCCCCGTTCGGCTCCAACCTCTCCTTCCCGACCCCACCGAACACCTGATCCTTAGTCTCTTCTTCCCCGGCCTTACCGTTACCTGCGCCACCATCTATGTCCGCCCCAACGCCCCTATTCCCTTCGACTTCCTCTCCCACATTGACCATACCTTCTCCTCCTATGTGATCGCCGCCGACCTCAACATCCATAGTCGTTCCGCCGCCCAGTTACGGCGGTGGCATCGGTTCCTCGCCTCCCTTCAAGGCGACCTCATCCCCATCCCCCAGCACACCCGTCCCGAATCCAACTCCACTCCTAATGTTATCCTCTCCTCCCCCAACCTCCTTGGCCGCATCACGGTGGATGTCCTGGAGCCTATTGGTAGCGACCATCTCCCTGTCCTCCTCACCGTTTCAGACGGTCGTCGCCCTCGCCCCGACCCTCGTAATGACCCTCCCCCTAAGTATGTCCACGACTATTCCCGTGCCGACTCGAATGCCTCCCGGGAGACCCTCTCCACCCAGGTCGATAGCCAACCTTTCACCTACCACCACCCCGATGATGTCACCCATGCTGCCTCCTTTCTCCAGCAGACCTTGTCTGAGGCCGTGGAGGCCCACGTCACTACTGTCGCCATACACCCCACCGTCCTACCTTACCCCCACAGGCCGTCCTCCTCCACCGTGAATCCCGCCGTCTCTACTGTGCCTTCCTCCACACGCGTGACCCGGACACACTACGACGCCACCGGCAACTCCAACGACACATTCGCAATTTGCTCGCGGCTAAGAAACGCCGGGACTGGCGACAGACATGCACCCATTTAAATGCTACCCTACAAATCAACTCGTCCAAGTTCTGGTCAGCCTTCCGTCGCCTTACTGGAACTAAACCCTCCTCCTACTATCCTCTCCTCCATGATGATCACCCCTTCCCTGACACCCTTAGTAAGGGCAACCACTTTGCCTCCTACCTCTCCGATGTATTTTCCATTCCCGATGATCCCCAGTTCGATTACTCACTCTTCCCGGATATCCGCGATCGAACTGACACCTCTGTCCCTCCCCTCGCTCCTGGTTTCCAGTACTTGGACAACATTACACACACAGAACTCAATGCCCCTATCACTACACAGGATCTCATTGCTACACTCCGCACGAAATGCAGCACCGCTCCTGGTCACGATCGTGTCACCTACCGTCACCTTCGTGAAGCTCCTGTCTCTTTCCTCTCCACCCTGGCCAGGCTCTACAATGTAGTCCTGTCCACCGGTTATTACCCCGACCTGTGGAAAACCTCCCGTATCCTCATGTTCCTTAAACCTGGCAAACCGCCGTCCGCCGTCTCCTCCTACCGTCCCATCAGCCTTACCTCGGTCTTCAGCAAGGTCCTGGAATCTATCCTCACCCGCCGCATCCACCAGCATCTCCGCCAGCACCGCCTCCTTCCCATAACGCAGTGTGGCTTTCGGCCGTCCTTCTCTTCCGACGACCTTCTCCTTCACCTCACTCATCTCCTTACCGAACAGCTTAATTCCCGTCGCTCCGCAATCTTCCTCTCCCTGGACCTCGAACGTGCCTATGACCGCATATGGCATTCCGGTCTCCTCTTCAAGCTCCAAACCTTCGCCCTTGCCGTTAACTACGTCCGTCTGATCGGCTCCTTTCTCTCCCGCCGTCCTTCCTATGTCACCGTCCATAACACAGATTCCTACACCTTTTTCCCCTCTGCCGGTGTGCCCCAAGGCTCCGTCCTCTCCCCCCTTCTGTACCTTTTGTACACGGCGGACATGCCGCCGCCGTCAGCCCCCATCCACCTTCTCCAGTTTGCCGATGACACCACCTTCCTTGCCCTTGCCCCCACCCTACAGCGCTCCGAACACCTTCTCCAATCCCATCTTGACCGGTTCACCGCTCGGTGCAACCAGTGGTTGCTCAAGGTCAATCCCTCCAAAACCCAGGCGATCATTGTAGGCAAAACCACCCCTTCCTTCCGCCTCCTTGATTTCTACATCACCATCTATGGCCGTCCTATCGCCCTCACTCCCACCCTCAAGTACCTTGGCGTCACCCTCGACCGTCGCCTCTCCTGGACTCCCCACCTCCGGAAAATCCAAGCCAAGGCACGCCCCCGACTCAGTCTCCTCAAGCTCCTCTCCGGCCGCACGTGGGGTCTGGACCCCTCCACCATCCTCCACACTTATAAATCCCTCATCCGCCCTTTGTTATGCCCATCCGGCTTGGATCTCCGCCCCCCCCTTCCTTTTATAAATCCCTCCAAATCCTTGAACGCCATGCTCTCCGCCTCGCCTATCGCATCCGTCTCCCCTCCCCTACGCGGATCGTGTACGATCTCATCCCCTTCCCCCACCTCCTCCTTTTCCTTGAAAGGATACGGATCCTGTACACCTCCCGCAAACTCGATCCTCCTCACCCGCTCGTCTCCCCAATCCTCTCCCACCCCCGCCCGCTGCCGCGCCTGTATGCCCACGTCCCACCTGGTCTCCATCTCTCCACCCTCCTTACCCTCTCCCAAGGTGGCTTCCGCCAGCTCCCCCTATCTGATGATGTCCTCCTCCCCTCCATCTACCCCTCCTATCAACTTTGACCCTGCCCCACCCCCCCTTCCGGTGTCCTTTCTTTAGGCACCCTCCCTCCCTCCCTTATCTTCCCTTCCCTTCCCTTCTCTTTCCTTTTCCCCCATCCCCTCCCTCCACCCCTCTTCCCCCTGGGCTTCCCCTCCCACTTCCTCCCTCCCCCCTTTCTCCCCTGCCCGTGGCATCTCTGCTCTCCCCCCTCTCCCACTCCCCTTCCTCCTCCTCCTCTCTTGGCAGGTCCCCGGACTCGCACACGCATAGTGAACATTCGCGCGCCGGAGATCATCGCCATCAGTGTCTAGTGTGTGTGCTTCGTTTTGTGTTTCGTGCAGTTACAACTCAACTGTTCACATGTGCCGTCGCCATTCTCCGTGTTTTGTGCGCCGTGTCAACAAGTGTTAGTGTTTTTATCGTCCAACGTGAACGGCTTCTTGTTTTTTGTTTTTTGTAACTACTTTCTTTGCCTGCCATTTTTTGTGTGGTCTGTGTCACCTATATCATATTATTGTACCCCATAAGGCTGAAGAGCGGCGTATTAAGCTGCTGCCAGCCCGCCTTGTATGAGGTGATTAAAATTACAATAAAGGAAAAAAAAAGAGAGCTATGAATGTCTTGTAGTACCTTATGTGTAGACCGAAACAATCTGCGACATAAAAAAACCGTACTTTTCACTTTTATGTGCTTTATCAAGAAGTACATTTTCGTTTGAAATTGTATCATAAAAGACAGTACACGATACACCGTTAAAGTTAGTTTTGACAATGAGCAAGGTCCACACTGCTTCAATTTTCATTCTGATTTTTTCATCTGACCACAAAGAGTTCACCAACGATAACACACGTTCCACAGCAGCATTTGACCCACGAATTGCCAGACAAAACTCCACCAAATGAATCATGTTTTTCATGTTAATGTTTTTACATTTGAAATAAGCAAATATTTTACACCACGTTGCACTAACACTTTCTTTGTCTCCTTCTTCACTTGCTATGAAGTTCTGTGCACATGAAAATTCATTGAACAGTTCGTCTTCATCAACAGGAAAATTTGGTACAATACTTTTCACAAAAACACAAAAGTCCTGAATATCCTTCCACTGTAGCTGCTCCTTTTCAGTATTAACCCAGCCAAATGCTTTAAAAGGCGTGAGAAACATCATTCTTTAATATACTCAGTGCAAGAGTCATAGAAGATGCCAGCATAAATATGAAATTGTTCTACAGTAATTCCACCCTCTTCTTCCAGCTTTCTTAGAGTCTCATGTACAAAGGATGTGATAAATCTTTCAGATTTTCATCTCCGGCGGTACCTCGTAATGAGTACCGCCCTTCGATAGTGGCATTCGCCTCTGATCGAAGCGTTAGCACATTTGCAGGGTCAGTCACACAGCAGCGGTCCAGCAGTCCAGCCAGCCAGCAGTGGTCCAGCCAGCCAGCAGCAGCAGCGGCGGTCCAGTCTGTGGCAGCAGCACCTGCAGGTCCCGAGTTCGAGTCTTGGTCGGGCACACAGTTTTAATCTGCCAGGAAGTTTCATATCAGCGCACACTCCGCTGCAGAGTGAAAATCTCATTCAGCACCTGCAGCGTTCCTGCCAGCCAGCCAGCCAGCGTTCCTGCCTGCAGTCGCCTCCCGCCACCACCAGCAGAGTGGGGCTTTGGCCCCAGTCGGCGTTCCACCGGTCTTCGTCCGTCCCCTGTCTTCTTCTGTGCTTTTCGTCCTGT
This sequence comes from Schistocerca nitens, assembly GCF_023898315.1. Classification (NCBI taxonomy): domain Eukaryota; kingdom Metazoa; phylum Arthropoda; class Insecta; order Orthoptera; family Acrididae; genus Schistocerca; species Schistocerca nitens. The sequence continues at coordinate 191,017,194 of NC_064624.1, read as the reverse complement.
CCTGTCTCTCTTCCTCCTTGTCGTCATGTCAACCCCCACCACCACTACCACCACCACCGCAATAGTATATACTTATCCCTCTGCCGCCACCACTACCAGTACGTGGTGTGCCCAATCGTCCCCCCTTATTCCATCCGTGCACTTCTCACTCCCCTTTCGCCCTCACTCTTTGTTACCCCACCCTCAGCTTCTTCCTCCCGCACCTCCACCTCTGATCCTTTCCCTCCCCTCCCTCACCCTGTTACTGCAGCCCTCTCTAGGGTGGTGGCCCGGAGGGCGACGGCGGTGCCCCACTCTCGCCCTCGCCTTCACCGTCACCGTCATTTACATCGTTGCCCTCACCTTCACCGTCGCGGTCATTTACATCGTCGCATTCGCCTTCACCGTCGCCATCCCCATCTCCGGTGCCGGCTCCGGCGTCCATGCCGGGACCTGCCACTTCCCGCCACCTCCCTGTTGCTCCTGTCCCACACGCCACCTCTCACCCTTCCGTCGCCGTCAAACGCCCTACTGGCACCCCTGCCTCCTCTGCTTCCAAAAAGGCCCTGCCCCGTCCTCCTCCCCCAGGATGCCATGGATGTCTTCCTGCCTGGCCCTGCTACCTCCTCCTCCTCCACCTCATCCCCCTCCTCCTACAAATACCTCCTCCTCCTTCACCTCCTCCCCCTCCACCTACAAATACCTCCTCTCTCTTCCCGATCCTTCCCTCCTCGAGGCCTGGAACCTCTCGCTCCTCCTCTGCCAACACTTTCCCGGAGCCCCCATCTCCCTCCTCACTCCCCGAAGGGACTCCATTCTCATCTCCTCCCCCAGCCCCAGCCTTCACACAGACATCCTGTCCCACATCCCCATTACCCAGTTTCGCCCCAATGCCTCCCTCACCCCTGCTCCTTCCCTGTCCCCCTCCCGCCAACACCAACCCCGCATCGCCTGCCGATCCTCACTGCCGTGATCACTCGGCTTAGTCCGACGATCACAGAGGAGAAGGTGTTGGCGGAGCTCAAGGCGCACCCCTCATTAGAAATACGGCAGTCCGCCACATCTTTAACCCGGCTGGCACCACCCACCTTACGTGGGTGTTCTCGGAACATGCCCCATCCATTGAATGTCTCTTGAATGAGGGTGCCCTCCTTTTCCACCAACATTACAAGGTCGACCCCTCCCGTTTCCCTCATCAATCCCTCCACTGCCAGAGGCGTCTGCACTATAACGCACATACTACATCTCAGTGCAGCAAGGCCCCTGTCTGCCAGCACTGTAAACAGGCGCATCTCCTCTGGCAGTGCCCTAACCTACAGTCCCCTCCCTCCTGCAACACCTGTAATCTCCCACATCCCACCTACTCCCAGAAATGTAAGGCCCGACTGCCTCCCACCACTTCTGAACTCACCGTCCCTGTCCGCCCTCTGGACGCCCCACCCCTCCTGGCAATTCCCTTCGTCGCCCCCCCCCCCACCGCTGGGGACATCATCAGGTGTATGTCACCTACTCCCATAATCAGGCCCATTTCACCTCCTCCCATCTCGACACCCTCGTTTAATTCCCTGTCATGGTGTGACAACACCGTATCTTGTTCAGTAACATCTGTTCCCTTCCTGCCAATAAGAACCTTTCCCTGCACACCCTTGCAACCCACTGCGTGGATGCCTTCCTCCTCAACAAAACCTTTCTTCAGCCCCAACACACTGTACACACCTCGCCCTCTTCACCACTCCAATAATCCCCTCCCGATAGCCATTGGTCACCACCGCCAGATCCCTGTTCGGATTTTATCCTTCCCGACCCCACAGAATACCTGATCCTTAGTCTCTTCCTCACTGGTCTTACCATCACCTGGGCCACCATCTATGTCCGTCCGAACGCCCCTACTCCTTTTGACTTCCTCTCCCACATTGACCGTACCTTCTCCTCATATGAGATCGCCGCCGACCTTAACATCCATAGTCGTTCCGCAGCCCAGTTACAACGGTGGCATCGATTCCTCCAAGGCGACGTCGTCCCCATTCCCCAGCACACCTGCCCTGAATCCCACTCCCGATGTCATCCTCTCCTCCACTAACCTCCTTGGCTGCATAGCAGTGGATGTCCTGGACCCCTTTGGCAGTGACCATCTCTTTGTCCTCCTCACTGTTTCAGATGGTAGTCGATCCCGTACTGACCCTCTTAATGACAGTCCCCTGAAATACGTCCATGATTATTCCTGTGCCCACTGGAATACCTACCGGGATACCCTCTCTACCAAGGTCGATACCCACCTCCTCACCTACCACCACCCTGATGATCTTACACGTGCTGCCTCCTTTCTCCAGCAGACCTTGTCTGAGGCCATGGAGGTCAACATCCCTTCCGTCGCCATCCACCCCCACCATCCTACTTTACCCCCAACGGCTGTCCTCCTTCTCCATGAATCCCGATGGCTCTACCATGCCTTCCTTCACACACGTGACCCGGACACACTACGACACCACTGCAACTACAACGACACATCAGAAACTTGCTCACGGCTAAGAAACGCCAGAACTGGCGACAGACATGCACCCGTCTTAATGCTACACTTCCTATCAACTCGTCCAAGTACTGGTCAGCCTTCCGCCGCCTTACCAGGTCTAAGCCCCTCCCTACTACCCTCTCCTTCATGATGATCACCCCTTCCCTGATAACCGTAGTAAGGCCAATAACTTTGCCTCTTACCTTTGCAATGTCTTTACCATCCCCGACGATCCCCAGTTCAATTACTCCCTCTTCCCGGATGTCCGCAATCGAACTGACACTTCTGTCCCTCCCCTCACACCTGGTTTCCAGTACTTGGACATTGCACACACCAAACTCAATGCCCCCATCACTACTCAGGATCTCATCGCTACACTCTGCACGAAACGCAACACCAAGCTGGTCACGATCGTGTCACCTATCGCCACCTTAGTGAAGCTCCTGCCGCCTTCCTCTCCAGTCTGGCCAGGCTCTATAATGTGGTCCTGTCCACCGGCTACTACCCCGACCTGTGGAAAACCTCCCGCATCCCGATGTTCCTTAAACCCGACAAACCGCCGGCCGTTGTCTCCTCCTATCATCCCATCAGCCTTACCTCGGTCTTCAGCAAGCTCCTGGAATCCATCCTTACCCAACGCATCCACCAGCATCTCCGCCAGCACTGCCTGCTTCCCGTTACCCAGTGTGGCTTTCGGCCGTCCTTCTCTAGCGATGACCTTCTCCTTCACCTCACTCATCTCCTTTCCGAACAGCTTAATTCCCATCGTTCCGCTATCTTCCTCTCCCTCGACTTCGAAAGCGCCTATGACCGTGTGTAGCATTCCGGTCTCCTCTTCAAGCTCCAAACCATCGCCCTTCCTATTAGCTACGTCCATCTGATCGGGTCCTTTCTCTCCCAACGTCCTTCCTACGTCACCATCCATAACACGGATTCCTACACCTTCTTTCCCTCCGCCGGTGTGACCCAAGGTTCCGTCCTCTCCCCTCTTCTGTACCTTTTTATACGGCGGACATGCCGCCGCCTCCACCCCCCATTCACCTTGTCCAGTATGCCGATGACACCGCCTTCCTTGCCCTTGCCTCCATCCTGCAGCGCTCCCAACACCTTCTCCAGTCCCATCTTGACCGATTCACCACTTGGTGCAACCAGTGGTTGCTTAAGGTCAATCCTTCCAAAACCCAGGCGACCATTGTATGCAAAATCACCTCTTCCTTCCGCCTCCGCGACTTTTATGTCACCATCTATGGCCGTCCTATCACCCTCACGCCCACCCTTAAGTACCTTGGTGTCACCCTAGACTGTCGCCTCCCTGGACCCCCCACCTCTGGACAATCCAAGCCAAGGCATGCTCCCGATTCCATCTCCTCAAGCTAATTTCTGGCCGTACATGGGGTCTGGACCCCTCCACCATCCTCCACACCTATAAATCCCTCATCTACCCTATCCTCTGCTACACCCACCCTGCCTGGATCGCCACTCCTCCTACCTTTTGCAAATCCCTTCAGGTCCTTGAACGCCATGCTCTTCGCCTCGCCTATCGCATCCGTCTCCCCTCCCCCAAGCGGATCCTGTACGACCTTATTCCGTTCCCCCACCTCCTCCTATTCCTCGAACAGGATCCTCTACACCTACTGTAAACTCGATCGCCCTCACCCGCTTGTCTCTCCCGCACCCGCCTGCCTGTATCTCAACGTCCCACCTGCTCTCCATCTCTCCACTCTCCTTACCCTCTCCCAAGAGGTGACTTCCACCAGCTCCCCCTCCCTGATGATGCCCTCCTCCCCTCCATCAACCCCTCCTTCCAACTTTGATACTCCCCTCCCACTTCCTGTGTTTGTTCCTATGGGCACCCTCTCTCCCTACTCTCCCCCTTCCCACCCTCCTCACTTTTTGCCCCCTCCTCCCCCCAGGCTTCCCTTACCCCCATACCTTCATTCCTCCCACCATCTCCTCTACCATTGGCATCTTTGCTCACCCATCTCCCCCCCCCCCCCACCACCACCTTCTTCCTCTCTCGGCAGGTCCCCGGACTCGCACACGTTTAAGTGGATATTCGCGTGTGAACAGCTACGTGTTATTTGTTTCTCTGTGGCTACTGTTTTTTTCCTCATAGTTTGTTCTGTATACTCTGTGTCTCCTTTGTATTTTCTTTGTAAAACTTATAGCTGAATAGCAGTGTAGTGTGCTGCTGCCAGCCCACCTTTCTGTAAGGTGTTAAATAACAATAAAGAAAAAAATTCAGATTTTCTACATTGTAATTTGCCCAATAATTTGTTTATTTCTTGATAAACTTCCACTATTGTGATTTCTTGTTTCTCAATACATTTAATTGTTGTGGAGAAAGGTTTCAGCTGGCTAACAAGAAAATGCAGAAGAACAATAGACACAGGGTTATCAAAGAATTGTTTATGGATAACAGGACACTTATTAAGGGAAATGAAATATGATTTCAAAGCAGGAAATATCTTTACAATTCTTTCCAATGCTGGTAGCAGAGATAGCCACCTTGTCTTGCTGTGCCCAAGTACAGTTTTGTATTCAGTTTCAGTAAACTTACAGAATGACTTCAGAGATTCAACCCTTACTGTATATATGTGCAAATGCCGGTAGATTTTGTTTACAATTATTTGGCAGTCGATGGGTAGGCAATCTGAGCCAGTTTGTAAGGAATTGTGCACCACATGTGCTGGACAGCCAACGCCTACTATATTATTCACTGTGTTCTGTTGCAGTTTATAGAACAAATTGTTTCTTCCTTTCCTCTGCTTCCCACCAAAATTGGTGTTAGTGTTGTCTGCAGAAACTGCAATCACCTTTCCCTCAAGATCATATTTCTTTAAAACCTCCAGCACATATTTCTGAAGTAAATCTGAAGTTTCTCCAGCTAAATTAACCAATTCGAGCACTTTCACCGTGATGTCATTTTCAGGGTGAAAATACCCGATAAGGAGAGGAACCAACTTCAAATCCAGATGCCACGATGTATCAATCATTACAGAAATGAATCGAGCACTTTCCAGTTCATTTAAAATCTGCTGACCTGCATACGGTGCAATACCATTTGAAATGATTGCATTACATTTTGTGTGTCCACATATGAATTTAGGATTGAAAGGTTTTTAACAACTGCTGAAGTACAGTCCATTGACTTAAAGCTACGGTTATGCATTGCACTGTGGTATGCAAACGTAGCTTCTTGTGCTGCCAACTGCCTATCCATTTCTGTTACTGATTTTAAGTTTACATAGTAGTCACTCACACATTTATTTGCTCTTTTCGTTTGATCACTCATGCAATGTTTCTTCATCTTAACGTGATTCACAATGTCAGACCTTCTACCATGACCAATAGCAAATTTTGATCTGCACAACGTACATTCTACAGTTTCTCCACCACCAGTGATAAAAGGAAACTCGCTTTTTATATTGCTGTTTAAATTGCACTTTCGTTTTGGCATAATGAAACAGTGATTGCACAGTGCAAAGCATTAAACAGTGTGGTGACGAAAGCCAGAGAGCAAGTGTTAGTGGTGTATAGTATCTCTGGACCGAAAGGACGGATTCAGTGGATCGATTTAGAAAAGAAGAAACTTTGTTGTTATTCGTAACCTATAGTGCGTTTAAAATTACTTGCGATTTTTGACAGTTCGGTACATGTTTGGGGTATGCTGAAAGTCATCACACGCTTCCTAGCGTAATAATTGCGCAGTTAATAGCAAGTCAAACAACCAGTAGCGTAAAATACTCTAGCCAAGCGGAATCATAAAAAAACGGGACATATGAGCGTCCCCAAAAAAACTTTCGGGACAGCGGGACATTTTGGTAAAAAACGGGACTGTCCCATGAAAACCGGGACGAATGGACACGCTAAAGTACCCCGGAGCAGACACTAAAGTTTCAAATGGTTCTAAGCACTATGGGACTTAACATCTGAGGTCATCAGTACCCCAGACTTAGAACTACACTACTGGCCATTAAAACTGCTACACCACAAAGATGACGTGCTACAGACGCGAAATTTAACCGACAGGAACAAGATGCTGTGATATGGGAATGATTAGCTTTTCAGAGCATTCACACAAGGTTCGCGCCGGTGGCGACACCTATAACGTTCTGACATGAGGAAAGTTTCTAACCGATTTCTCATACACATACAGCGGTTGACCGGCATTGCCTGGTGAGACGTTGTTGTGATGCCTCGTGTAAGGAGGAGAAATGCTTACCATCACGTTTCCGACTTTGATAAAGGTCGGATTGTAGCCTATCGCGACATTGCTGCTCGCATTGATCGAGATCCAAAGACTGTTAGCAGGATATGGAATCGGTGGGTTCAGGAGGGTAATACGGAACGCCGTGCTGGATCCCAATGGCCTTGTATCAGTAGCAGTCGAGATGACAGGCATCTTATCCACATGGCTCTAACGGATCGTGCAGCCACGTCTCGGTCCCTGAGTCAACAGATGGGGGCGTTTGCAAGACAACAACCATCTGCACGAACAGTTCGACGACGTTTGCAGCAGCATGGAGTATCAGCTCAGAGACCGTGGCTGCAGTTACCCTTGAAGCTGCATCACAGACAGGAGAGCCTGCGATGGTGTACTCGACGACGAACCTCGGTGCACGAATGTCAAAACGTCATTTTTTCGGACGAATCCAGGTTCTGTTTACAGCATCGTGATGGTCGCATCCGTGTTTGGCGACATCGCGGTGAACGCACATTCGAGGCGTGTATTCGTCATCGCCATACTGGCGTATCGCCCGGCTTGATGGTATGGGATGGGCAGTGTACTTAAACATAACTAACCTAAGGACATCACACACATCCATGCCCGAGGCAGGATTTGAACGTGCGACCGTAGCTGCAGCGCGGTTCCGGACTGAAGCGCCTAAAACCGCTCGGATCCAACGGCCGGCGTGGAGCAAACACAGGTGAACGATCAGTCCACAACGATAGCGTTCTCTGCAATTTGCCTGTACTTACGAACAAGCTGTTACGCAATACGAGTAAAAGACAGCACAGTACTGTCGAACGAGTAATGAGCGAGCGAACACAAGCGAATGTGTTTCTTTGGCGCTTAATTCACGAACACAGATATACGATAGTACACTACTGTAGCGAAATAGTTGCAATGGAAAGCAGTGATACCCAGACAGAATTGTAGTGTGTCTCAGCTCTGCTGTTGGCGATACAGAAAGCAACGCAGCGAAGGAAAAGAAATATATGGGCGTCTGAATTTTTGCACAAGCTCACAAATACGTGGCGGTAGTGCACGAGTCATTGAATTAACAGCTCCCGACTTTATGAGGCCTGTGTCGAAATTTTACGTGTATGTGTGTGGACGATTACTGAATTCAGCTTGTTCGGTATTAAGTTTGAAACAGGTACTCCTGATGAGGAGTTCTTGATACCACTTCTGATGCACTGGAAGTTTTTGACGAGATCGAGGAGGTTAGGTTAGGTTAGGTTAGAACCTATTTTACGTATGAAGTGGGCTATATTCTAACCTCCTAGGATGGCGTGGATACCACGACGCCTCTGTGCTTGAAGACGAGAGTTGCAGCGCGGCTTTTGCTGTCATAACATGCACATAAATGAGATGTATCTGTGTCGAAACGTACATGTCGAGTGCAGAACACTCTGTCCTCAGTTACTGTAATTGCCAGACAACTTTCACATACATACGGGATGAAAAATAAACACTGTGCCATAGAAGTTATAATGCGCTTTTACTTCGTGAAGCCACTTGCCTATTCTCACCAGGGGTTACCGTCAGAAGGGACCACCGTCTTAGAAAAGAACAGGCCGTTAATGAATTTTTTTTCCATTTTTATATGCGCGTCTTACGAAAATATGTAGTTTCAGTGATACACTGCCCTAATGATCTCTCCAAAACGCATTGTTCAGAATGTGATTTATTATGCTACAGTGCCAGAATGTACGACTTCGGTCTGTAAAGTTTTTCCTATGAGGTTATGAGTAGATAATATTTAATTTACGTTATGAAAGTACATGTTACTGTTATACATTGAAGAGGCAAAGAAACTGGTGTAGCTGCCTAATACCGTGCGGGGCCCTCGAGAACATGCAGAAGTGCCGTAATACGACGTAGCATGGACTCAACTCATGTGTGAAGTAGTTCTCAAAGTAATTGACACCAGGAATCCTGCTGAGCTCTCCATAAAGCCGTAAGAATACGAAGGGTTTCAGTGAGGTAACCCAAATGTAAAGACAGCTCAACAATGAAGGCGCTCTATCCGGAATTCAGAAGTTGTCAAAATGTTGGGAAGCTGTCACTAGCAGAAACACTAGGGAAAAACAAACAAAAATAGTGAAAAAATGAGTATGACAGGATACACATTACAAATAAATAACGCCACATGTGTAGTGCACACGATTGCAAGCGACACGATCCACAATGAGGAGAAAGTGTAGCAAAATATGGAAGTGTTACCACGTAAACATGAATTACAATGACAAAAACCCTGTTTGGCACTTAAAAAGTACATTTGTAAATTTAGAAAAAAAACAAATATTGCATGTATATATCTACTGGATAAAAACATAAAAGAATTGACATTTAGAAAAAAAGGGGTATCTAAGGGGAGTTACACTTAAGTACCCAAAATATATGATCAAACAATTAACATAAATGAAGGGAGCTGCAGCATAAAATGTGGCTGCAAATGCATCATCTAAAATATGTAAACTAATACTCAGCAAAAAAAAAAAAATTTACATACAGAATAACTAAAGCCAAAAAATTAGCAAAGTAAATATTTTAATAATTGACATCGTGGTGTCAAGGTAGTTGTGATGCTTACTAATCGGCTGATCATTAAGCAGGTGATCATTAACTGCACATGCATGATTGAGAATTTACAATTCTTCCAGAAGCCCAAAACAAAATCCAGTATAATTATATTCCTAATGAATAGCCTCATAAAGATAGAAGTGCTACACCCCCTTCCCCCCCCCCCCCCCCCCTACGGTCCATAAACTGCAGTGTAATGTCTGCCAAAAATTTTAAGTACACCCGACTGGTAGGAAGTTTTAAGGCTTAATTCAGTGAAGACCTGTTAACCAAGAATGGCCAGATGAAGCAGCATTCAGTCACTTTCGAGCATTTTAAGAGAACGGGGCATCGACCACCCGTGCTGGATGGTCTCCAGACTCTGCACTATGCCAAAAACAGGCAAGAAACGTGACCTTCTGGTTGAATTGGAAACTCACAAGCGTGCCTGAACAGTTAATTACCATCTCCTTAACGATCGGCTGTTTAGAAAGAATCAGAATTATTTTGACATCCTGATGTCAGTTTTTAAAAATTTTTTAGTTTCGTTATTCTGCATTTGAGTCGCTTTTTGCTGCAGATTGTTCAATGTATTTTTAGATGACGCATTACCTGCCACTTTTTATGCTGTCCAACCCTTTGCTTATGTAATGCATTTGTTCTTGCACTTTCTTTTTTTAACTTGTACTCCACTTGGGTACCCCACTCTGATGATGTCAATTATCTTATATGTTCCAATGCACACAACACTTTGTCTTGCTAAGGTCCCACAAAAGCATATGGACTCAAAGAAGACAAAGCATAGTCTACTGGAACATTGCACAGTAGTTGACAACATGCTGTTGATGAAAACTTAAATATAACTGGAAATTCAACAGTGTAAAAATGGGCACAAATTCCCAAAGCCATTTATGGCACTAAAATAAGGCACTTCAAAAGTGTTTATACAGTATCTGTATCTTCACAATACTATGTCCTTCAGAACTGCATCCAAATATGAAGGAACAGGCACTGTCACTGACAATTATAGCAGTGGTGAACATTATGGGTTTAAGCCCCGGACAATCCTCTGTATTGCTCTTCATCAGTGTGCCACATCAGTGTTGTTTAGTGCTGTTTCTCGTGTGCGTCAAGAGGTGTGCTTTTAATTGTGTCCTGCCTTGAGGTTCGCCGTCAGTGTTACGTTATGTGCTATGCCATCCGTCGCTACCTTTATGCTCCAGTCATACTGTGCCTTGTGTTCTTTTAACCGTCGCAGCGTGTGGCTTTTTGTGTGTGCTACTTTTAAACAGTTTTTTTTATCTCCATTTTACAGTCACCCCGTTTTTTGTCTATTGCCTTCCATGATGTTCCCCTTTTTTATATCTATGTTCACCTTATTCTCTCCTTTGCTGTTTTTAAATGTCTTCTATTGTTTTGTTCTATGTCTTTCGGCTGAAGAGCAGCGCCTATGCTGCTGCCAGGCCGCCCCGATGGGGAATTGAAATACAATAAAGGAAAGAAAAAAAAGTGTAACTTAGAATCAGGGCATGACTTTGTGCTCACCCGGTACAAATTCATGGCAGTCATCTAGAACTTGACATCGTAACGCAAAAGTCACAGAAACTCTGCAGTTTGATATTTATGGTGAATGAGGTTGACGATAGGATGGACAGGGAAAGAAATGAACAGTATAGTAATAGTTATCTGGCCTACTGTTCTGTAAACTCGATAGGGCTTAGAAAACTACGCAAAAACGTCCGATCTTTCCGAATGGGAAAATCTGGAAATACTACAGCTCGCGACTTTCATTTTTTGTTGCGAGAACTGTTCAAGAATGAGGTTTGGTCTCAGAGGAATGAGGAGTTGCCCTTGTGAATTACTGGGGGAGACAGCAAAATACATACTGTTAAGTGGGCCAGGGAGCAGACCGTAGTGGCAGGCGTTGTTATGACCGTAAAGGAGCTGAATTGTAAGTGGTAGCGTAGCAAGGCGATTGCAAGGTCCATGGTAGCTAAGGGAATGGAGAAATTCTCTAGTGCATTCGATTAAATAAGAAAAGAAAGCGAAGTACCCCGTCACTTGTACCTAATGTCGTACAATTGGCGATTCGTGGATATGTAATAACCCACAACACATTCACATGCATAATTCACTGTGTGGTAGACTTGGCCACTGTTTCTACGTTTCGATACACTGTATCGATACGCAGAACTGTTTCACTGTTTCGGAACGGCTATGGTTTATTGTTTGGAAACAGTGGTGTTTCATTCCGCCCCTGTCTCGGATAACCGGACCAGATTCGATCTCGAGCCAGACACGGAAACTGTATCGTTGCTTCAAAATAAGGCTGCTTCAGTCCACCTGTGCTTGGAACGGACTAATTGTATCGAAACAGTGATGTTTCATTCCGCTCTGTGTCGGACGAGATTCGGGCTTGTCACAGGTACTGAAACACATTTAACATACCACTTCATGAAACACTTTCAAGAGTGTCGAAACCTTTTTGACAAGCAATAGCATGAAGCTTAAGATTTTCAAAAATAAAGCTTCGTTTCTAGCTGCCTGCCCTATTCCGAAATGGCGTAACATCCGCTTTATAAACATTAACCAAACAATAAAATAACGCATTCACATTCAAAATAATAAATGTGTGAAAATCATTCAGTTAAATTTCACATTTTTTATAACATACGATTCTCTGTTCATGAACAGTAATCATAGTAAGAAACGCAAGTAAGCCTACAACATTTTGAATAAAAAATTTAATGTAAGTGAATTGCTAGCTGTCTGTTTGACACGTCACTGATAGTGTAATGGTGAACGGGAAGGGCTGGGAAGCATGGTGAATTTATAGCAATGGTTCGAAACACCTTGAAAGACAAAAATTTTATCTGTTATATTTTGTTATTTATTCGAATTACTTGGCGTTATTTGTGAGTCTATAGTCTCTGTGCCTATTATCCACAATGATTCCTTTTGTGTGCATGGAAATAGGCAGGATGGGTGTATTCCCCATACTAACGGAATGTGGGAATCGCAGTGGCGTATCCGTTGTTTCTGCAGTTTGCTCCCACCACCAGTTCCTTTCGTGGTGGTTCTTCTGTCTTCAGCTATGGCGTTACGAAGAACGGTGTGGGATTATTTTATGAAGGTGAATCCTGAGGAAATTAAGTGTAACTTGTGTTCGGCAGCGTTGTCGATTAAAATTAGTTCAACCTCTTGCTTAAACAGACATTTGCGACATAAGCATCCAACAGTTAATTTAAGTGAAACTCATTCGAAACCAGTTTTATATGAATCCGGGCAGTGACGAAGTCAGTTCAACTTCCACAGCAGCTGTTCAGGAATGTGCCAGTTCAGTTCTGGATAGGTGTGGTAGACAAACAAAGATTACTGGATTTGCACCAAGACTGGTGCCTTCATCCAAGCGAGCCATAATAGACGAACAGATTTTAAGACTTGTTGTTAAAGAATATCTTCCGTTTAATGTAGTTGAGAGTGTAAGGTTTAGAAAAATGACTTATTTATTAAATGAAAACTGTGTACCCCCAGTAGAAAAACCGTCTCCAAAAGCTTACTTTCTCAAGTGTTCGACAACACACTAATGTGACTAAGACCTGCAGTGCAAGCTGCATCCCCCATCTGCATTACGACTGCTTGATGGACATACGTGAAAAATGAGAATTATATTTCAGTGACTGCTCACTTCATTGACGAAAACTGCAATCTGAAGTCATATTTGTTACCCATTTTTAAATTCGATAACAAGTATACAGCTGAAAACATTTCCAGTGAATTACAAAATGTGGCTTCCACTTGGGGTATTACCAATAAACTTACAGCTTGCACTACAGATAATACTCCTAATATGGTGAAGGCAGTGATGATGTGCAAATGGTGGCATATACCTTGTTTTGCACATACACTGAATTTAATTGTGCAAGTAAGCCTTGAACCAATTACACAGACAAGGACAAAAGTGAAGTCAGTAGTGGAATTTTGAGCAAGTCACAACAGAAATTAGCAGCAAAAGAAATGGAACCTCGTCAAAAGTTGTCTTATTAAGCAAAGGTTTACAAAAGCAATGTCTGAGACTGAAAAACTCAGATTACAGCAATGAAGCCATTACTACAGTAATTACTAAACTTGAGGATAGAATCTGAACCCATCCCGTTCAAAAGTTTGCAGGTAAAGCAGTTTCTTGGGGAGCAACATTACTGGATCCTCGCTTCATGGAGCATGGATTTCCAAAAACTGGCCATCGATTAAAGCGAACAAAAGATGCCATAATTAACAAGTGCTGTTTAATACGACAGAAGCCCACAAGGTGTTCTACAGACAATCCACAACCATCCAAACCATTTGAGGTGAGGACATTCAACTTTAGTAGTGGCAACATTTGGCAAGATTTTTACCAAGCTGTAGGACAGTAGATCCAAAGTGTAGAAAATCCACGTGCTGCTTGATAAATATATGAAGATGCCAGATCACAATATCCATTGCTGTGGTGGAAAGAAAATCATGTGTTGTTTCCTCCACTGTTTGAAATAATTAAACGACGTCTTGGTATTATGGCCACCTCTGTTCTATGTGGGCGCATATTTTCAAAGCAGGAGCAAACAATAACAGATAGACGATCCCATCCTTCAAGCGAAAAAGTATCAAAAATGATATTTCTAAACTAATAATAGGTACAGTAGATCTACTCAGAAATGAAACAGTAAAATTTCAATTTATTTTGTTCTTTTCTGGACAATGTGCACTGAAATTGTATCCGACTGTATTTTGTTTAGTCCACTAAACCTTACAAGAACGTATTTCTCAAATTTGTTGCACACAGAAGACCTGTTTGTGTTCACCAGTACGTTTATTTATGTGTTTGAGAATAATTATCTGATTTATGTATGTATATGTTTGTGTGTTTATTTTTGTAAATGAGCTGTGTTTGGTTGTTACACAATATAAGCGTCTTAATACTTGTGTATCATAAATAATTCTCAGGCAGTTCAACAATGGCACTTTGATACTTTTGTTTTTGTCGCCGGATACTGTGATAAAAATTGCATTCCAACAGCAACTTAACTTCGTCTCTGATTTCCTAGGGACGTTTACAATAAAATGAAAATACATATCCTTGCTGTAAGTACTTGAGTGATCTCCATATGACTTTACATCAAACAAACTTCTGTAGCAAGAATTATAAGTGGTGTACAGCCAGATCTGCCATGATGTAGGTATCACAAGCGCATTGCACTGTATGAATTGTTTTAAATTTTACTCTGGATTTTATACTTCAAGGAAACATACCAACCTCTGCATTTCAGTTACCTTGAAGTATTTTAACATGTTTTCCAGTTCTATCAAGTGTACATATTAAGAGCTGTATTCAACTGACTTGTAAATGTTTGATGAAAAACTGCCATACTTGACCATTGCGTTATATGCTCCAGTCTGTTATGGTAATTTTTTGATCTGCGTGCATGAGTCACTTTGAGGACCTCTGTGTGACAATCAACAAAAAATTTAACTGTAAGGAAAGTCTGAGTGGCACACTCATAAATGCTAATTCAGTGCCTCGCTTCCCAGAATGCTATTTCCATAAATTATATCTCATGATATGCCCTTTCAAGAGCACATACAGACTTTCACTCATAAAACCTATCAAAATTAGGAGCTAGAATACAGGGAAACGAGTTTGGCAAAATCTATTATGTCAAACATACCAACTCTGTTCTCAGCCAATTGAAAAGTATGAAAATCACACGACATGAAAGCAGCGCATTTGCTGCAGGAAATACGAAACTACCAAGACACCTAAGAGAAAGTTTCATACTTTCTGCGATATTATTCGCGCTCTCGCACCTCACTTGTGTTTATATGGACATACTTATACAGTAGACATTCAAGATGATAAAATGTGTAGGTCTATTCGATTACAAAACACAAACTGCTTCGTAACAGCATACCAAAACATTACATTGTAGAGTATCATTTGCTTCGAAACAGTAACACGAATATCTCTTACGCGCGACGGCTCGCATCATATGATTCAAGCCTTCCAAAAATATTGCATAAACTAAATTGTTAATACTGATGTAACAGCAACGAGCTTCTTTCAATTTCTTAACGAACACATCACCACAAGTGTTGCCGAGTGTGAAGAATTCTCTTCACAAATAATCGAACATGGGCTGTTATACCAACTTGTTACCAAACTAGAAATACTCAATAGATGCAGATAAGGAGACTTTTGTGTCTTCTACTCGTTTCCTACTAAGTTTTTATGGCGACACCGAATAAACGGTACTCGATGGCTGGCACTGTTGCTTGGCGTCGCCGACAGATGTCAGTAAGGTACGCTGCCGGGAAAAACATGGCGATTCTCCGTCTCTTGTCGCAGTCTGCTCTGCGGTGCCTGTACATCGGAGCAAAAACACAGGCGAACGACCAGTTCACAGAATAATGATAGTGTTCACTGCAATTCGCCTATACTTACGAACAAGCTTTTACGCAAGACGAGTGAAAGACAGCACTGTCGAACGAGTAATGAGCGAGCGAACACAAGCAAACGGCACATTTCTGTTTCTTTGGCGCTAAATTCGCATACACTGACATCCCACAGAACGCTACCGTAGTGAAATAGTCGCGTTGAAGAACAGTGATATCCAGCTGTGTACGTTAGGTGCGCTGCGAGTAATGCAGAAAGCAAAGCAGCGAAGGAAGAGAGAAATACGGGTGTCTGAATTTTTGCGGAAGCCTCAAATACGTGGCGGCAGTGCACAAGTCGCTTACTTCCAATCCCCTGCTTCATAAGGCCTGTGACGAAATTTGACGCGTATGCTGGAGGACGGTTTTCGATGGTTGCTTACACATATTGAGCGGATAATTAAAACCAGGAACCGACTACAGAGGAGCAATCTCAGCTGAAGAAAGAGTCGTACTTACGCTTCGGTTCTCAGCAACTAGAGACAGTTACACCAGTCTAACAGACTTATTTCGAATTTCAACAACAGCTGTATCAGAGATAGTTCCTCAAGATAATAAACCTGCCCGGGTCTCAGCGCACCAAATGGAATTACTCTATTCCAATCCCAAAGAAAGCAGGTGTTGACAGATGTGAAAATTACCGAACTATCAGTTTAGTAAGTCACAGCTGGAAAATACTAACACGAATTCTTTACAGACGAATGGAAAAACTGGTCGAAGCTGACCTCAGGGAGGATTATTTTGGATTCCGTAGAAATGTTGGAACACGGGAGACAATACTGACCCTACGACTTATCTTAGAAGCTAGATTAAGGAAAGGCATTTCTAGCATTTGTAGACATAGAGAAAGCTTTTGACAATCTTGACTGGAATACTCTCTTTCAAATTCTAAAGGTGGCTGGGGTAAAATATAGGGAGCGAAAGGCTATTTACAATTTGTACAGAAACCAAATGGCAGTTATAGGAGTCGAGGGGCACGAAAGGGAAGCAGTGGTTGGGAAGGGAGTGGGACAGGGTTGTAGCCTCTCCCCGATGTTATTCAATCTCTATATTGAGTAAGCACTAAAGGAAACAAAAGAACAATTCAGAGTAGGTATTAAAATCCATGTAGAGGAAATAAAAACTTTGAGGTTCGCTGATGACATTGTAATTCTGTCAGAGACAGCAAAGGACTTGGAAGAGCAGTTGAACTGAATGGACAGTGTCTTGAAAGTTGAAGGAGGATATAAGATGAACATCAACAAAAGCAAAACGAGGATAATGGATTGTAGTCGAATTAAGTCAGGTGATTCTGAGGGAATTAGACTAGGAAATGAGACACTTAAAGTAGTAAAGAAGTTTTGCTATTTGGGGAGCGAAATAACTGATGATGGTCGAAGTAGAGAGGATATAAAATGTAGACTCCAATGGCAAGGAAAGCGTTTCTGACGAAGAGAAATTTGTTAACATCGAGTATAGGTTTAAGTGTCAGGAAGTCGTTTCTGAAAGTATTTGTATGGAAGTGAAACATGGACGATAAATAGTTTGGACAAGAACAGAATAGAAGCTTTCGAAATATGGTGCAACAGAAGAATGCCGAAGATTAGATGGGTAGATCACATAACTAATGAGGAGGTGTTGAATAGAATTAGGGAGAAGAGGAGTTTGTGGCACAACTTGACTAGAAGAAGTGATCGCTTGGTAGGAAATGTTCTGAGGCATCAAGGGATCACCAATTTAGTACTGGAGTGCAACGTGGAGGGTAGAAATCGTAGAGGGAAACCAAGAGATGAATACACTAAACAGATTCAGAAGGATGTAGGTTGCAGTAGGTACTAGGAGATGAAGAAGCTTGCACAGGATAGAGTAGCATGGAGAGCTGCATCAAACCAGTCTCAGGACTGAAGACCACAACTACAAGATGACAAAATCCATAACTTAATGTACTATATCTCATTCTGAATTCTACAAAATAGATTTTTCTATCATTATAACTATAATATATACTGATGTATAGTGAGTGAATTCGCATACCTGTGGAGTGTGACAGCGTCTAGCAGGATTTATGCCAAGTTGCAGTGTGTTTACCACCAGGTAGCACTGACGTACCTTGTAGGTGAGTGGTGAGGGCTATACTCAGTACGTCAAGAGACAACACTCGGCTCCTTCAGAACGCCGCATCACTCATTGCAGCATTCCTGTAGGGGCAGCATTCTGCAGCCATTTGACTGCAACAATTTGTTTTGTTGTTATACGGTTCAGATTTCGCTGTATTTCATACCAGTCTGATATCTTTTCACATATAAATAAGTTATTGTACTTGAAAATGGATCGCATAACAAAAAATAAATAAAAATTATTACCGTCAAACGGAGGTAACATCATTAAAAAAATTACCGTGGCTATGGTTGCACCCAAAATAAAAATTGCACACAATCAGATTTTCGACATTAACAAGGAAAAACAAGTTGCACAAATGTTAAGTGTAAAATGCCGAATAAGGACATTACCTCTATTTTTCGTGCAGGAGAATGGAAACCCTAAGATCATCGACATGAGATTGGCCATCTCTCATTACGACCACATAGTCTTCGCTATCTTCGCTGCTACTGTCCTCATCGTCCGACAATGAAATTACAATATTATGGACGAATTCTCTTCTCTTACACCTTCTTTCGTGTTTGATCTTGTAATCTCTTTCCACACGTCGTCCAAGACGTTCTTCCGGCGTTATTCGTGTGACAGCCTCATTTACCAGCCCCACTTTGTCTCACAACTCAAAGATTTTGTTTCGCTCCGCAACATCTGCTTTTATTTGAGCCCAGATGAGTTCAATTGCGTTGCAATGGCAGTGTGGCCGTAGTTCTCTGCTAATGTATCAATCACATAATGCGTCTTCTGTGGCTTGTGACATTTCACTAATCCCCGAAGTTACTCTTTCCACATATTCTGTTCGAAGCCTATTTTATTATCTTTCAAGCAGCTGACTATTCCGCCTCCCCTTGCAGCAGCTGTTGGTGCCTTATTTAACTGTACACAATGGTACGGCGCGTTGTCCATTACAAAAACACTACCAGAACTGACGTCTGCCTGCACACTAGTAACGAGCCAGTCTGTGCATGTATCTAAATTCATCTCCTCATTGTAGTTGACAGATTTTATTGACTGGAACATCACCACAGCACCGGGCACAAAACCGTCCATAGAGCCAGCATGAACTATAATTAGTCGCCCTCCCTTACTAGATGACACACGCATAGTTCCGTGGCGCGTGTCGT
The DNA here is from genome assembly GCF_023898315.1 of Schistocerca nitens. NCBI lineage: Eukaryota > Metazoa > Arthropoda > Insecta > Orthoptera > Acrididae > Schistocerca > Schistocerca nitens. The sequence goes on along the minus strand of NC_064624.1, from coordinate 190,998,188 downwards.
CTGTCCATGTGACGGAACGTGCATGACGCAAATCGACCCATGTTTTGTCAACCCGTATTACATTTTCCGGATTCACTGCTAGCAACTCGCGCAGGAAACGACATCTCGATGCTATGATGTCCCCGCACTCCGTTAATACCTTTCGTCCTGATAACTTTCCCAACGGAAGCCAATTTTTTTTTCAAAACAATGGAGAGACTTGTCGTTCTGCCTGCGAACAAACAGTGATGCCATCAACTTTTTAAGTGTCGAATTCTGCCTCCTGCTGTACTACGCGTATATGTGTTGCCTGACAGCACTTTCGGCAAAGTTGTCTGCTTCAGTCAGACGACACGATCTCTTCCTTGAGTTTCCAGGCGTCACAATAACAGGGCTCATAGCTGGATTGGCAGCCTCTTTATCATTAGTGACTCTCCTAACTGTCGCTGTAGAGATGCTCAATGTTTCTGCCACTCTGTTAACCACTGATTTTAAGGACCCACCACTGTCCTTTTCACTTTCAAAGTGGACACGAAATCTGTATATAAATTCGTGTGCTTGGGATTTCAGCGTAGCTCCTTTCCCAAAAGCCCTCTTCTCTACACTACTGGCAGCCATTTTCCACTTATACACACTTCACCACTTATACACACGGCAAGACTCACGGAAGTAGAGAATGCACGGGTCAGCTGAAGAACGGGATACAACCAACACCGACTCAAAGGAAGGTCTCGGCGCTTGTTGGTGACGTCACGTCAGCTAGGCACGGCGAACGCCAGGTCTGTTGCAGGCATACTCATAATGGTGGTGTCTCCCTCTCTGACACAGGAAAATGTGAAACTATTGGCGGTAGTTGACCAACACACATTGTTCTGTGAGATTTCTGCAATCAATTAATTGTGCAATTCATTACACTTCTTAACAAATAGTGTATTCCTGAACTTAAATTTCCACCTCTTTTAAGGATTGACATACGAAAACAACTTCATGGTCCAGCAGCAACAGAATTCGTGCTTCTTTACCTTATTTGTAAATCTGAGGAAGTTACGTTTGTACTGGGTTGCTTTTACAAGAAACTGTGAACATATTGGTGCTCTTCTTTAGGTATCTTGGTTGCCTATGGGGTGAGGAGCACTGTATGTTAATGAAATATCTCGCGATTGTACCCGTTGTGGGAGGTGGTGGAGGACAGAAGAAGAGACAAAAGAGAGATAGTTGTTTAATCTCGTCCAAGGTCTGGACCGCCTTCCGTCTCCTTACCGGAACTAAGCCCTCCCCCTACTATCCTCTTCTCCACGATGACCACCCCTTCCCTGACGCCCTTAGTAAGGCCAACCACTTTGCCTCCTACCTGTCCGATGTGTTTTCCATCCCTGATGATCCCCGGTTCGATTACTCCCTCTTCCCAGATATCCGCGATCGAACTGACACCTCTGTCCCTCCCCTCGCTCCTGGTTTCCAGTACTTGGACAACATTCCACACACGGAACTTAATGCCCCCATCACTACACAGGATCTCATTACTACACTCCGCACCAAACGCAACACCGCTCCTGGTCACGATCGTGTCACCTACCGTCACCTTCGTGAAGCTCCTGTCTCTTTCCTCTCCACCCTGGCCAGGCTCTACAATGTAGTCCTGTCCACTGGTTACTACCCCGACCTGTGGAAAACCTCTCGTATCCTCATGTTCCTCAAACCTGGCAAACCGCCGTCCGCCGTCTCCTCCTACCGTCCCATCAGCCTTACCTCGGTCTTCAGCAAGGTCCTGGAATCTATCCTCACCCGCCGCATCCACCAGCATCTCCGCCAGCACCGCCTCCTCCCCGTTACCCAGTGTGGCTTTCGGCCGTCCTTCTCTTCCGACGATCTTCACCTTCACCTCACTCATCTCCTTTCCGAACAGCTCAATTCCCGTCGCTCTGCAATCTTCCTCTCTCTTGACCTCGAACGCGCATATGACCGCGTATGGCATTCCGGTCTCCTCTTCAAGCTCCACACCTTCGCCCTTCCCATTAACTACGTTCGTCTGATCGGTTCCTTTCTCTCCCGCCGTCCTTCCCATGTCACCATCCATAACGCCGATTCCTACACCTTTTTCCCCTCCGCCGGTGTGCCCCAAGGCTCCGTCCTCTCCCCCCTTCTGTACTTGTTGTACACGGCGGACATGCCGCCGCCGTCACCCCCCGTCCACCTTCTCCAGTTTGCCGATGACACCGCCTTCCTTGCCCTTGCCCCCACCCTGCAACGCTCCCAACACCTTCTCCAATCCCATCTTGACCGGTTCACCGCTTGGTGCAACCAGTGGTTGCTCACGGTCAATCCTTCCAAAACCCAGGCGATCATTGTAGGCAAAACCACCCCTTCCTTCCGCCTCCTTGATTTCTATCTCACCGTTTATGGCCGTCCCATCGCTCTCACCCCCACCCTTAAGTACCTTGGCGTCACCCTCGACCGTCGCCTCTCCTGGACTCCCCATCTCCAGACAATCCAAGCCCAGGCACGTTCCCGACTCCGTCTCCTCAAGCTCCTTTCCTGCCGTACGTGGGGTCTGGACCCCTCCACCATCCTCCACACCTATAAGTCCCTCATCCGCCCTATCCTCTGTTACGCCCATCCCGCCTGGATCTCCGCCCCCCCTTCCTTTTATAAATCCCTCCAAATCCTTGAACGCCATGCTCTCCGCCTTGCCTATCGCATCCGTCTCCCCTCCCCCACGCGGATCCTGTATGATCTTATCCCCTTCCCCCACCTCCTCCTCTTCCTCGAACGCATACGCATCCTCTACACCTCCCGTAAACTCGATCCTCCTCACCCGCTCGTCTCCCCGATCCTCTCCCACCCCCGCCCGCTGCCGCGCCTGTACTCCCATGTCCCACCCGGTCTCCATCTCTCCACCCTCCTTACCCTCTCCCAAGGTGGCTTCCGCCAGCTCCCCCTCCCTGATGATGTCCTCCTCCCCTCCATCTACCCCTCCTACCAACTTTGATCCTCCCACCCTCCTCCTGTGCATGCTCCTCAGGGCACCCTCCCTCCCTTCTCTCCCTTTTTCCCTCCTCCCTCCTTTTCTCTCCCCTCCTCCCCCGGGCCTCCCCTCCCCTGTCCCTCTCCCTCCTGCCCCCGTCTCCTCCGCCATTGGCGTCCTTTTCTCCCCTCTCCCCCACCTCACCCCCGTTCCCCTCTTGGCAGGTCCCCGGACTCGCACACGCTACGTGGACTTTCGCGCGCCGGAGATCGCCGCCATCAGTGTCTTGTGTGTGCCGTCGTGTTTAGTGTTCAGTGTTTCACCGTCACACTCCGTTGTTCACCAGTGCCATCGTCTTCTTCAGTGTTTGTGCGTCGTCTCAACAGTTTGCAGTGTGGTTTACCGTCGAGTGTGAACGGCTCCGTGTTTGTCTTTCTGTGTCTCCTGTTTTATCGCCCACCATTTTGTGACTTTTCTGTTTTTCTCCTGTTTTTTATGCTTATGTCTTCTTTGGCTGAAGAGCAGCGTAGTGTGCTGCTGCCAGCCTGCCTATTGTATAGGCTTTAAAATGACAATAAAGTAAAAAAAAAAATAGTTGTTTTATCAAATAAAATTTTTTTATCTTATGAAGTTTCTCCTTTCAGTTGCAAGAGGGGAATATTTATGTTTTCTAATGTGCATGTTTAAAAAAGTTTAAGATCAGGAGTTTTTTCGATGTATCAAGCTATTTTGTTTCCTGTTTAGAATTCCTTTCGTTGAAAACGACTGTAATCTAATGACTGGCAACAGTTGGACACTTACACATGTAAATTAGTTCACATTTCCAGTGACGATGTCAAATGAAAATAAATAAATAAATAAATAAAAGAAACGAGTTAATTGTAAGGGGGTTGGGGTAAGATTCGATAACAAAATGGATTAAGTAAATACAGTTACTTGAATGTAAAATTTCCGAAGCTTGCAATGGGGCAAAGCGTCTTCTCATATTGATCTACGTTTGTTTCGACAGGATTCAGTAATACAGAACTATGATTTTCATTTGTAGCTTTACGATAGTAAGAAAATCTCTCATCTAAATGAAACTGCAGAATCCAAAACAATACCAAACATTTTGTCCAAAAATAAGAGATTTATAGTGATAAGCACGCCCAGGCGTTTCTGCCTGCAACAGACCTGGCGTTCGCCGTGCCCAGCTGACGTGACGTCACCAACAAGCGGCGAGGCCTTCCTTTGAGTCGGTGTTGATACAACCGTCGGCTTTGACCAATGACGTCATAGGTTGCTCATAAATATTAATGTCTTTACTTTCGAGCCATAGATAACAAATCGGTTGTCTGCTGTGTATAAGCGTCATCACTGTAAATTGAAATAAATGAATGTGTTTCTAAAAGACAGAGCTAGACACTGCGTAAGATTGATTTCGTTTGCATTGATTTAAATAATTGGTAATTTCCAAGAATGATTGCCTTTCCAAGTTGCCGTGTCCAAACGATACATATCGAACGTGCGATCGTAAATCGATCATGCGACTCTGGTGGCGGACGTTGCGATCAGTTATTCGTGATCGTCATTTTTATCTGTTTCCCGTCGTTCCCGTAGTTGCTCTAAATTACATAGCTCCGCGAATTATTTGTGAGTTGCTAGGGAATCCCAGACGACTTATGTGGTCAGTGAGAGGGAAGTCTGGTGTTCTTGACGTTTCTTCGGCGGATTCTCTCACATGGAAAAATTAATTCCATGTTTATCCAGCGTAGAAAATTGTTCGACTTTTTGTCGCAAATATGGAGTAAAAGTGGACGAGGAAAGAAGGGACTGTGTAGATTGTGGCGGTGCGAAGTGTGTAAAACTTCGTAAGAACAGTTTCGATGTTGAAATACCGTTTATAATTTCATTGTGGACAGTGCGGAAAACGAACGAGTATCAGGAAGAATACACGGTTCGGCTCTTCCAAATCATCCATCCAGACCACCGTAATGGACTTTCACATGATGACAACACCGACAACGAGTAAGGTAAGTCGTCTCCTTTGCAATTAAAAGTATTCTTGTAACGCTCTTCTTTTGTCGTTGCTGTAGCAAACGCCGTACGCATAGTCATAACGCCAGCCACTAGAGTCGCATGATCGATTTACGATCGCACGTTCGATATGTATCGTTTGGACCCCGCCACTTCGATGGGCAATCGTACTCGGAAATCACCAAATAATTGGTTCTTTACCATTATTTCGGTATTTAATTTCATTCTTAGTGAGTTTGAGATAATTTGGAAGAATATATTTCAATTTAGAAGAATGTTTAGTTTGGTTTTTTTTTTCGTTTGTAGTTATGGATGTATCTATTCCCATGAATATGGAAGACTTACAGCAGGCTTTGGGCGTAGATATGATGGCCATTTCTTCAAATTGGGAAACAAGCAGTAGTCTGAGGGAGTCAAGTCCGGAGAATAGGAGGGGATGTGAAACGAGTTGGAACCCTATTTCCATTAATTTTGCGACGACAGCTACTGAGGTGTGTGCTGGTGCATTGTCAAGATGGAAAATGACTTTTTTGTGGCCCAATTGCGGGCGTTTGTCTTGCAGCTCGGATTTCAAACGGTCCAATAACGATGAATAATACGCACCTGTAATAGTTTTACCCTCTTCCAGATAGTCGATGAGGATTATCCATTGAAAATCCTAAAAGACAGTCGTCATAACCTTTCCAGCCGAAGGAATGGTCGTCACCTTTTTTGGTAACCCATTCTTTAGATTGTTGTTTATTCTCAGGAGTATAGTAATGTATCCATGTTTCATCCACAGTGACGAAACGATGCTTAAAGTCCTGCGGATTCTTCCTGAACAGCTGCAAACCATCCTTGCAACACTTCACATGATTCCATTGTTGGTCAAGCGTGAGCAACCGCGAAACCCATCTTGCAGATAGCTTACTCATGTCGATATGTTTATGCAAAATATTATGTACCCATTCATTCGAGATGCCCCGATCACTAGCAATCTCACGCACCTTAACTCTTCTGTCATCCATCACCACATCACGGATTTTATCAATGATTTCTGGAGTCGTAACCTCCACAGGGCGTCCAGAACGTTCAGCATCACTTGTGCCCATATGGCCACTCCGAAAATTTTGAAACCACTTATAAACTGATCTACTCGAAGGTGCAGAGTCACCGTAATGTTTATCAAGCTTCTCTTTAGTCTTGTGAGGTGTCTTGCCTTTCATAAATTAGTGTTTAATCACCACACGAAATTCTTTTTCGTCCATTTTTTGACAATCACTCAACCTCCTTGATTCACACGAATGCCAAACACAAAGAAATAGACCAATATGGCTGAAACTTGATGTACATTCTTTCCAAAGATGCTACTAACTAAACATGACCTCGATGCGCGCCGGTGGTGCCATCTCTCGGACTTTGCCCCTCGTAGGTGCGGTACTGAGAACGCTGCGTCTTCGTGGTTGCCTTGATCGAAAGCTTTCGGTGTGTCATGTGAGAAGAGTAAGAGTAGGGTTTTACTTGATCGATGTCTTCGAAATCCATTCCGGTTGGCATTGAGGTGGTCATTCTGTTCAAGGTACCTCATTGTGTACTGTGGGAAAAGAGAAATAATATTTATAATAACCATTTAATATCGTAGCGTTTTTCGGTGTAAGTTGCCAAAGTAATTGGTACTAGAAAAGAACACATGCAGCACTGTTATCAAGCAGGGTATTTCACATTCTTTCCTTAGCATTTCCTTCAAAAGACAATTTAAAAGTTTTCCTTCTTTGCGCCGCTGCTGGCGATAAAGCTTTATACACTGTCCAGTCACAATAACGTGGCCACGTGTCGAAAGCATGAATAAACCATTTTTTTTGCATTGCGGGCTGCAGCGTGACGTACAAGAAGAGGGTGGCGAGGTAACTTGCCTTAAATGTTCAAAAAACGGCTCTAAGCACTATCGGACTTAACATCTGAGGTCATCAATCCCCTAGACTTATAACTACTTAAACCTAACTAACCTAAGGACATAACACACATCCATGGCCGAGGCAGGATTCGAAGCTGCGATAGCAGCAGCCGCGTAGTTCCGGACTGAAGTTCCTACATGAACATCTACATCTACATCTACATACATACTCCGCAATCCACCATACGGTGCGTGGCGGGGGGGTACCTCGTACCACAACTAGCATCTTCTCTCCCTGTTCCACTCCCAAACAGAACGAGGGAAAAATGACTGCCTATATGCCTCTGTACGAGCCCTAATCTCTCTTATCTTATCTATGTGGTCTTTCGCGAAATGTAAGTTGGCAGCAGTAAAATTGTACTGCAGTCAGCCTCAAATGCTGGTTCTTTAAATTTTCTCAGTAGCGATTCACGAAAAGAACGCCTCCTTTCCTCTAGAGACTCCCACCCCAGTTCCTGAAGCATTTCCGTAACACTCGTGTGATGATCAAACCTACCAGTAACAAATCTAGCAGCCCGCCTCTGAATTGCATCTATGTCAATCCGATCTGATAGGAATCCCAAACGCTCGAGCAGTACTCAAGAATAGGTCCTATTAGTGTTTCATAAGCGGTCTCCTTTACAGATGAACCACATCTTCCCGAAATTCTACCAATGAACCGAAGACGACTATCCGCCTTCCCCACAAGTGCCATTACATACTTGTCCCACTTCATATCGCTCTGCAATGTTACGCCCAAATATTCAATCGACGTAACTGTGTCGAGCGCTACACTACTAATGGAGTATTCAAACACTATATTTAGAGTTAGCTGCCATTCTTTACACCAATCACAAATCCTGTCCTAGTCATCTTGTATACTCCTACAGTCACCTTCCCGTATACCACAGCATCATCAGCAAACAGCCGCACATTGCTACCCACCCTACCCAAAAGATCATTTGTGTAGATAGAAAACAACAGCGGAGCTACGACACTTTCCTGGGGCACTCCAGATGATACTCTCACCTCCGATGAACACTCACCATCGAGGACAGAACCGCTTGGCCACAGCGGCCGGCTTAAATGTCCAGAAATCTAAAGTTGTGCCCTCCAGCAAACGAAAGAACACAGTATGCTTTGACTGCAATATCAACGAGTCATAGTTTGAATGAACCAACTCGTACAAATACCTGCTTATAATACTTTGTAGGGATGTGAAATGGAATGATCACATAGTCCCAGTGATGGGTAGCCAGGGCAGGGCAGATATAAGACTTCAGTTTATTGTTAGAATGCTGAGGCAATGCAATCAGTATACACAGGCGATTTCTTACAAATCACTCATTTGACCCATCCTAGAATATTGCTCCGCGTGTGTACCACCCATTCCAGATAAGACTATCAGAGAATATTGAATGTATAGAGAGAAGGGCAGGATGAATGACCACAGGTTTGCTTGACCTGGGGGAGAGTGTCACTGAGATGGTGAAAGAACTGAAATGACATAAAGTAACCTGACACAGCTTACTTAGAACAACCCGATTTTGACTGATGACTCTAGGAATATGCAACAGCCCCTTACAAATCGCTCTCTTCTAGAACATGTGGACAAGGTTAGACTAATTACAGTCCGCACAGGGGCGTTTGAACAGTCATACACGTGTTTCATATGAGCACACTGCCTAAGTGTGGCCCGTGCATGTTCACCATGCTCACAATGTATCGCGAACAGTTCGAGGAAGTGGACACGTTATTCTGATGTTAGCACATGAAATTCGTTTTGGCACACGAAAGACATTTTTAATGGAGGATTCATGTGTTATGTATCAAGAAACATTGCCTTGGCAAAAGAGAGAAACTACACTCATGCTCATAAATACTGATACATGATGAAACAACGCTCTGGTGGGCGGTTTGCGGGTTTAAATCACCTCGGGCTATGACCATGCAATGCATTTGACCTGCGGTCGTCGTACGGTGACGCTGGCAGCAGTCCACATACGCAGAAGTGTGTTGGTGCGTCACAGAGTCCGGTGCCGCGAGTAAGTGTGCAGACGTGCTAATGGTGACTGTGTTGACAATGGCTCACACAACACATACTGATGACGTTATGAGGGGTAGAAAGCTAGGGCGACTGGAGGCTGGTCAAACACAGCAGGTCGTAGCACGGGCCCTCCGTGTGCCACAAAGTGTGAACTCAAGATTGTGGCAAACATTCCAGCAGACAGGAAACGTGTCCAGGCGCTGCAGTACGGGATGTCCACAGTGTACAACACCACAACAAGACCGATATCTCACCGTCAGTGCCCGCAGACGGCCACGGAGTACTGCAGGTAGCCTCGCTCGGGACATTACCGCAGCCACTGGAACAGTTGTCTCCAGACATACAGTCTACAGACGACTGAACAGACACGGTTTATTCGCCTGGAGACCTGCAAGGTGCATACCACTGACCCATGGACAGTGTCCCGCAAGGCATCCACTTTCTCATAGAGCCGCCGCGCGTTGTTGCGTATGGTCGTCTTTAGGGGGACGATATCCGCTTCCTCGTGGAGAGTGACAATTCTCGTGAGTGGCGGGGCGTGCAGGCTCCACCTGAGCACCTTGTTCTGCAGGCGCTGCAATGTCCTCATCCTGGTGACACTAATCGTGGCCCATGCAGCAGATCCATACGTGAGGGCAGGCAGGATAACTGCTCGGTAAATGTGGAGCTTGGTATGCAGGTTAAGTTCCCTACTGCGATAGAGCGGGTACAAAGCCCTCGTTAGCTTTTGGCCCTTGTTGGTGACATACTCCGCATGACAGTGGAAGAGCAACTTGTGGTCCATCTGGACCCCGAGATAGGTGGTTGCCGGGGACCAGGGCACCTGCACACCTGCAATCGAGATATTGCGGCGGAGGACTGGGCGCCGTTTCGTGAAGTAAACCGCCGTAGTTTTAGCGGCATTGAGAGCTATTTTGTTTGTCCGGCACCAGGTGATAGTGGCGTCCACCTGTCGCTGGAGGCGGGCGACGACGGCGTCAGTAATGCGGCCAGTGGTGTATAGCGCTGTGTCGTCAGCGTATCGTGCAAGGTGGCACTCGGGGATGACCGGCATATCATTGACATAGATATTAAACAGGATGGGAGATAGCACCGATCCTTGCGGAGTGCCTGCCGACAATTGGCGAATGCCAGAACGCATTCCCCGTTGAGCCACTAGGAAAGGTCTACCACTGAGGAAGTCATCCACGATCTTGACATAAATATCCGGTATAGGGGTCTGTGTCAGCATCTTGTGTACGAGGTTGTCTTGCCAGATCTTGTCGTAGGCGTTTTGCAAGTCCAGAAAAACGGCAGCTGTCGACTTGGCAGTGTTGAAGCCTTTCCTGATGTGTTCAGTGATCCGTAGGACCTGAAGTTCAGCAGAGAGGTGCGAAGTGAATCCAAACTGTTCAGGACGGATTGTCCCAGCTGCTGCAAGAGGTTGGGAAAGTCGGTGAAGGATCACAGATTCAAGGACCTTCGCCATAGTGTTTAGGAGGCTGATGGGCCTGTTGTTGGTGGGGACTGTAGGATCTTTGAACCTCTTGGGGATCGCAATCAGCTTGGCTTGTTTCCACTGAGGGGGGAAAAGGCCAGATGTGAGACAACAGTTTAAAATCTTGGTGAACAAGATGAGTGGTGTGCGGGGAAGGTGGCAAAGATGTTCATTTAAAATTCCGTCCAATCCAGGGGCCGACCGGCCACGTTTCCGTCGAAGGATGCGCTGAATTTCTGCCATGGACGTAAGAAGGGGAGCAGACTGGGGTGGGCGGTTGCGGAAAGCAGCAACAGCTGTCAGGACTTCATGTTCTTCCTGTAGTTCCATCGGAGAAAGGTCCTGAACCAGAGGGCGGTTTTGGGCCTCGAACGCATCTGCCAGCGTTTCCACAATGTGCAGGGTATCATATGACAAGCCCGCTGCTGTGCGAATAGGATGGGCAGTCGCTGGCTTAGAACGCCGCAGGGTGCGAATGACAGCCCAGTCAGATTTTTGGTGGAGTAGGAAAGTGGACATCCTGTCCTCCCACTGTTCAGACCTCCATTCGGCGAGCCGGTGGCTGAATTCGCGTTGGAGGCGTCTCATTTGGCGTTTGTCCTGAGGGTCACGAAACTGCTTCCATCTCCGGCGGTAGCGGTTCTTTTGCACCTTCAGCTCTCGTAAGAGAGGGGGCAAGTCGTCCAGGGGTGTTAAATTTCGAGGTGCAGTGGAGGTGGAGAGTTTCACTGCTTTCTGTATTTTGGCGGTAAGGTAATCCACAGCACGGACTATATTGGCCGGTGTTGTCAAATCGAGGTCGTGTCGAGTGGTGTTATTAAGTACCCTGGCAAACTTGTCCCAGTCGGTGAGGGTCGCAGTGGAACGAGCATCAAACGAAAGGGCAGCATTGGTGAGGTGCAAGAGTACTGGCTCATGGTCAATTATAAAATGGGAAATTTGAAGCATAAGGCACTAGTGATTTGGATACATCTATGGGAAATTGAACTTCCTCTTAAAATGCAGGTACATTTGCAGTGTGTAACGTATATTGGCAATCAGTAAATCACATCATTTTTGTTCCAGGTATAGCTCCAGAAAACTGCCACGAGCAACAGATGTCACACAGTTACAATATGGGAAACTTGACGAATAAGGTAGTAGTGGTGTTGATACACATTTATCAAATTTCACACTTCACTTAAAATATCATTACAGATATAGTTCTTAAGAGTATGCTGGCAATTGGTAAATCACAAATCTTTAGTCTTTTTACAGATCCACAAGTCAGTCAACAGCAGCAGATGTCACACAATTATAAAATGGGAAACTTGAAGAATAAGGTACTAGTGGTTTGGACACGTGTGGGAAACTCTTGAAATGCAGGTACATGTGCAGTGTGTAATGCATATTGGCAGTCAGTAACTCACAGCACTTTGTTCCAGGTATAGCTCTAGAAAACTGCCACTAGCAACAGATGACGCACAGTTACAATATGGGAAACTTGTCACAAGTCAGTCACCAGCAGCAGATGTCACACAATTATAAAATGGAAAACTTGAATAATAAGGTACAAGAGGTTTGGACACATGTGTGGCAAACTGAACTTAAACTTAAACTGTTAGTAATTGAGCAGTATGTTATGTATATTGGCAGTCAGTAACTCACAGTACTTCGTTCCAGGTATAGCTGCAGAAAACTGCTCCCAGCAACAAATGTCGCACATTTACAATATGGGAAACTTGAAGGATGGTAGTGGTTTTGATACATATTTATTAAATTTCACTATTCACTTAAATATCAGTACAGATATAGTTCTTAAGAGTATGCTGTCAATTGGCAACTCACAAATCTTTGTTCGTGTTACAGCTGCAGATTATAGTCACCAGCAGCAGATGTCACACAAGTATATAATGATAAACTTGAAGAATAAGGTACTAGTGGTTTGCATACATGTGTGGGAATTTGAACTTCCTTTTAAAATGCTGGTACATGCGAAGTGTGTAATGTATATTGACAGTCACTATCTCAAAGCACTTTGTTCCAGGTATAGCTCCAGAAAACTGAAACCAGCAACATATGTCGCACAGTTACAATATGGGAAACTTGGAGAATAAGATAGTAGTGGTTTTGGTAGACATTTATCAAATTTCATTCCCCACTTAAAATATGAGTACAGATATATATTTTAAGAGTATACTGACAAACGGTAACTCACAAATCTTTTGTCTCGTTTCAGCTTCACAAGTCAGTCACCGGCAGCAGAAGTCACACAGTTATAAAATGGGAAACTTGAATAATAAGGTACTAGTTGTTTGGATACATGTGTGGGACATTGAACTTCCTCTTAAAATGCTGGTCCATGTTAAGTGTGTAATGCGTATTGGCAGTTAGTCACAGACAGCCCATTGTTCCTGGTAAAGCTGGAGTAAACTGCCACCAGCAACAGATGTCACACAGTTACAATATGGGAAACCTGAAGAACAGTAGTGGCTTTGAAACATATTTATTATATTTCACAATTCACTTAAAATATCAGTACAGATATAGTTCTTTAGAGTATGCTGGCAAATGTTATCTCACAAATCTTTAGTCTTTTTACAGCTCCACAAGTCAGGCACCAGCAGCAGATGTCACACAATTATAAAGTGGGAATCTTGAAGAATAAGGTACTAGTGGTTTGGATACATTTGTGGGAAACTGAACTTAGTCTTAACATGCTGGTACATGTTCAGTGCGTAATCTAATTTGTCAGAAAGTAAATCACAACACTTTGTTACACATATAGCTGGAGAAAACTGCAGCTGGCAACAGATCTTGCACAGCTGCAATATGGGAAAATTGAAGAATATGGTAGTAGTGATTTGATATGTGTGTAGGAAACTGAATTTCCTCTTCAAATTCTGGTACATGTGAAGTGTGTAACGCATATTAGCAGTCAGTAACTCACAGCACTTTCTTCCAATTATAGCTGGAGAAAACAGCCACCAGCAACAAATGTCGCACAGTTACAATATGGGAAACTTCAAGAATAGTAGTGGTTTTGATACACATTTGTTAAATTTCACTCTTCACTTAAAATATCAGTACAGATATAGTTCTTAAGGGTATGCTGGCAAATGGTAACTCACAAATCTTTGTTCCTGTCACAGCTCCACAAGTCAGTCACCAACAGCATATGTCATACAATTATAAAAAGGGAAAATTGAAGAATAAGGTACTAGCGGTTTGGATACATGAGTGTTCAATTGAAATTGCTCATAAAATGCAGGTACATGTGCAGTGTGTAATGTATATTGGCAGTCACTAACTCACAGACCTTTGATCCAGGTATAGCTGCAGAAAATTGTAACCGGTGACAGATGTCACACAATTACAATATAAGAAACTTGAAGAACGAGGAAGTAGTGGTTTCGATAGATATTTATCAAAGTTCACTCTTAACTTAAAATACCAGTACAGATATAGATAATCCTTAACAGTATGCTGGCTAATGGTAACTAACAACTCTTTGTTCCTGTTACAGCTCTACAAGTCTGTCACCACCAGCAGATGTCACACAATTATAAAATGGGAAACTGAAGAATAAGGTATTAGTGGTTTGGATACATGTGAGGGAAATTGAAGTTCCTCTTAAATTGCTGGTACATGTGCACTGTGTAATGTATATGTATATTAACAGGAACAGAAAAAGTCGGTTTACAAGGGTCCATGAAGCAAGCCATCATTCTTTTGAAAGCTAGAGTACCTGGTTCAGTACAACACATGAAGGTAAAAACAGTCACTGTTCAAGAAATTGAAAGAGTTATTAAATCCCTGAAAAGTAAAACCTCTGCTGGAACTGACTACATTTCTAACAAATTATTAAAATACTGCTGCAGCCATGTAAGTGAAGTCCTTTGCCACATTTTTGATGCATCACTTAAGTAAGTAATAGTTCCTGAGAGGCTTAAGTATGCAGTTGTAAAACTGCTGTATAAGAAGGGGGATAAGATGGATACTGCTAACTATAGGCCAATATCACTACTGACTTTTCAATGGTTTTAGAGAAACTAATGCATCTCAGTGAACATAATAGCTTCAGCAAAAGCCCGTTTGGATTTCAGAAAGGGATGTCAACGGAAGATGCAATATTTACATTTACTGGAAAACACATGGATTCTATCAACAAAAAACTGGAAGTTATTGGCATATTTTGTGACCTAACAAAATCATTTGACTGTGTAAATCACCAAATTCTTTTACAAAAAGATGCACCTCTCGGTATAAGTGGTGCAGCACGGAATTGGCTCAACTCATATCTGTCAAACAGGAAACAAAAAGTTGTAGCAGATAGTCAAGATGGTGTCGCAGTATCTTCAGAATGGGGTACCATCACATGTGGAGTGCCACAGGGCTCAGTTCTGGGCCCTCTACTTTTTATTGTATTTATAAATGATCTTCCTCTCTCTACGGAATATTGTAGATTCACCGTTTTCGCGGATTACACTACACTACTTATTGATAATTCAGTAGATAAACTTGAGGTAACGGCAAATAAGGTTTTAAATGAAATGGTGAACTGGTTCAACATTAGTAATTAGTAATTAGTAATAAGAATAATAACGGATTCTGATAAAACAGAACATTGTAAACCTCTGTTTATTAAATTGCAGTGTCTTACAGTAGTAAACATATTCATCTACAATGTTTTAATGTACATTAGAAACAATGTGTCTAATTTTGTGTTGAGAAGTGATATTCATAGCCATAATAATAGAAACAGAACATCTGTAGACGTACCATATCATAGATTATCAAAATCACATAACTCTTACCTAGTTCTTGGACTAAGGATGTTTAATAGACTAAGTGCTGACTTTAAAGAACTGCCTGTAAATATCTTTAAAGCTAAATTATACAAGCTACTAGTGAACAATCCGTTTTACTCCATTGATGAATTCTTTGAAGATGAAAATACTGTATTCTAACGTGTACCTATTTTATGTAAACCAATTCACTTCGATATAGGCTAGTAGTTTATGTAGAAATATATCCTCTTGACTTTGTCTATTGCTGTAATCAGCTGAACGACAATAAAATTATTATTATTATTATTATTATTATTATTATTATTAGTGGTACTACTTTAAATTACTGTAAAACAAACTACATTCAGTTCCACAAAAATCCAAAGATGAGGAAATATTTGTAAAGATATGTGAGCATACAATAACCAGTGTAGATTCCTCAAAATACCTAGGCTTGCATATTGATAGCAAAATGAATTGGTCATACCACATCGTGGATCTGTGCAAAAGACTAAGTTCAGCAACATACGCATTGTGCATTGTTTCTTCTTATAGAAATATTGAAACCATGAAGTCAGCGTATTCTAGTTACTTTCATGCAATTATGGCGTTTGGAATTATATTCTGGGGAAATCAGCGACTGGCTAAAAAAGTACTGTGTGTATAAAAAAGAGCCATAAGGATCATGTGTGGAGTCCATTGTAGACCCACATCCAGGAATCTTTTTAAGAAGCTTGAAATACTTCCATCCACTGTGAAATATATATTCTTGTTGATGTGCTTCATAAGGAAAGAAAAATCCATCTTTTTGCTGAATAGTGCATATCACAGTCACAATACTAGAAGGAAACATGATATCCACTATGAACAGCCAAATCTAAGTATGATGCAGAAAGGAGTCCATTTCAGTGGCTGTAAGATTTTTAATGCCCTCCCTTCAAGAATTAAGTGTTTGGTAGATGATGATCTCCTGTTTAAAAAATTCTTAAGGCCGTTCCTATTACAAGGATCATTTTATACATTAGACGAGTTCCTGAACTAGAGTGTTTAACATTTCTTGTTTGTAAATTGGAAATGCATGACAAATTTGTATTTGTAATACTGAAAATTTTTATTGTAAACATATATTTTACAATATTATTATTTTGTAATCTTTATCCATCGGTTAATTTTTTTTTTTTTTTTTTTTTTTTTTGTAATGGTACCTAAATTACTGTTTACTGTTTTTTCTTTTGTAATTTCTATCTATCTCTAAATTGTATTTTTTTGTAGTGGGACCTAAGTTACTGTTTACTGTTTTTGTTTTGCTTTATGTATTACCATAAATTCTGGCCAAAAGCTTGTAAAATTGACACTTTCCATAACCTGTGATAGTGTCACAACATGGATCACCGGAACAAGAGATAAATAAATAACTAAATAGTCAGTAACTTCAAGCACTTTGCTCCAGGTATAGATGAAGAAAATGGCCACCAGCAACAGACGTCACACAGTTACAATACGGAAAACTTGAAGAATAAGGTAGTAGTGGTTTTGATAGACATTCAACAAATTTAACTCTTCACATAAAATAACAATACAGATATAGTTCTTAAGAGTATGCTGGAAAATGGTAACTCACAAATCTTTGTTCCTGTTACAGCTCCACAAGTCAGTCACCAGGAGCAGATGTCACTAAACTATATAATGGGAAACTTCAAGAATAAGTTACTAGTGCTTTGGATACATGTGTGCCAAATTGAACTTCCTCTTAATATGCTGGTAGATGTGCATTGTGTAATGTATATTGGTAGTCAGTAACTATCAGCATTTTGTTACAGGTATAGCTGAAAAAAAAACTGCCACCAGGAACAGATGCGCACAGTTCCAATATGGGTACTTGAAGGATAGTAGTGGTTTCGATATATATTTATTAAATTACGCTCTTCACTTACAATATGAGCACAGATATAGTTCTGAAGAGTATGCTGGCAAATGGTAACTCACAAATCTTTTGTCTATTACAGCTTCCCATGTCAGTCACCAACAGCAGATTTCACACAGTTATAAAATGGGAAACTTGAAGATTAAGTTACTAGTGGTTTTGATTCATGTGTGGGAAATTGAACTTCCTCTTAAATTGCTGGTACATGTGTAGTGTGTAATGTATATTGGCAGTCAGTAACTCACAGCACTTTGTTCCATGTATAGCTTCAGAAAACTGTCACCAGCAACAGATGTCACACAGTTACAATATGGGAAACTTGAAGAATACGGCAGTAGAGGTTTTGATACACATTTATCAAATTTCACTCTTCACTTAAAATATCACTTCAGATATAGATTTTATGATTATTCTGGCAAATGGTAACTCTCAAATCTTTAGTCTCGTTACAGCTCCACAAGTCAGTCACCAGCAGCAGATGTCACACAAGCATAAAATGATAAACTTAAAGAATAAGGTACTAGTGCTTTCGATACATTTGTGGGAAACTGAACTTCATCTTAAAATGCTGGTACATGTGCAGTGCAAATGTATATTGACAGTCAGTAACACACAAAACATTTTTACCGGTATAGCTCCAGAAAACTGCCACCAGCAATAGATGTTACACAGTCACAATATGGGAGACTTGAAGAATGTGGTAGTAGTGGTAATGATACACATTTATCAAATTTCACTATTCACTTAAAATATCAGTACAGATATAGTTCTTAATCGTATGCTGGCAAATAATAACTCACTATTCTTTGTTCCTGTTACAGCTCCACATGTCAGTCACCATAGCAGGTGTCACACAATTATAAAATGGGAAACGAAGAATAAGGTACTAGTGGTTTCGATACATGTGTGG
The DNA here is from genome assembly GCF_023898315.1 of Schistocerca nitens. Taxonomy (NCBI): domain Eukaryota; kingdom Metazoa; phylum Arthropoda; class Insecta; order Orthoptera; family Acrididae; genus Schistocerca; species Schistocerca nitens. The sequence goes on along the minus strand of NC_064624.1, from coordinate 190,980,189 downwards.
GAAATTGAACTTCTTCTTAAAATGCTGGTACATGTGCAGTGCATAATGCATATTGACGGTCAGTCACTCACAGCACTTTGTTCTAGCTGTAGCTGGAGAAAACTAGCAACAAGCAACAGATGTCACACAGGTACTTATGGGAAACTTGAAGAATAAGGTATTAGTGGTTTTTTATAACGTTTATCAAATTTCACGCTTCATTCAAAATATTAGTACACAAATAGTTCACAAGAGTATGCTGGCAAATGGTACCTCACAAATATTTGTTCCTGTTACATCTCCACAAGTCAGTCACCAGCAGCAGATGTCAAACAATTATAAAATGGGAAAACTTGAAAAATAAGGTAACAGAGGTTTGGATACATGTGTGGGAAATTGAACATCCTCTTAAAATGCTGGTACATGTGCAATGTGTAATGTAAATTGGAAGTCAGTAACTTACAGCACTTTGTTACAGGTATAGCTGCAGGAATGTGTCACCACAAACAGATGTCGCACGGTTACATTATTGGAAACTTGATGAATAAGGTAGTAGGGTATATGATACACATTTACCAAATTTCTATCTTCCCTTAAAATTTCGGTACGGATATAGTTCTTAAGAGTATGCTGGCAAATGGTACCTCACAAATATTTGTTCCTGTTACAGTGCCACAAGTCAGTCAACAGCAGCAGATGTCACACAATTATAAAACGGGACACTTGAAGAGTAATGTACTAGCAGTTTGTATACATGTGTGGGTAATTGAACTTCCTCTTGAAATGCTGGTACAAGTGCAGTGTGTAATCTATATCGGCAGTCAGTAACTCACAGCACTTTGTTGCAGGTATAGCTGGAGAAAATTGCCATCAGCAACAGATGTTGCACATTTACAATATGGGGAGCTGGACGAAAAAGGTAGTAGTGGTTTTGATACACATTTATAAAGTTTCACTCTTCACTTATAGTATCAGTACAGATATAGTTCTTAAGAGTATGCTGGCAAATGATATATCACAAATCTTTGTTCTCATTACAGCTCCACAAGTCAGTAACCAGCAAACTTGAAAAATAATGTACTAGTGGTTTGGTTACATCGGTGAGAAATTGAATTTTTTCTTGAAATGTTGGCAGTCAGTAACTCACAGAACATTGTTCCAGGTATAGCTGGAGAAAACGTCCACCAGCAACATATGTCGCATAGTTACAATATGGGAAACTTGAAGAATAAGGTAGTAGTGGTTTGGATACATGTGTGGGAAATTGAACATCCACTTAAAATGTCAGTCATCAGCAGCAGGTGTAACACAATTGTAAAATGGGAAACTTGAATAATAAGGTACTAGTGGTTTGGATACATGTGTAGGAAAGTGTACTTCCTCTTAAAATGGTGGTACATATTCAATGTGTAGTGCATATTGGCTGTCAGTAACTCACAGCACTTTGTTCCAGGTATAGCTGCAGAAAACTGCCACCAGCAACAGATGTAGCACAGTTACAATATGAGAAACTTGAAGAATAAGGTAGTAATGGTTTTGATACACTTTAATCAAATTTCACTCTTCATTTAAAATATCAGTACAGATACAGTTCTTAAGAGTATGCCGGCAAATGGAAACTCACAAATCTTTGATCCTACTACAGTTCCACAAGTCAGTCGACAGCAACAGATGTCACACAAGTTTAAAATGTGAAACTTGAAGAATTAGTTACTAGTAGTTTGGATACATGTGTGGTTTTGATACACATTTATCAAATTTTGCTCTTCACTTAAAATATTAGTACAGATATAGTTCTTAAGAGTATGCACGCAAATGGTGACTCACAAATCTTTAGTCTTTTTACAGCTCAGAAAGTCACTCACAAGGACCAGATGTCAGAGAATTATCAAATGCGAAACTTGAAGAATAATGTACTAGTGGTTTGGCTACATCTGTGGGAAATTGAATATCCTCTTGATATGTTGGCAGTCAGTAACTCACAGAACATTGTTCCAGGTATAGCTGGAGAAAACGGCCACCAGCAACTGATGTCGCATGGTTACATTATGGGAAACTTGAAGAATAAGGTAGTAGTGGTTTGGATACATTCGTGGGAAATTGAACATCGATTTAAAATGTCAGTCACAAGCAGCTGATGTCACACAATTATAAAATGGGAAACTTGAAGAAAAAGGCACGAGTGTTTTGGATACATGTGTAGGTAATTGAACTTACTTTTAAAATGGAATTTAAATGTGCAGTGTCTAATGTATATCGGCAGCCAGTAACTCACAGCACTTTATTCCAGTTATAGCTCCCGATGACTGCCACCAGCAACAGATGCCACACAGTTACAATATGGGAAACGTGAAGAATGAGGTAGTAGTTGTTTCGTTACACATCTATTAAATTTTACTCTTCACTTAAAAAATCTGTACGGATATAGTTCTTAAGTGTATACTGGCAAATGTTAAATCACAAATCTTTAGTCTCTTTACAGCTACACAACTCAGTCACCAGCATCAGATGTCACACAATGATGAAAAAGGAAACATGTGTGGGATTTCAACTTAATCTTAAAATGCTGGTACATGTGCAGTGTGTAACGTATATTGTCAGTCAGTAGCTGAGAGCAATTTGTTCCAGGTTTAGCTCCAGAAAACTCTAACCAGCAGCAGATGTCACACAGTTACAATATGGGAAACTTGAAGAATAACGCAGTAGTGGTTTTGATACACATTTATCAAATTTCACTCTTCACATAAAATATCAGTACACATTAAGTTCTTAAGAGTATGCTGGCAAATGGTACTCCACAAATCTTTGTTCCTGTTACAGCTCCACAAGTCAGTCACCAGCAGCAGATGTCACATAATTATACAATGGGAAACTTGAAGTATAAGGTACTAGTGGTTTGAATATAATAGAGGGAAACATTCCAGATGTGAAAAATATATCTAAAAACAAAGATGATGTGACTTATCAAACAAAAGCATTGGCAGGTCGATAGACACACAAACAAACACAAACATAAACACAAAATTCAAGCTTTCGCAACCAACGGTTGCTTCATCAGGAAAGAGGGAAGGAGGGCAGAAAGACGAAGGGATGTGGGTTTTAAGGGAGAGGGTAAGGAGTCATCCCAATCCCAGGAGCGGAAAGACTCACTTTTATGGGGAAAAAAGGACTCGCACGCACACACATATCTATCCGCACATACACAGACATAAGCAGACACATTTATCAAATTTCATCCTTAACTTAAAATATCAGTATGGATATGCTTCTTAAGAGGATGCTGGCAAATGATAAATCACAAATCTTTGTTCTTGTTATAGCTCCACGTGTCAGTCACCAGCAACAGATGTCAGACAAGTATAAAATGGGAAACTTGAAGAATAAGGTACTAGTGGTTTCCATACATGTGTGGGAAACGGAACTTCTTCTTAAAATGCTGGTACATGTGCAGTGTGTAATGTATATTGGTAGTCAGTATCTCACAGCACTTTATTCCAGAGATAGCTCCACAAAACTGCCACCAGCAACAGATGTCACACAGTTACTATATGGGAAACTTGAAGAATAAGGTAGTAGTGGTTTTGATACACATTTATCATATTTCACTCTTCACTTAAAATATCATTACACATATAGTTCTGAAGAGAATGCTGGCAAATGGTGACTCACAAATCTTTAGTCTTGTTACAGCTCCACAAGTCACTCACCAGCAGCAGATGTCACACAATTATAAAATGGGAAACTTGAAGAATTAGGTACTAGTGTTTTAGATACATGTGTGGGAAATTGAACTCCACCTTAAAATGCAGGTACAGGTGCAGTGTGTAATGTATAATGGCAATCAGTAAATCACAGCACTTAGTACTAGTTGTAGCTCCAGCAAACTACTAACAGTGGCAATGTCACACAACTACAAAATCGAAAACATGAAGAATGAGGCAGAAGTGATTTGGATATATCTGTGGGAAACTGAACTCCAGCTTAAAATGCAGGTAATGTGCAGTGTTTAATGTATATTGGCAGTCAGTAACTCATAGCACTTTTTCCATGTATTGCTCCAAAAAATGCCACCAGCAACAGATGTCGCACAGATACATTATGGCGAACTTGAAGAATAAGGTAGTAGTTGTTTTGATACACATTTATCAAATTTCACTCTTCACTTAAAATATCAGTACCCATATAGTTCTTAGGAGTATCCTGGCAAATGGTAACTGCCTAATATTTGTTTTTGTTACAGCTCGAGAAGTCAGTCACCAGCAGCAGATGCCACACAATTATAAAAATACAAATTTGAAAAATTAGGTACTAGTGGTTTGGATACATGTGTGGGAGTTTGAACTCCAGCTCAAAATACAGCTACATTTTCAGTGTGTAATGTATAATGGCAGTCAGTAACTCACAGCACTTTGTTCCAGATACAGCTCCAGAAAACTGCCACCAGCAAGAGATGTCTCACAGTTACAACATGGGAAACTTCAAGAATAAGGTAGTGGTGGTTTTGATACACATTCATCAAATTTCACAGTTCACTTAAAATATCTGTACCCATATAGTTCTTAAGAATATGCTGGCAAATTGTAATTCACAAATCTTTGGTCTTGTTACAGCTCCAAAAGTCAGAATACAGCAGCAGATGTCTCACAATTATAAAATCGGAAACTTGAAGAATAAGGTACTAGTGTTTTGGACACATGTGTGGGAAACTGAATTTCCTCTTAAAATGCTGGTACATGTGCAGTGTGTAATGTATATTGGCAGTCAGTAAATCACAGCACTTTGCTCCAGTTATAGCTCCAGAAATCTACCACTAGCAACAGATGTCACACATTTACTATATGAGAAACTTGAAGAATAAGGTATTAATGGTTCGGATACACATTTGTCAAATTTCACTTTTCACTTAAAATATTGGTAGAGTTATAATTCTTAAGAGTATGTTGGCAAATGGTAAATCAGTGCTCTTTGTTCCTGTTATAGCTCCAGAAGTCGGTCACCAGCAGCAGACGTCGCACAGTTATAATGCAAGAACCTTGAATAATAAGGTGGTAGTGGTTTGGAACATAGTTGAGTATCTGCTCCAAGTATACCCCATCACTAATGCTTGGTAGCATCATGATGAAAAAGTGCCAGTGCTGTATCGGATCAACTTGAAAACAAAGAAACTTAAGTAATTTGGTGAAACTTAGCTTTGTGGCATTAGTGAGAGAAAAATGAGTTTTCTCAATTTGTACACATCCATTGCGAATGGGATTTTTTCATTTAATTAGTTTTTGGCCATTGTCTTTGAAACATTTTATACGTAGTGTACACTTCAAACATATGTATTGCAGTTGAAGCATTTCATGGAGGCATGTTTGATACAAATACAGTATGCTTACAACAATAATCAGGTCAGATGCTTTGACAGTGTACTTAAATAAAAGTATAGATTTACTTTCATTAGAGCCTATTAGCATTTGTGCATGCTACATGAACGTTTTTGAATAAAATATGCTTTCTTGTTTTCAAAGAGCTCAATTCAGTTCATTTTCTATTATGTTAAGCAACAGTGAAAAACTCTGTTAGGTGCACTCATTGCAATGTTGAGGTTGTTATATGCAAGACTTAGCCCTTCATTGTGAGTGCTCATCTTGTCTTTTTCGTGAATTGATCTTCCCTATTCAGACAGTTAACTGTCATGATATTAATTTGCAAACAGGTCAAAGCAGGCAGCTGGCATTGACAGATGAGGTGTTTGGGGAGGATTCGTATTATTTCCTCATATGTGAGACAGAAAAAAAGCAAAACGTGGAATCTACTGATAAAGCATTCCCCAGGAAAGGAAATTTTGTATTTCCTATAGATGAATATCTTAATAGGAACTGGTGTAGTAGCTTAAGTAAAAATTTATTATTTCAGTTTTGACAGCACTTGACCACAACAGTCAAGATCAGATTTCTGAAAACTTACTGCAGATCCGTATTACCTACACAGTACCAGTAATTCATACTCTCACAATCTGGATATCCAAAGAAGAATTATATACAAAGAGTGAAAAGGTATTGTAATGACATCTGAGAAGTAAGTTAAACCTTATGAGTTTAACATTATCAATCATTCACTGGAATTCTGTGTACAATAGTGCCAAACATAAGAGATACACAACAAACTGAAGGCTTGGAGATATGTAATTAGTCATTCTCCGACCACAAAATCAAGACCCTCATTGTAGATTAGATTAGCTTGTTTTTATTCCAGGGACCCAAAAATGAGATGATTCTTATGGATGTGGAGCATGTCAAAGTATAACACAAAGCATTTGAATATAATACTTATCATCATCATCTGTCACGAGATTGTCAAAATATGTGAATATATTGCAGTAAACTGGAGCTGCTAATATGTACAGTATTAATACACTGCCAGAATAAAATATAGTTATGCACTTTTAATACATTCATCATACACAGAATACCTGATCTTGAATGTTGTGACCAAGTGCTGTCAAAACTGTAATATACTGGTAGCAGAATTTTTACGTAAGCTGGTCTAAGAGTCCCTGTTAAGATATTCATCTATAGAGTAGGAGGAGTTGCCTATCAAAAAGTCTTTCAAACTTTCTGAAAACCGTGCTTTATCTGAAACCAAGTTTTTGATGGTTGCTGCCAGTTTATTGAAAATGTGAATTCCTGAATAATGGACCTGTTTTTGGTCCAAGATAAGTGATTTTAGATCTTTATGTAGATTGCTGTTCTTATTCCTAGTATTGATACTACGTATTGTGCTATTGATTGGTAATTTCATTAAGAAATAAATATACTAGCAAGCAGTGGGTAGAATATGAAATTCCATAGACAGGATTCCACATGGTGTTCATGAATTTATATCACAAACGATTTTTATTACACGCTTTTACTTGCTAAAATTGTTGCTCTGTTTGATGAGTTACCCCAGAATATGATCCCTTATGATATAATAGAATGAAAGTATGTAAACTTTTTTATATTTGTGTCTCCTACATCTGACTCCATTCTAACTGCAAATACAGACTTGTTTAGGAGCTTTAGCAATTCTGTGGTAAGCCCTTCCCAACTGAATTTATTATCGAGTTATAGTCACAGAAATTTAACACTGTCAACCTTTTCGATCTGCATGTCTTCATATGTTATGGGATTACAGAACCTTATGTCACGGGTCAAAGCAGACGGGTGGAATCGGACGCTTACATTCACCCTATGTTATACACATGCTGCAGCTGTAGAAATCGAGCAGTTTTCCAACTAGGGAACTCACACCTTCCCCCATATGACTATCTTGTACAGGTGCAAACGAATCTGTCACATTACGTATATTTCTGTGTTGTATTACCTGGCAGTACACTTATTCTATTAAGTAAACAACACAAGAAATTAAGCTTCGAATTTAGCCTACAGTATTCAGTTTACATATTACTTCAAACTTAAAAACGCACCTTGTTAACATTTTACTTAAACAGTGCTGTGGCGAATTCCGCGTACTTTCTGTTGCAGCTGCGAGGATAATATTTCTAATAGCGACCGACAACCAACATACATATAATATGAAACACGAATAATCGTTCTAACATCAACTAAAATGTACCCGGAGTTAATTAGCTAAGATCATTTCGCACTACTCGCATTTATACTGATAAATAAACTAATAATTATAAATAAAGAAACTGATGTATTCCAACTATGTCGTTATTTAACTGTAAGCCCGTCGGAGTATTTGGTATTGAAAAATAACTTGACAGTTATTAACAACCGTTAAAAATAACGGTTACTCCAGGTGTAACTGTTGTCGCACGACTTGCCACTCGTGAGTGTAGAATCCCCCACCCCTCCATCATTCACAACTTATATAGAGGCTAGCACGCCACGGTGCACGCCCCGCAAAAATTGAATACTCACATCTGCCGAGAAAATTAGCTGCGTCGCCACTTTTTTTTTTTTTTTTTTTTTTTTTTTTTTCTTTATTGTAATTTGAACACCCCATACAAAGGTGGGCTGGCAGCGGAACAGTGTACTCCGCTCTTCAGCCATAGGCAGTACAATAAAAAAGAAAGGGAGACAGACAAGTAACAGAATGGCGGTTGAAAAAACAGGAGATACAATAGTTAAAAAACATGAAGCCGTTCACACTCGACGAAACAACAAGAAAAACGGCGGCACTGGGCACAAACACTGACGAAGTAGACGACGCACGTGAACGAAGAAGCGTGGACGGTGAAAAACACTGATGCACAGACACGACGGCACAAACACTAAACCGAGGGCGACGATCTCCGGCGCGCGAAAGTTCACGATCCGTGTGCGAGTCCGGGGACCTGCCAAGAGAGGAGGAGGAGGAGGAGGAGGAGGAGGGGGGAGGGGGAGGGGGAGGAGGAGGAGGGGGAGTGGGAAAGCGAGAGGGGAGAGCAGGGACGCCACGGGCAAGGGAAAGAGGGGGGGAGAGAGGAAGGGGGAGGGGAAGCCCGGAAGAAGAGGGGGGAGGGAGGGGACGGGGAAAAGGAAAGAGAAGGGAAGGGAAGAGAAGGGAGGGAGGGTGCCTAAGGGAAAGGACACCAGGAGTGAGGGGGGGCGGGGTCATAGTTGATAGGAGGGGTAGATGGAGGGGACGAGGACATCATCAGGGAGGGGGAGCTGGCGGAAGCCACCTTGGGAGAGGGTAAGGAGGGTGGAGAGATGGAGACCGGGTGGGACATGGGAGTACAGGCGCGGCAGCGGGCGGGGGTGGGAGAGGATCGGGGAGACGAGCGGGTGAGGAGGATCGAGTTTACGGGAGGTGTAGAGGATGCGTAGTCGTTCGAGGAAGAGGAGGAGGTGGGGGAAGGGGATAAGATCATACAGGATCCGCGTGGGGGAGGGGAGACGGATGCGATAGGCAAGGCGGAGAGCATGGCGTTCAAGGATTTGGAGGGATTTATAAAAGGAAGGGGGGGCGGAGATCCAGGCGGGATGGGCGTAACAGAGGATAGGGCGGATGAGGGACTTATAGGTGTGGAGGATGGTGGAGGGGTCCAGACCCCACGTACGGCCGGAAAGGAGCTTGAGGAGACGGAGTCGGGAACGTGCCTTGGCTTGGATTGTCTGGAGATGGGGAGTCCAGGAGAGGCGACGGTCGAGGGTGACGCCAAGGTACTTAAGGGTGGGGGTGAGAGCGATGGGACGGCCATAAACGGTGAGATAGAAATCAAGGAGGCGGAAGGAAGGGGTGGTTTTGCCTACAATGATCGCCTGGGTTTTGGAAGGATTGACCGTGAGCAACCACTGGTCGCACCAAGCGGTGAACCGGTCAAGATGGGATTGGAGAAGGTGTTGGGAGCGTTGCAGGGTGGGGGCAAGGGCAAGGAAGGCGGTGTCATCGGCAAACTGGAGAAGGTGGACGGGGGGTGGCGGCGGCGGCATGTCCGCCGTGTACAACAAGTACAGAAGGGGGGAGAGGACGGAGCCTTGGGGCACACCGGCGGAGGGGAAGAAGGTGTAGGAATCGGCGTTATGGATGGTGAATGCGTCGCCACTATTTCTTTCAATGTTTTAAAGAACGCATCACCACAAGTACCCGTGAGTACGGAGAATTTTCTTTCTAAACAAACAAGAGACATGGACGGGTTTACAACCTTTGTTAACAAACTAGAAATACTGAACAGACACAGAGAAGGAGGTTTTTGTTACTTCCAACCGTTTCCTGTTAAGCTTTTTATTGCGGCATCGAAAAAAGGGCGGTTGGTTGAATGCACTGTTGCTTGGCGTCGCCGACAGATGTCAGCTCGGCACGCTGCCGAGAAAAACATGGCGATCCTTTCGCCTCCGTCTCCTGTCGCCGTCTGCTGTGAATTGCCTGTACCCTAGCGTGTCCATTTCATTTTCATTGAAAAAGGGGACATTTAAAATAAATTAGAGAAAAACCTGGGACAATGAAGAAAACAAAACGGGACATAAATATTGTATTGACTAAATTTAATACACATACAAGGTTACCTTTACAACGTGCACTCAGATGACCCCAAATCACTTTTCGCAATTATTCTGCCACACTATCACCGTACTTCATTCAGAGGGTTGGATCCGCTCATTCGAAAGCGCCAGATTCCAAAGCCTGGGCTACTCTCTGGTTGGAATCTCCGCTTTCGAAGATTGTGTTCGTCTGTCTGTCTGTCTGTCTGTCTGCCCGCCGCTTACTGTCGTAGCTGTTCGTCCGTCCGTCCGTCCGTCCGTCCGCCTGCCTGCTCGCTGTCCGTCTCCGCTGCTGTCCGTCTGTTCGCCGCCGCCGCCTGCTGTCCGTCCGTCTGTTCGCCGCCGCCGCCGTCGCCGCCAGCCGGTGCTCGCCGCCGCCGCCGCCGCCTGCTGTCCGTCCGTCTGTTCGCCGCCGACGTCGCCGCCGCCGCCGCCGCCGGTGCTCGCCGCCGCCGCCGCCGCCGCCGGTGCTCGCCGCCGCCGCCGTCCGCCCTGGTCGTCCGACCCTGGTCTTCGTCCGTCTGCGTCTTCGCCTGTTCCCAGTTTGTGTCATTTCCTTTTCGTGTTGTGCGTTTTTTCTTCCTGTCATGTCCGCCCCCACCACCACCGTCACTACTACCACCACCGCCATCGTCTATACATCACCTTCCGCCGCCTCCACCACTATAACTTGGTGTGCCCAGTCACACCCCCCTCCTTCCATCCCACCTCTCCTCACTCTCCCTTCACCCTCTATCTTTGTCGCCCCCTCTCCTGCTTCTTCCTCTCGCTCCTCTCGTTCTGATCCTTTCCCCCCACTCCCCCAGCCTGTCACTGCAGCTCCAGCTCGGGTGGTGGCCCGTCGGGCCACTGTCCACGCCCAGCTCTCCCCGTCACCTTCGCCATCACCGCCGCCACTGCCACCGTCATCGTCGCCTTCGCCTTCGCCTTCACCGTCACCGTCACCATCTCCGGCGCCGACTCCCGCCCCGGGACCTGCCCCTCCCCGCCATATTCCAGTTGTTCCCATCCCCCACACCTCCTCCGCCGCCGTCAAGCGCCCCAGTGGCACTCCTGTCTCGTCTGCTCCAAAAAAGTCTCCGCCTCGTCCCCCTTCCCCCACCCCTGAAGCCATGGATGTCTCCCCGCCCGTCCCTGCCCCCTCCTCTTCCTCCTCTACCCCCTCCTCCTACCGCTACCTCCTCTCCCATCCGGATCCCTCCCTCCTTGAAGCCCGGAACCTCACCCTCTTCCTTTGCCAGAATTGTCCTGGTGCCCCCATCTCCCTCCTCACTCCTCGCCGTGATTCGGTACTCATCTCCTCCCCCAGCCCTACCCTCCACACGGACCTCCTTTCCCGCATCCCTATCACCCGCTTTGGCCCTCTTGCCTCTCTCACCCCTGCTCCCTCACCACCTCCCTCCCGCCAACCCCAACCTCCGCGTCGCCCGCCGACCCTCACTGCCGTGATCACTCGGCTCAGTCCAGTGATCACGGAGGAGGAGGTGTTGGCAGAGCTTCAGGCCCATCCCCATCTGGAGGTGCGTGCAGTTCGCCGGATCCATAACGCTGCCGGCCCCACCCGCCTTATGCGCGTCTTTTCTGAGCACGCCCCCTCCATAGACCGTCTCCTGAAGGAGGGTGCCCTCCTTTTTAACCAGCGTTATAAGGTTGACCCCTCCCGTTCCCCTCCTCAATCCCTGCGCAGCCAGAGGTGTCTACGCTATAACGCGCACCCCACAGCTGAGTGCCGCGAGGCCCCCACCTGCCCGCATTGTAGGCAAGCGCACTTCCTCAGGCAGTGCCCTAACCTCCAATCCCCTCCTTCCTGCAATACCTGCAACCTCCCCCATCCCACCTACTCCCAAAAGTGTAAAGCCCGACCCCCTCCGACCGCTCCTAAACTCACCGTCCCTGTCCGTCCCCTGGACGCCCCCACCCCTCCTGGCAATTCCCTTCGTCCCACCCCCACCGCTGAGGATATCATCAGGTTCATCACCATCGTCCTTCAAAATGTTCATCCCTTTCAGCGCCCCCACACCCTCCAGCAGATCTCCCTTGCCGCCCGTTCCATCTTCCAACTCAAGATGTACGCCACCTACTCCAACAACCAGGCCCATTTCACCTTCTCCCGTCTTGACACCCTCGTCTAAATCCCTGTCATGGCGCGACAGCAACGTATCCTTTTCAACAATATCCGCTCCCTCTCCGCCAACAAGAACCTCTTCCTGCACACCCTTGCCACCCACCGCGTAAATGCCTTCCTCCTCAATGAAACCTTCCTCCAACCCCACCACTCCATCCACACCTCACCCTATCTCCTCCAACGCTCCGATAACCCCCTCCCCATTGCGCGTGGCGGGGTTGCCATTGGTCACCACCGCCAGATCCCCGTTCGGCTCCAACCTCTCCTTCCCGACCCCACCGAACACCTGATCCTTAGTCTCTTCTTCCCTGGCCTTACCGTTACCTGCGCCACCATCTATGTCCGCCCCAACGCCCCTATTCCCTTCGACTTCCTCTCCCACATTGACCGTACCTTCTCCTCCTATGTGATCACCGCCGACCTCAACATCCATAGTCGTTCCGCCGCCCAGTTACGGCGGTGGCATCGGTTCCTCTCCTCCCTTCAAGGCGACCTCATCCCCATCCCCCAGCACACCCGTCCCGAATCCAACTCCACTCCTAATGTTATCCTCTCCTCCCCCAACCTCCTTGGCCGCATCACGGTGGATGTCCTGGAGCCTATTGGTAGCGACCATCTCCCTGTCCTCCTCACCGTTTCAGACGGTCGTCGCCCTCGCCCCGACCCTCGTAATGACCCCCCCCTAAGTATGTCCATGACTATTCCCGTGCCGACTCGAATGCCTCGCGGGAGACCCTCTCCACCCAGGTCGATAGCCACCCTTTCACCTACCACCACCCCGATGATGTCACCCATGCTGCCTCCTTTCTCCAGCAGACCTTGTCTGAGGCCATGGAGGCCCACGTCCCTACTGTCGCCATACACCCCACCGTCCTACCTTACCCCCACAGGCCGTCCTCCTCCTCCGTGAATCCCGCCGTCTCTACTGTGCCTTCCTCCACACACGTGACCCGGACACACTACGACGCCACCGGCAACTCCAACGACACATTCGCAATTTGCTCGCAGCTAAGAAACGCCGGGACTGGCGACAGACATGCACCCATTTAAATGCTACCCTACAAATCAACTCGTCCAAGTTCTGGTCAGCCTTCCGTCGCCTTACCGGAACTAAACCCTCCTCCTACTATCCTCTCCTCCATGATGATCACCCCTTCCCTGACACCCTTAGTAAGGGCAACCACTTTGCCTCCGACCTCTCCGATGTATTTTCCATTCCCGATGATCCCCAGTTCGATTACTCACTCTTCCCGGATATCCGCGATCGAACTGACACCTCTGTCCCTCCCCTCGCTCCTGGTTTCCAGTACTTGGACAACATTACACACACGGAACTCAATGCCCCTATCACTACACAGGATCTCATTGCTACACTCCGCACGAAACGCAACACCGCTCCTGGTCACGATCGTGTCACCTACCGTCACCTTCGTGAAGCTCCTGTCTCTTTCCTCTCCACCCTGGCCAGGCTCTACAATGTAGTCCTGTCCACCGGTTACTACCCCGACCTGTGGAAAACCTCCCGTATCCTCATGTTCCTTAAACCTGGCAAACCGCCGTCCGCCGTCTCCTCCTACCGTCCCATCAGCCTTACCTCGGTCTTCAGCAAGGTCCTGGAATCTATCCTCACCCGCCGCATCCACCAGCATCTCCGCCAGCACCGCCTCCTTCCCATTACCCAGTGTGGCTTTCGGCCGTCCTTCTCTTCCGACGACCTTCTCCTTCACCTCACTCATCTCCTTTCCGAACAGCTTAATTCCCGTCGCTCCGCAATCTTCCTCTCCCTGGACCTCGATCGTGCCTATGACCGCATATGGCATTCCGGTCTCCTCTTCAAGCTCCAAACCTTCGCCCTTGCCGTTAACTACGTCCGTCTGATCGGCTCCTTTCTCTCCCGCCGTCCTTCCTATGTCACCGTCCATAACACAGATTCCTACACCTTTTTCCCCTCTGCCGGTGTGCCCCAAGGCTCCGTCCTCTCCCCCCTTCTGTACCTTTTGTACACGGCGGACATGCCGCCGCCGTCAGCCCCCGTCCACCTTCTCCAGTTTGCCGATGACACCGCCTTCCTTGCCCTTGCCCCCACCCTACAGCGCTCCCAACACCTTCTCCAATCCCATCTTGACCGGTTCACCGCTTGGTGCAACCAGTGGTTGCTCAAGGTCAATCCCTCCAAAACCCAGGCGATCATTGTAGGCAAAACCACCCCTTCCTTCCGCCTCCTTGATTTCTACATCACCATCTATGGCCGTCCTATCGCCCTCACTCCCACCCTCAAGTACCTTGGCGTCACCCTCGACCGTCGCCTCTCCTGGACTCCCCACCTCCGGACAATCCAAGGCAAGGCACGCTCCCGACTCAGTCTCCTCAAGCTCCTCTCCGGCCGCACGTGGGGTCTGGACCCCTCCACCATCCTCCACACTTATAAATCCCTCATCCGCCCTATCCTTTGTTATGCCCATCTGGCTTGGATCTCCGCCCCCCCTTCCTTTTATAAATCCCTCCAAATCCTTGAACGCCATGCTCTCCGCCTCGCCTATCGCATCCGTCTCCCCTCCCCTACGCGGATCCTGTATGATCTCATCCCCTTCCCCCACCTCCTCCTTTCCCTTGAAAGGATACGGATCCTGTACACCTCCCGCAAACTCGATCCTCCTCACCCACTCGTCTCACCAATCCTCTCCCACCCCCGCCCGCTGCCGCGCCTGTATGCCCACATCCCACATGGTCTCCATCTCTCCACCCTCCTTACCCTCTCCCAAGGTGGCTTCCGCCAGCTCCCCCTATCTGATGATGTCCTCCTCCCCTCCATCTACCCCTCCTATCAACTTTGACCCTGCCCCACCCCCCCTTCCGGTGTCCTTTCCTTTAGGCACCCTCCCTCCCTCCCTCCCTTATCTTCCCTTCCCTTCCCTTCTCTTTCCTTTTCCCCCATCCCCTCCCTCCACCCCTCTTCCCACCAGGCTTCCCCTCCCACTTCCTCCCTCCCCCCTTTCTCCCCTGCCCGTGGCATTTCTGCTCTCCCCCCTCTCCCACTCCCCTTCCTCCTCCTCCTCTCTTGGCAGGTCCCTGGACTCGCACACGCATAGTGAACATTCGCGCGCCGGAGATCATCGCCATCAGTGTCTAGTGTGTGTGCTTCGTTTTGTGTTTCGTGCAGTTACAACTCAACTGTTCACATGTGCCGTCGCCGTTCTCCGTGTTTTGTGCGCCGTGTCAACAAGTGTTAGTGTTTTTATCGTCCAACGTGAACGGGTTCTTGTTTTTTGTTTTTTGTAACTACTTTCTTTGCCCGCCATTTTTTGTATTGTCTGTGTCACCTATATCATATTATTGTACCCCATAAGGCTGAAGAGCAGCGTATTAAGCTGCTGCCAGCCCGCCTTGTATGAGGTGATTAAAATTACAATAAAGGAGAAAAAAAAACCGTACTTTTCACTTTTATGTGCTTTATCAAGAAGTACATTTTCGTTTGAAATTGTATCATAAAAGACAGTACACGATACACCGTTAAAGTTAGTTTTGACAATGAGCAAGGTCCACACTGCTTCAATTTTCATTCTGTTTTTTTCATCTGACCACAAAGAGTTCACCAACGATAACACACGTTCCACAGCAGCATTTGACCCACGAATTGCCAGACAAAACTCCACCAAATGAATCATGTTTTTCATGTTAATGTTTTTACTTTTGAAATAAGCAAATATTTTACACCACGTTGCACTAACACTTTCTTTGTCTCCTTCTTCACTTGCTATGAAGTTCTGTGCACATGAAAATTCATCGAACAGTTCGTCTTCATCAACAGGAAAATTTGGTACAATACTTTTCACAAAAACACAAAAGTCCTGAATATCCTTCCACTGTAGCTGCTCCTTTTCAGTATTAACCCAGCCAAATGCTTTAAAAGGTGTGAGAAACATCATTCTTTAATATACTCAATGCAAGAGTCATAGAAGATGCCAGCATAAATATGAAATTGTTCTACAGTAATTCCACCCTCTTCTTCCAGCTTTCTTAGAGTCTCATGTACAAAGGATGTGATAAATCTTTCAGATTTTCATCTCCGGCGGTACCTCGTAATGAGTACCGCCCTTCGATAGTGGCATTCGCCCTTGATCGAAGCGTTAGCACATTTGCAGGGTCAGTCACACAGCAGCGGTCCAGCAGTCCAGCCAGCCAGCAGTGGTCCAGCCAGCCAGCAGCAGCAGCGGCGGTCCAGTCTGTGGCAGCAGCACCTGCAGGTCCCGAGTTCGAGTCTTGGTCGGGCACACAGTTTTAATCTGCCAGGAAGTTTCATATCAGCGCACACTCCGCTGCAGAGTGAAAATCTCATTCAGCACCTGCAGCGTTCCTGCCAGCCAGCCAGCCAGCGTTCCTGCCTGCAGTCGCCTCCCGCCACCACCAGCAGAGTGGGGCTTTGGCCCCAGTCGGCGTTCCACCGGTCTTCGTCCGTCCCCTGTCTTCTTCTGTGCTTTTCGTCCTGTCCTGTCTCTCTTCCTCCTTGTCGTCATGTCAACCCCCACCACCACTACCACCACCACCGCAATAGTATATACTTATCCCTCTGCCGCCACCACTACCAGTATGTGGTGTGCCCAATCGCCCCCCCCTTATTCCATCCGTGCACTTCTCACTCCCCTTTCGCCCTCACTCTTTGTTACCCCACCCTCAGCTTCTTCCTCCCGCACCTCCACCTCTGATCCTTTCCCTCCCCTCCCTCACCCTGTTACTGCAGCCCCCTCTAGGGTGGTGGCCCGGAGGGCGACGGTCGGTGCCCCACTCTCACCAACGCCTTCACCGTCACCGTCATTTACATCGTTGCCCTCACCTTCACCGTCGCGGTCATTTACATCGTCGCATTCGCCTTCACCGTCGCCATCCCCATCTCCGGTGCCGGCTCCGGCGTCCATGCCGGGACCTGCCACTTCCCGTCACCTCCCTGTTGCTCCTGTCCCACACGCCACCTCTCACCCTTCCATCGCCGTCAAACGCCCTACTGGCACCCCTGCCTCCTCTGCTTCCAAAAAGGCCCTGCCCCGTCCTCCTCCCCCTCCCCCCAGGATGCCATGGATGTCTTCCTGCCTGGCCCTGCTACCTCCTCCTCCTCCACCTCATCCCCCTCCTCCTACAAATACCTCCTCCTCCTTCACCTCCTCCCCTCCACCTACAAATACCTCCTCTCTCGTCCCAATCCTTCCCTCCTCGAGGCCTGGAACCTCTCGCTCCTCCTCTGCCAACACTTTCCCGGAGCCCCCATCTCCCTCCTCACTCCCCGAAGGGACTCCATTCTCATCTCCTCCCCCAGCCCCAGCCTTCACACAGACATCCTGTCCCACATCCCCATTACCCAGTTTCGCCTCAATGCCTCCCTCACCCCTGCTCCTTCCCTGTCCCCCTCCCGCCAACACCAACCCCGCATCGCCTGCCGACCCTCACTGCTGTGATCACTCGGCTTAGTCCGACGATCACAGAGGAGAAGGTGTTGGCGGAGCTCAAGGCGCACCCCTCATTAGAAATACGGCAGTCCGCCACATCTTTAACCCGGCTGGCACCACCCACCTTACGCGGGTGTTCTCGGAGCATGCCCCATCCATTGAATGTCTCTTGAAGGAGGGTGCCCTCCTTTTCCACCAACATTACAAGGTCGACCCCTCCCGTTTCCCTCATCAATCCCTCCGCTGCCAGAGGCGTCTGTACTATAACACACATACTACATCTCAGTGCAGCAAGGCCCCTGTCTGCCAGCACTGTAAACAGGCGTATCTCCTCTGGCAGTGCCCTAACCTACAGTCCCCTCCCTCCTGCAACACCTGTAATCTCCCACATCCCACCTACTCCCAGAAATGTAAGGCCCGACTGCCTCCCACCACTTCTGAACTCACCGTCCCTGTCCGCCCTCTGGACGCCCCACCCCTCCAGGCAATTCCCTTCGTCGCCCCCCCCCCACCGCTGGGGACATCATCAGGTGTCTGTCACCTACTCCCATAATCAGGCCCATTTCACCTTCTCCCATCTCGACACCCTCGTTTAATTCCCTGTCATGGTGTGACAACACCGTATCTTGTTCAGTGACATCTGTTCCCTTCCTGCCAAAAAGAACCTTTCCCTGCACACCCTTGCAACCCACTGCGTGGATGCCTTCCTCCTCAACAAAACCTTTCTTCAGCCCCAACACACTGTACACACCTCGCCCTCTTCACCACTCCGATAATCCCCTCCCGATAGCCATTGGTCACCACCACCAGATCCCTGTTCGGATTTTCTCCTTCCCGACCCCACAGAATACCTGATCCTTAGTCTCTTCCTCACTGGTCTTACCATCACCTGGGCCACCATCTATGTCCGTCCGAACGCCCCTATTCCTTTTGACTTCCTCTCCCACATTGACCGTACCTTCTCCTCATATGAGATCGCCGCCGACCTTAACATCCATAGTCGTTCCACAGCCCAGTTACAACGGTGGCATCGATTCCTCCAAGGCGACGTTGTCCCCATTCCCCAGCACACCTGCCCTGAATCCCACTCCCGATGTCATCCTCTCCTCCACTAACCTCCTTGGCTGCATAGCAGTGGATGTCCTGAACCCCTTTGGCAGTGACCATCTCTTTGTCCTCACTGTTTCAGATGGTAGTCGATCCCGTACTGACCCTCTTAATGACACTCCCCCGAAATACATCCATGATTATTCCTGTGCCCACTGGAATACCTACCGGGATACCCTCTCTACCAAGGTCGATAGCCACCCCCTCACCTACCACCACCCTGATGATCTTACACGTGCTGCCTCCTTTCTCCAGCAGACCTTGTCTGAGGCCATGGAGGTCAACATCCCTTCCGTCGCCATCCACCCCCACCATCCTACATTACCCCCAACGGCTGTCCTCCTTCTCCGTGAATCCCGATGGCTCTACCGTGCCTTCCTTCACACACGTGACCCGGACACACTACGACACCACTGCAACTACAACGACACATCAGAAACTTGCTCACGGATAAGAAACACCAGAACTGGCGACAGACATGCACCCGTCTTAATGCTACACTTCCTATCAACTCGTCCAAGTACTGGTCAGCCTTCCGCCACCTTACCAGGTCTAAGCCCCTCCCTACTACCCTCTCCTTCATGATGATCACCCCTTCCCTGATAACCGTAGTAAGGCCAATCACTTTGCCTCTTACCTTTGCAATGTCTTTACCATCCCCGACGATCCCCAGTTCAATTACTCCCTCTTCCCGGATGTCCGCAATCGAACTGACACTTCTGTCCCTCCCCACACACCTGGTTTCCAGTACTTGGACATTACACACACCAAACTCAATGCCCCCATCACTACTCAGGATCTCATCGCTACACTCTGCACGAAACGCAACACCAAGCTGGTCACGATCGTGTCACCTATCGCCACCTTAGTGAAACTCCTGCCGCCTTCCTCTCCAGTCTGGCCAGGCTCTATAATATGGTCCTGTCCACCGGCTACTACCCCGACCTGTGGAAAACCTCCCGCATCCCGATGTTCCTTAAACCCGACAAACCACCGGCCGTTGTCTCCTCCTATCATCCCATCAGCCTTACCTCGGTCTTCAGCAAGGTCCTGGAATCCATCCTTACCCGACGCATCCACCAACCAGCATCTCCGCCAGCACTGCCTGCTTCCCGTTACCCAGTGCGGCTTTCGGCCGTCCTTCTCTAGCGATGACCTTCTCCTTCACCTCACTCATCTCCTTTCTGAACAGCTTAATTCCTATCGTTCCGCTATCTTCCTCTCCCTCGACTTCGAAAGTGCCTATGGCCGTGTGTAGCATTCCGGTCTCCTCTTCAAGCTCCAAACCATCGCCCTTCCTATTAGCTACGTCCATCTGATCGGGTCCTTTCTCTCCCAACGTCCTTCCTACGTCACCATCCATAACACGGATTCCTACACCTTCTTTCCCTCCGCCGGTGTGACCCAAGGTTCCGTCCTCTCCCCTCTTCTGTACCTTTTTATACGGCGGACATGCCGCCGCCTCCACCCCCCATTCACCTTGTCCAGTATGCCGATGACACCGCCTTCCTTGCCCTTGCCTCCACCCTGCAGCGCTCCCAACACCTTCTCCAGTCCCATCTTGACCGATTCACCACTTGGTGCAACCAGTGGTTGCTTAAGGTCAATCCTTCCAAAACCCAGGCGACCATTGTATGCAAAACCACCTCTTCCTTCCGCCTCCACGACTTTTATGTCACCGTCTATGGCCGTCCTATCACCCTCACGCCCACCCTTAAGTACCTTGGTGTCACCCTAGACTGTCGCCTCCCTGGACCCCCCACCTCTGGACAATCCAAGCCAAGGCATGCTCCCGATTCCGTCTCCTCAAGCTCCTTTCTGGCCGTACATGGGGTCTGGACCCCTCCACCATCCTCCACACCTATAAATCCCTCATCTACCCTATCCTCTGCTACACCCACCCTGCCTGGATCGCCACTCCTCCTACCTTTTGCAAATCCCTTCAGGTCCTTGAACGCCATGCTCTTCGCCTCGCCTATCGCATCCGTCTCCCCTCCCCCAAGCGGATCCTGTACGACCTTAATCCGTTCCCCCACCTCCTCCTATTCCTCGAACAGGATCCTCTACACCTCCTGTAAACTCGATCGCCCTCACCCGCTTGTCTCTCCCGCACCCGCCTGCCTGTATCTCAACGTCCCACCTGCTCTCCATCTCTCCACTCTCCTTACCCTCTCCCAAGAGGTGACTTCCACCAGCTCCCCCTCCCTGATGATGCCCTCCTCCCCTCCATCAACCCCTCCTTCCAACTTTGATACTCCCCTCCCACTTCCTGTGTTTGTTCCTATGGGCACCCTCTCTCCCTACTCTCCCCCTTCCCACCCTCCTCACTTTTTGCCCCCTCCTCCCCCCAGGCTTCCCTTACCCCCATACCTTCATTCCTCCCACCATCTCCTCTACCATTGGCATCTTTGCTCACCCATCTCCCCCCCCCCCCCCCGCCACCACCTTCTTCCTCTCTCGGCAGGTCCCCGGACTCGCACACGTTTAAGTGGACATTCGCGTGTGAACAGCTACGTGTTATTTGTTTCTCTGTGGCTACTGTTTTTTTCCTCATAGTTTGTTCTGTATACTCTGTGTCTCCTTTGTATTTTCTTTGTAAAACTTATAGCTGAATAGCAGTGTAGTGTGCTGCTGCCAGCCCACCTTTCTGTAAGGTGTTAAATAACAATAAAGAAAAAAATTCAGATTTTCTACATTGTAATTTGCCCAATAATTTGTTTATTTCTTGATAAACTTCCACTATTGTGATTTCTTGTTTCTCAATACATTTAATTGTTGTGGAGAAAGGTTTCAGCTGGCTAACAAGAAAATGCAGAAGAACAATAGACACAGGGTTATCAAAGAATTGTTTACGGATAACAGGACACTTATTAAGGGAAATGAAATATGATTTCAAAGCAGGAAATATCTTTACAATTCTTTCCAATGCTGGTAGCAGAGATAGCCACCTTGTCTTGCTGTGCCCAAGTACAGTTTTGTATTCAGTTTCAGTAAACTTACAGAATGACTTCAGAGATTCAACCCTTACTGTATATATGTGCAAATGCCGGTAGATTTTGTTTACAATTATTTGGCAGTCGATGGGTAGGCAATCTGAGCCAGTTTGTAAGGAATTGTGCACCACATGTGCTGGACAGCCAACGCCTACTATATTATTCACTGTGTTCTGTTGCAGTTTATAGAACAAATTGTTTTTTCCTTTCCTCTGCTTCCCACCAAAATTGGTGTTAGTGTTGTCTGCAGAAACTTGCAATCACCTTTCCCTCAAGATCATATTTCTTTAAAACCTCCAGCACATATTTCTGAAGTAAATCTGAAGTTTCTCCAGCTAAATTAACCAATTCCAGCACTTTCACCATGATGTCATTTTCAGGGTGAAAATACCCGATAAGGAGAGGAACCAACTTCAAATCCAGATGCCACGATGTATCAATCATTACAGAAATGAATCGAGCACTTTCCAGTTCATTTAAAATCTGCTGACCTGCATACGGTGCAATACCATTTGAAATGATTGCATTACATTTTGTGTGTCCACATATGAATTTAGGATTGAAAGGTTTTTAACAACTGCTGAAGTACAGTCCATTGACTTAAAGCTACGGTTATGCTTTGCACTGTTGTATGCAAACGTAGCTTCTTGTGCTGCCAACTGCCTATCCATTTCTGTTACTGATTTTAAGTTTACATAGTAGTCACTCACACATTTATTTGCTCTTTTCGTTTGATCACTCATGCAATGTTTCTTCATCTTAACGTGATTCACAATGTCAGACCTTCCACCATGACCCATAGCAAATTTTGATCTGCACAACGTACATTCTACAGTTTCTCCACCACCAGTGATAAAAGGAAACTCGCTTTTTATATTGATGTTTAAATTGCACTTTCGTTTTGGCATAATGAAACAGTGATTGCACAGTGCAAAGCATTAACAGTGTGGTGACGAAAGCCAGAGAGCAAGTGTTAGTGGTGTATAGTATCTCTGGACCGAAAGGACGGATTCAGTGGATCGATTTAGAAAAGAAGAAACTTTGTTGTTATTCGTAACCTATAGTGCGTTTAAAATTACTTGCGATTTTTGACAGTTCGGTACATGTTTGGGGTATGCTGAAAGTCATCACACGCTTCCTAGCGTAATAATTGCGCAGTTAATAGTAAGTCAAACAACCAGTAGCGTAAAATACTCTAGCCAAGCGGAATCAAAAAAAAAACGGGACATATGAGCGTCCCCAAAAAAACTTTCGGGACAGCGGGACATTTTGGTAAAAAACGGGACTGTCCCATGAAAACCGGGACGAATGCACACGCTAAAGTACCCCGGAGCAGACACTAAAGTTTCAAATGGTTCTAAGCACTATGGGACTTAACATCTGAGGTCATCAGTACCCCAGACTTAGAACTACACTACTGGCCATTAAAACTGCTACACGACAAAGATGACGTGCTACAGACGCGAAATTTAACCGACAGGAACAAGATGCTGTGATATGGGAATGATTAGCTTTTCAGAGCATTCACACAAGGTTGGCGCCGGTGGCGACACCTATAACGTTCTGACATGAGGAAAGTTTCTAACCGATTTCTCATACACATACAGCGGTTGACCGGCATTGCCTGGTGAGACGTTGTTGTGATGCCTCGTGTAAGGAGGAGAAATGCTTACCATCACGTTTCCGACTTTGATAAAGGTCGGATTGTAGCCTATCGCGACATTGCTGCTCGCATTGGTCGAGATCCAAAGACTGTTAGCAGGATATGGAATCGGTGGGTTCAGGAGGGTAATACGGAACGCCGTGCTGGATCCCAATGGCCTTGTATCAGTAGCAGTCGAGATGACAGGCATCTTATCCACATGGCTCTAACGGATCGTGCAGCCACGTCTCGGTCCCTGAGTCAACAGATGGGGGCGTTTGCAAGACAACAACCATCTGCACGAACAGTTCGACGACGTTTGCAGCAGCATGGAGTATCAGCTCAGAGACCGTGGCTGCAGTTACCCTTGAAGCTGCATCACAGACAGGAGAGCCTGCGATGTGTACTCG
Organism: Schistocerca nitens; assembly: GCF_023898315.1. NCBI lineage: Eukaryota > Metazoa > Arthropoda > Insecta > Orthoptera > Acrididae > Schistocerca > Schistocerca nitens. Next base: position 190,956,536 of record NC_064624.1, on the reverse strand, counting down.
ACGACGAACCTCGGTGCACGAATGTCAAAACGTCATTTTTTCGGACGAATCCAGGTTCTGTTTACAGCATCGTGATGGTCGCATCCATGTTTGGCGACATCGCGGTGAACGCACATTCGAGGTGTGTATTCGTCATCGCCATACTGGCGTATCGCCCGGCTTGATGGTATGGGATGGGTAGTGTACTTAAACCTAACTAACCTAAGGACATCACACACATCCATGCCCGAGGCAGGATTTGAACGTGCGACCGTAGCTGCAGCGCGGTTCCGGACTGAAGCGCCTAAAACCGCTCGGATCCAACGGCCGGCGTGGAGCAAACACAGGTGAACGATCAGTCCACAACGATAGCGTTCTCTGCAATTTGCCTGTACTTACGAACAAGCTGTTACGCAATACGAGTAAAAGACAGCACAGTACTGTCGAACGAGTAATGAGCGAGCGAACACAAGCGAATGTGTTTCTTTGGCGCTTAATTCACATACACAGATATACGATAGTACACTACTGTAGCGAAATAGTTGCAATGGAAAGCAGTGATACCCAGACAGAATTGTAGTGTGTCTCAGCTCTGCTGTTGGTGATACAGAAAGCAACGCAGCGAAAGAAAAGAAATATATTGGCGTCTGAATTTTTGCACAAGCTCGCAAATACGTGGCGGTAGTGCACGAGTCATTGAATTAACAGCTCCCGACTTTATGAGGCCTGTGTCGAAATTTTACGTGTATGTGTGTGGACGATTACTGAATTCAGCTTGTTCGGTATTAAGTTTGAAACAGGTACTCCTGATGAGGAGTTCTTGATACCACTTCTGATGCACTGGAAGTTTTTGACGACATCGAGGAGGTTAGGTTAGGTTAGGTTAGAACCTATTTTACGTATGAAGTGGGCTATATTCTAGCCTCCTAGGATGGCGTGAATACCACGACGCCTCTGTGCTTGAAGGCGAGAGCTGCAGTGCGGCTTTTGCTGTCATAACATGCACATAAATGAGATGTATCTGTGTCGAAACGTACGTGTCGAGTGCAGAACACTCCATTTTCATATGCGCGTCTTATGAAAATATGTAGTTTCAGTGATACACTGCCCTAATGATCTCTCCAAAACGCATTGTTCAGAATGTGATTTATTATGCTACAGTGCCAGAATGTACGACTTCGGTCTGTAAAGTTTTTCCTATGAGGTTATGAGTAGATAATATTTAATTTACGTTATGAAAGTACATGTTACTGTTATACATTGAAGAGGCCAAGAAACTGGTGTAGCTGCCTAATACCGTGCGGGGCCCCCGAGAACATGCAGAAGTGCCGTAATACGACGTAGCATGGACTCAACTCATGTGTGAAGTAGTTCTCAAAGTAATTGACACCAGGAATCCTGCTGAGCTCTCCATAAAGCCGTAAGAATACGAAGGGTTTCAGTGAGGTAACCCGAATGTAAAGACAGCTCAACAATGAAGGCGCTCTATCCGGAATTCAGAAGTTGTCAAAATGTTGGGAAGCTGTCACTAGCAGAAACACTAGGGAAAAACAAACAAAAATAGTGAAAAAATGAGTATGATAGGATACACATTACAAATAAATAACGCCACATGTGTAGTGCACACGATTGCAAGCGACACGATCCACAATGAGGAGAAAGTGTAGCAAAATATGGAAGTGTTACCACGTAAACATGAATTACAATGACAAAAACCCTGTTTGGCACTTAAAAAGTACATTGTAAATTTAGAAAAAAAACAAATATTGCATGTATATATCTACTGGATAAAAACATAAAAGAATTGACATTTAGAAAAAAGGGGTATCTAAGGGGAGTTACACTTAAGTACCCAAAATATATTATCAAACAATTAACATAAATGAAGGGAGCTGCAGCATAAAATGTGGCTGCAAATGCATCATCTAAAATATGTAAACTAATACTCAGCAAAAAAAAAAATCAATTTACATACAGAATAACTAAAGCCAAAAAATTAGCAAAGTAAATATTTTAATAATTGACATCGTGGTGTCAAGGTAGTTGTGATGCTTACTAATCGGCTGATCATTAAGCAGGTGATCATTAACTGCACATGCATGATTGAGAATTTACAATTCTTCCAGAAGCCCAAAACAAAATCCAGTATAATTATATTCCTAATGAATAGCCTCATAAATATAGAAGTGCTACACCCCCTTCCCCCCCCCCCCTACGGTCCATAAACTGCAGTGTAATGTCTGCCAAAAATTTTAAGTACACCCGACTGTTAGGAAGTTTTAAGGCTTAATTCAGTGAAGACCTGTTAACCAAGAATGGCCAGATGAAGCAGCATTCAGTCGCTTTCGAGCAGTTTAGGAGAACAGGGCATCGACCACCCTTGCTGGATGGTCTCCAGACTCTGCATTATGCCAAAAACAGGCAAGAAACGTGACCTTCTGATTGAATTGGAAACTCACAAGCGTGCCTGAACAGTTAATTACCATCTCCTTAACGATCGGCTGTTTAGAAAGAATCAGAATTATTTTGACATCCTGATGTCAGTTTTTAAAAATTGTTTGGTTTCGTTATTCTGCAATTGAGTCGCTTTTTGCTGCAGATTGTTCAATGTATTTTTAGATGATGCATTACCTGCCACTTTTTATGCTATCGAACCCTTTGCTTATGTAATGCATTTGTTCTTGCACTTTCTTTTTTTAACTTGTACTCCACTTGGGTACCCCACTCTGATGATGTCAATTATCTTATATGTTCCAATGCACACAACACTTTGTCTTGCTAAGGTCCCACAAAAGCATATGGACTCAAAGAAGAGAAAGCATAGTCTACTGGAACATTGCACAGTAGTTGACAACATGCTGTTGATGAAAACATAAATATAACTGGAAATTCAACAGTGTAAAAATGGGCACAAATTCCCAAAGCCATTTATGGCACTAAAATAAGGCACTTCAAAAGTGTTTATACAGTATCTGTATCTTCACAATACTATGTCCTTCAGAACTGCATCCAAGTATGAAGCAACAGGCACTGTCACTGACAATTATAGCAGTGGTGAACATTACGGGTTTAAGACCCGGACAATCCTCTGTATTGCTCTTCATCAGTGTGCCACATCAGTGTTGTTTAGTGCTGTTTCTCGTGTGCGTCAAGAGGTGTGCTTTTAATTGTGTCCTACCTTGAGGTTCGCCGTCAGTGTTACGTTATGTGCTATGCCATCCGTCGCTACCTTTATGCTCCAGTCATACTGTGCCTTGTGTTCTTTTAACCGTCGCAGCGTGTGGCTTGTGACATTTCACTAATCCCCGAAGTTACTCTTTCCACATATTCTGTTCGAAGCCTATTTTATTATCTTTCAAGCAGCTGACTATTCCGCCTCCCCTTGCAGCAGCTGTTGGTGCCTTATTTAACTGTACACAATGGTACGGCGCGTTGTCCATTACAAAAACACTACCAGAACTGACGTCTGCCTGCACACTAGTAACGAGCCAGTCTGTGCATGTATCTAAATTCATCTCCTCATTGTAGTTGACAGATTTTATTGACTGGAACATCACCACAGCACCGGGCACAAAACCGTTCATAGAGCCAGCATGAACTATAATTAGTCGCCCTCCCTTACTAGATGACACACGCATAGTTCCGTGGCGCGTGTCGTCTGTCCATGTGACGGAACGTGCATGACGCAAATTGACCCATGTTTTGTCAACCCGTATTACATTTTCCGGATTCACTGCTAGCAACTCGCGCAGGAAACGACATCTCGATGCTATGATGTCCCCGCACTCCGTTAATACCTTTCGTCCTGATAACTTTCCCAACGGAAGCCAATTTTTTTTTCAAAACAATGGAGAGACTTGTCGTTCTGCCTGCGAACAAACAGTGATGCCATCAACTTTTTAAGTGTCGAATTCTGCCTCCTGCTGTACTACGCGTATATGTGTTGCCTGACAGCACTTTCGGCAAAGTTGTCTGCTTCAGTCAGACGACACGATCTCTTCCTTGAGTTTCCAGGCGTCACAATAACAGGGCTCATAGCTGGATTGGCAGCCTCTTTATCATTAGTGACTCTCCTAACTGTCGCTGTAGAGATGCTCAATGTTTCTGCCACTCTGTTAACCACTGATTTTAAGGACCCACCACTGTCCTTTTCACTTTCAAAGTGGACACGAAATCTGTATATAAATTCGTGTGCTTGGGATTTCAGCGTAGCTCCTTTCCCAAAAGCCCTCTTCTCTACACTACTGGCAGCCATTTTCCACTTATACACACTTCACCACTTATACACACGGCAAGACTCACGGAAGTAGAGAATGCACGGGTCAGCTGAAGAACGGGATACAACCAACACCGACTCAAAGGAAGGTCTCGGCGCTTGTTGGTGACGTCACGTCAGCTAGGCACGGCGAACGCCAGGTCTGTTGCAGGCATACTCATAATGGTGGTGTCTCCCTCTCTGACACAGGAAAATGTGAAACTATTGGCGGTAGTTGACCAACACACATTGTTCTGTGAGATTTCTGCAATCAATTAATTGTGCAATTCATTACACTTCTTAACAAATAGTGTATTCCTGAACTTAAATTTCCACCTCTTTTAAGGATTGACATACGAAAACAACTTCATGGTCCAGCAGCAACAGAATTCGTGCTTCTTTACCTTATTTGTAAATCTGAGGAAGTTACGTTTGTACTGGGTTGCTTTTACAAGAAACTGTGAACATATTGGTGCTCTTCTTTAGGTATCTTGGTTGCCTATGGGGTGAGGAGCACTGTATGTTAATGAAATATCTCGCGATTGTACCCGTTGTGGGAGGTGGTGGAGGACAGAAGAAGAGACAAAAGAGAGATAGTTGTTTTATCTCGTCCAAGTTCTGGACCGCCTTCCGTCGCCTTACCGGAACTAAGCCCTCCCCCTACTATCCTCTTCTCCACGATGACCACCCCTTCCCTGACGCCCTTAGTAAGGCCAACCACTTTGCCTCCTACCTGTCCGATGTGTTTTCCATCCCTGATGATCCCCGGTTCGATTACTCCCTCTTCCCAGATATCCGCGATCGAACTGACACCTCTGTCCCTCCCCTCGCTCCTGGTTTCCAGTACTTGGACAACATTCCACACACGGAACTTAATGCCCCCATCACTACACAGGATCTCATTACTACACTCCGCACCAAACGCAACACCGCTCCTGGTCACGATCGTGTCACCTACCGTCACCTTCGTGAAGCTCCTGTCTCTTTCCTCTCCACCCTGGCCAGGCTCTACAATGTAGTCCTGTCCACTGGTTACTACCCCGACCTGTGGAAAACCTCTCGTATCCTCATGTTCCTCAAACCTGGCAAACCGCCGTCCGCCGTCTCCTCCTACCGTCCCATCAGCCTTACCTCGGTCTTCAGCAAGGTCCTGGAATCTATCCTCACCCGCCGCATCCACCAGCATCTCCGCCAGCACCGCCTCCTCCCCGTTACCCAGTGTGGCTTTCGGCCGTCCTTCTCTTCCGACGATCTTCACCTTCACCTCACTCATCTCCTTTCCGAACAGCTCAATTCCCGTCGCTCTGCAATCTTCCTCTCTCTTGACCTCGAACGCGCATATGACCGCGTATGGCATTCCGGTCTCCTCTTCAAGCTCCACACCTTCGCCCTTCCCATTAACTACGTTCGTCTGATCGGTTCCTTTCTCTCCCGCCGTCCTTCCCATGTCACCATCCATAACGCCGATTCCTACACCTTTTTCCCCTCCGCCGGTGTGCCCCAAGGCTCCGTCCTCTCCCCCCTTCTGTACTTGTTGTACACGGCGGACATGCCGCCGCCGTCACCCCCCATCCACCTTCTCCAGTTTGCCGAAGACACCGCCTTCCTTGCCCTTGCCCCCACCCTGCAACGCTCCCAACACCTTCTCCAATCCCATCTTGACCGGTTCACCGCTTGGTGCAACCAGTGGTTGCTCACGGTCAATCCTTCCAAAACCCAGGCGATCATTGTAGGCAAAACCACCCCTTCCTTCCGCCTCCTTGATTTCTATCTCACCGTTTATGGCCGTCCCATCGCTCTCACCCCCACCCTTAAGTACCTTGGCGTCACCCTCGACCGTCGCCTCTCCTGGACTCCCCATCTCCAGACAATCCAAGCCCAGGCACGTTCCCGACTCCGTCTCCTCAAGCTCCTTTCCTGCCGTACGTGGGGTCTGGACCCCTCCACCATCCTCCACACCTATAAGTCCCTCATCCGCCCTATCCTCTGTTACGCCCATCCCGCCTGGATCTCCGCCCCCCCCTTCCTTTTATAAATCCCTCCAAATCCTTGAACGCCATGCTCTCCGCCTTGCCTATCGCATCCGTCTCCCCTCCCCCACGCGGATCCTGTATGATCTTATCCCCTTCCCCCACCTCCTCCTCTTCCTCGAACGCATACGCATCCTCTACACCTCCCGTAAACTCGATCCTCCTCACCCGCTCGTCTCCCCGATCCTCTCCCACCCCCGCCCGCTGCCGCGCCTGTACTCCCATGTCCCACCCGGTCTCCATCTCTCCACCCTCCTTACCCTCTCCCAAGGTGGCTTCCGCCAGCTCCCCCTCCCTGATGATGTCCTCCTCCCCTCCATCTACCCCTCCTACCAACTTTGATCCTCCCACCCTCCTCCTGTGCATGCTCCTCAGGGCACCCTCCCTCCCTTCTCTCCCTTTTTCCCTCCCCCCTCCTTTTCTCTCCCCTCCTCCCCCGGGCCTCCCCTCCCCTGTCCCTCTCCCTCCTGCCCCCGTCTCCTCCGCCATTGGCGTCCTTTTCTCCCCTCTCCCCCACCTCACCCCCGTTCCCCTCTTGGCAGGTCCCCGGACTCGCACACGCTACGTGGACTTTCGCGCGCCGGAGATCGCCGCCATCAGTGTCTTGTGTGTGCCGTCGTGTTTAGTGTTCAGTGTTTCACCGTCACACTCCGTTGTTCACCAGTGCCATCGTCTTCTTCAGTGTTTGTGCGTCGTCTCAACAGTTTGCAGTGTGGTTTACCGTCGAGTGTGAACGGCTCCGTGTTTGTCTTTCTGTGTCTCCTGTTTTATCGCCCACCATTTTGTGACTTTTCTGTTTTTCTCCTGTTTTTTATGCTTATGTCTTCTTTGGCTGAAGAGCAGCGTAGTGTGCTGCTGCCAGCCTGCCTATTGTATAGGCTTTAAAATGACAATAAAGTAAAAAAAAAAATAGTTGTTTTATCAAATAAAATTTTTTTATCTTATGAAGTTTCTCCTTTCAGTTGCAAGAGGGGAATATTTATGTTTTCTAATGTGCATGTTTAAAAAAGTTTAAGATCAGGAGTTTTTTCGATGTATCAAGCTATTTTGTTTCCTGTTTAGAATTCCTTTCGTTGAAAACGACTGTAATCTAATGACTGGCAACAGTTGGACACTTACACATGTAAATTAGTTCACATTTCCAGTGACGATGTCAAATGAAAATAAATAAATAAATAAATAAAAGAAACGAGTTAATTGTAAGGGGGTTGGGGTAAGATTCGATAACAAAATGGATTAAGTAAATACAGTTACTTGAATGTAAAATTTCCGAAGCTTGCAATGGGGCAAAGCGTCTTCTCATATTGATCTACGTTTGTTTCGACAGGATTCAGTAATACAGAACTATGATTTTCATTTGTAGCTTTACGATAGTAAGAAAATCTTTCATCTAAATGAAACTGCAGAATCCAAAACAATACCAAACATTTTGTCCAAAAATAAGAGATTTATAGTGATAAGCACGCCCAGGCGTTTCTGCCTGCAACAGACCTGGCGTTCGCCGTGCCCAGCTGACGTGACGTCACCAACAAGCGGCGAGGCCTTCCTTTGAGTCGGTGTTGATACAACCGTCGGCTTTGACCAATGACGTCATAGGTTGCTCATAAATATTAATGTCTTTACTTTCGAGCCATAGATAACAAATCGGTTGTCTGCTGTGTATAAGCGTCATCACTGTAAATTGAAATAAATGAATGTGTTTCTAAAAGACAGCGCTAGACACTGCGTAAGATTGATTTCGTTTGCATTGATTTAAATAATTGGTAATTTCCAAGAATGATTGCCTTTCCAAGTTGCCGTGTCCAAACGATACATATCGAACGTGCGATCGTAAATCGATCATGCGACTCTGGTGGCGGACGTTGCGATCAGTTATTCGTGATCGTCATTTTTATCTGTTTCCCGTCGTTCCCGTAGTTGCTCTAAATTACATAGCTCCGCGAATTATTTGTGAGTTGCTAGGGAATCCCAGACGACTTATGTGGTCAGTGAGAGGGAAGTCTGGTGTTCTTGACGTTTCTTCGGCGGATTCTCTCACATGGAAAAATTAATTCCATGTTTATCCAGCGTAGAAAATTGTTCGACTTTTTGTCGCAAATATGGAGTAAAAGTGGACGAGGAAAGAAGGGACTGTGTAGATTGTGGCGGTGCGAAGTGTGTAAAACTTCGTAAGAACAGTTTCGATGTTGAAATACCGTTTATAATTTCATTGTGGACAGTGCGGAAAACGAACGAGTATCAGGAAGAATACACGGTTCGGCTCTTCCAAATCATCCATCCAGACCACCGTAATGGACTTTCACATGATGACAACACCGACAACGAGTAAGGTAAGTCGTCTCCTTTGCAATTAAAAGTATTCTTGTAACGCTCTTCTTTTGTCGTTGCTGTAGCAAACGCCGTACGCATAGTCATAACGCCAGCCACTAGAGTCGCATGATCGATTTACGATCGCACGTTCGATATGTATCGTTTGGACCCCGCCACTTCGATGGGCAATCGTACTCGGAAATCACCAAATAATTGGTTCTTTACCATTATTTCGGTATTTAATTTCATTCTTAGTGAGTTTGAGATAATTTGGAAGAATATATTTCAATTTAGAAGAATGTTTAGTTTGGTTTTTTTTTTTTCGTTTGTAGTTATGGATGTATCTATTCCCATGAATATGGAAGACTTACAGCAGGCTTTGGGCGTAGATATGATGGCCATTTCTTCAAATTGGGAAACAAGCAGTAGTCTGAGGGAGTCAAGTCCGGAGAATAGGAGGGGATGTGAAACGAGTTGGAACCCTATTTCCATTAATTTTGCGACGACAGCTACTGAGGTGTGTGCTGGTGCATTGTCAAGATGGAAAATGACTTTTTTGTGGCCCAATTGCGGGCGTTTGTCTTGCAGCTCGGATTTCAAACGGTCCAATAACGATGAATAATATGCACCTGTAATAGTTTTACCCTCTTCCAGATAGTCGATGAGGATTATCCATTGAAAATCCTAAAAGACAGTCGTCATAACCTTTCCAGCCGAAGGAATGGTCGTCACCTTTTTTGGTAACCCATTCTTTAGATTGTTGTTTATTCTCAGGAGTATAGTAATGTATCCATGTTTCATCCACAGTGACGAAACGACGCTTAAAGTCCTGCGGATTCTTCCTGAACAGCTGCAAACCATCCTTGCAACACTTCACATGATTCCATTGTTGGTCAAGCGTGAGCAACCGCGAAACCCATCTTGCAGATAGCTTACTCATGTCGATATGTTTATGCAAAATATTATGTACCCGTTCATTCGAGATGCCCCGATCACTAGCAATCTCACGCACCTTAACTCTTCTGTCATCCATCACCACATCACGGATTTTATCAATGATTTCTGGAGTCGTAACCTCCACAGGGCGTCCAGAACGTTCAGCATCACTTGTGCCCATATGGCCACTCCGAAAATTTTGAAACCACTTATAAACTGATCTACTCGAAGGTGCAGAGTCACCGTAATGTTTATCAAGCTTCTCTTTAGTCTTGTGAGGTGTATTGCCTTTCATAAATTAGTGTTTAATCACCACACGAAATTCTTTTTCGTCCATTTTTTGACAATCACTCAACCTCCTTGATTCACACGAATGCCAAACACAAAGAAATAGACCAATATGGCTGAAACTTGATGTACATTCTTTCCAAAAATGCTACTAACTAAACATGACCTCGATGCGCGCCGGTGGTGCCATCTCTCGGACTTTGCCCCTCGTAGGTGCGGTACTGAGAACGCTGCGTCTTCGTGGTTGCCTTGATCGAAAGCTTTCGGTGTGTCATGTGAGAAGAGTAAGAGTAGGGTTTTACTTGATCGATGTCTTCGAAATCCATTCCGGTTGGCATTGAGGTGGTCATTCTGTTCAAGGTACCTCATTGTGTACTGTGGGAAAAGAGAAATAATATTTATAATAACCATTTAATATCGTAGCGTTTTTCGGTGTAAGTTGCCAAAGTAATTGGTACTAGAAAAGAACACATGCAGCACTGTTATCAAGCAGGGTATTTCACATTCTTTCCTTAGCATTTCCTTCAAAAGACAATTTAAAAGTTTTCCTTCTTTGCGCCGCTGCTGGCGATAAAGCTTTATACACTGTCCAGTCACAATAACGTGGCCACGTGTCGAAAGCATGAATAAACCATTTTTTTGCATTGCGGGCTGCAGCGTGACGTACAAGAAGAGGGTGGCGAGGTAACTTGCCTTAAATGTTCAAAAAACGGCTCTAAGCACTATCGGACTTAACATCTGAGGTCATCAATCCCCTAGACTTATAACTACTTAAACCTAACTAACCTAAGGACATAACACACATCCATGGCCGAGGCAGGATTCGAAGCTGCGATAGCAGCAGCCGCGTAGTTCCGGACTGAAGTTCCTACATGAACATCTACATCTACATCTACATACATACTCCGCAATCCACCATACGGTGCGTGGCGGGGGGGTACCTCGTACCACAACTAGCATCTTCTCTCCCTGTTCCACTCCCAAACAGAACGAGGGAAAAATGACTGCCTATATGCCTCTGTACGAGCCCTAATCTCTCTTATCTTATCTATGTGGTCTTTCGCGAAATGTAAGTTGGCAGCAGTAAAATTGTACTGCAGTCAGCCTCAAATGCTGGTTCTTTAAATTTTCTCAGTAGCGATTCACGAAAAGAACGCCTCCTTTCCTCTAGAGACTCCCACCCCAGTTCCTGAAGCATTTCCGTAACACTCGTGTGATGATCAAACCTACCAGTAACAAATCTAGCAGCCCGCCTCTGAATTGCATCTATGTCAATCCGATCTGATAGGAATCCCAAACGCTCGAGCAGTACTCAAGAATAGGTCCTATTAGTGTTTCATAAGCGGTCTCCTTTACAGATGAACCACATCTTCCCGAAATTCTACCAATGAACCGAAGACGACTATCCGCCTTCCCCACAAGTGCCATTACATACTTGTCCCACTTCATATCGCTCTGCAATGTTACGCCCAAATATTCAATCGACGTAACTGTGTCGAGCGCTACACTACTAATGGAGTATTCAAACACTATATTTAGAGTTAGCTGCCATTCTTTACACCAATCACAAATCCTGTCCTAGTCATCTTGTATACTCCTACAGTCACCTTCCCGTATACCACAGCATCATCAGCAAACAGCCGCACATTGCTACCCACCCTACCCAAAAGATCATTTGTGTAGATAGAAAACAACAGCGGAGCTACGACACTTTCCTGGGGCACTCCAGATGATACTCTCACCTCCGATGAACACTCACCATCGAGGACAGAACCGCTTGGCCACAGCGGCCGGCTTAAATGTCCAGAAATCTAAAGTTGTGCCCTCCAGCAAACGAAAGAACACAGTATGCTTTGACTGCAATATCAACGAGTCATAGTTTGAATGAACCAACTCGTACAAATACCTGCTTATAATACTTTGTAGGGATATGAAATGGAATGATCACATAGTCCCAGTCATGGGTAGCCAGGGCAGGGCAGATATAAGACTTCAGTTTATTGTGAGAGTGCTGAGGCAATGCAATCAGTACACACAGGCGATTTCTTACAAATCACTCATTTGACCCATCCTAGAATATTGCTCCGCGTGTGTACGACCCATTCCAGATAAGACTATCAGAGAATATTGAATGTATAGAGAGAGAAGGGCAGGATGAATGACCACAGGTTTGCTTGACCTGGGGGAGAGTGTCAAAAAATGGTTCAAATGGCTCTGAGCACTATGCGACTCAACTTCTGAGGTCATCAGTCGCCTAGAACTTAGAACTAATTAAACCTAACTAACCTAAGGACATCACACACATCCATGCCCGAGGCAGGGAGAGTGTCACTGAGATGATGAAAGAATTGAAATGACATAAAGTAACCTGACACAGCTTACTTACAAACCGATTTTCACTGATGACTGTAGGAATTTGCAACAGCCCCTTACATATCGCTCTCTTCTAGAACGTGTGGACAAGGTTAGACTAATTACAGTCGGCACAGGGGCGTTTGAACAGTCATAGACGTGTTTCATTTGAGCTCACTGCCTGAGCGTGGCCCGTGCAAGTTCACCATCCTCACAATGTATCGCGAACAGTTCGAGGAAGTGGACACGTTATTCTGATGTCAGCACATCAAATTGGTTTTGGCACACGAAAGACATTTTTAATGGAGACTTCATGTGTTATGTATCAAGAAACATTGCCTTGGCAAAAGAGAGAAACTACACTCATGCACATAAATTAAGGATAATACTGAAACATGGTGGAACAACGCTCTGGTGGGCGGTTTGCGGGCTTAAATCACCTCGGGGTATGACCATGCGGTGCATTTGACCTGTGGCCGTCGTACGGTGACGCTGGCAGCAGTCCACATACGCAGAAGTGTGTTGGTGCGTGACAGAGTCCGGTGCAGCGAGTAAGTGTGCAGACAGACGTGCTAATGGTGACTGTATGTTGACAATGGCTCAAAGAACACATACTGATGACGTTATGAGGGGTAGAATACTAGGGCGACTGGAGGCTGGTCAAAAGCAGCAGGTCGTAGCACGGGCCCTCCGTGTGCCACAAAGTGTGATCTCAAGATTGTGGCAGCTATTCCAGCAGACAGGAAAAGTGTCCAGGCGCTGCAGTACGGGACGTCCACAGTGTACAACACCACAAGAAGACCGATATCTCACCGTCAGTGCCCGCAGACGGCCACGGAGTACTGCAGGTAGCCTCGCTCGGGACCTTACCGCAGCCACTGGAACAGTTGTCTCCAGACGTACAGTCTACAGACGACTGAACAGACACGGTTTATTCGCCTGGAGACCTGCAAGGTGCATACCACTGACCCATGGACAGTGTCCCGCAAGGCATCCACTTTCTCATAGAGCCGCCGCGCGTTGTTGCGTATGGTCGTCTTTAGGGGGACGATATCCGCTTCCTCGTGGAGAGTGACAATTCTCGTGAGTGGCGGGGCGTGCAGGCTCCACCTGAGCACCTCGTCAGCGTATTGTGCAAGGTGACACTCGGGGATGACCGGCATATCATTGACATAGATATTAAACAGGATGGGAGATAGCACCGATCCTTGCGGAGTGCCTGCCGACAATTGGCGAATGCCAGAACGCATTCCCCGTTGAGCCACCAGGAAAGTCCTACCACAGAGGAAGTCATCCACGATCTTGACATAAATATCCGGTATAGGGGTCTGTGTCAGCATCTTGTGTACGAGGTTGTCTTGCCAGATCTTGTCGTAGGCGTTTTGCAAGTCCAGAAAAACGGCAGCTGCCGACTTGGCAGTGTTGAAGCCTTTGCTGATGTGTTCAGTGATCCGTAGGACCTGAAGTTCAGCAGAGAGGTGCGAAGTGAATCCAAACTGTTCAGGACGGATCGTCCCAGCTGCTGCAAGAGGTTGGGAAAGTCGGTGAAGGATCACAGATTCAAGGACCTTCGCCATAGTGTTTAGGAGGCTGATGGGCCTGTTGTTGGTTGGGACTGTAGGGTCTTTGAACCTCTTGGGGATCGCAATCAGCTTGGCTTGTTTCCACTGAGGGAGGAAAAGGCCAGATGTGAGACAACAGTTTAAAATCTTGGTGAACGAGATGAGTGGTGTGCGGGGAAGGTGGCAAAGATGTTCATTTAAAATTCCGTCCAATCCAGGGGCCGACCGGCCACGTTTCCGTCGAAGGATGCGCTAATTTCTGCCATGGACGTAAGAAGGGGAGCAGACTGGGGTGGGCGGTTGCGGAAAGCAGCAACAGCTGTCAGGACTTCATGTTCTTACTGTAGTTCGATCGGAGAAAGGTCCTGGACCAGAGGGCGGTTTTGGGCCTCGAACACATCTGCCAGGGTTTCCACAATTTGCAGGGTATCATATGACAAGCCCGCTGCTGTGCGAATAGGATGGGCAGTCGCTGGCTTAGAACGCCGCAGGGTGCGAATGACAGCCCAGTCAGATTTTTGGTGGAGTAGGAAAGTGGACATCCTGTCCTCCCACTGTTCAGACCTCCATTCGGCGAGCCGGTGGCTGAATTCGCGTTGGAGGCGTCTCATTTGGCGTTTGTCCTGAGGGTCACGAAACTGCTTCCACTTCCGGCGATAGCGGTTCTTTTGCACCTTCAGCTCTCGTAAGAGAGGGGGCAAGTCGTCCAGGGGTGTTAAATTTCGAGGTGCAGTGGAGGTGGAGAGATTCACTGCTTTCTGTATTTTGGCGGTAAGGTAATCCACAGCACGGACTATATTGGCCGGTGTTGTCAAATCGAGGTCTTGTCGAGTGGTGTTATTCAGTACCCTGGCAAACTTGTCCCAGTTGGTGAGGGTCGCAGTGGTACGAGCATCAAACGAAAGGGCAGCATTGGTGAGGTGCAAGAGTACTGGCTCATGGTCAATTATAAAATGGGAAATTTGAAGCATAAGGCACTAGTGATTTGGATACATGTGTGGGAAATTGAACTTCCTCTTAAAATGCAGGTACATGTGCAGTGAGTAACGTATATTGGCAATCAGTAAATCACATCATTTTTGTTCCAGGTATAGCTCCAGAAAACTGCCACGAGCAACAGATGTCACACAGTTACAATATGGGAAACTTGACGAATAAGGTAGTAGTGGTGTTGATACACATTTATCAAATTTCACACTTCACTTAAAATATCATTACAGATATAGTTCTTAAGAGTATGCTGGCAATTGGTAAATCACAAATCTTTAGTCTTTTTACAGATCCACAAGTCAGTCAACAGCAGCAGATGTCACACAATTATAAAATGGGAAACTTGAAGAATAAGGTACTAGTGGTTTGGACACATGTGTGGGAAATTGAACTACCTCTTGAAATGCAGGTACATGTGCAGTGTGTAATGTATATTGGCAGTCAGTAACTCACAGCACTTTGTTCCAGGTATTGCTCCAGAAAACTGCCACTAGCAACAGATGACGCACAGTTACAATATGGGAAACTTCTCACACGTCAGTCACCAGCAGCAGATGTCACACAATTATAAAATGGAAAACTTGAAGAATAAGGTACAAGGGGTTTGGAAACATGTATGGCAAACTGAACTTAAACTTAAACTGCTAGTACATGAGCAATATGTTATGTATATTGGCAGTCAGTAACTCACAGCACTTCGTTCCAGGTATAGCTGCAGAAACCTGCTCCCAGCAACAAATGTCGCACATTTACAATATGGGAAACTTGAAGGATGGTAGTGGTTTTGATAAATATTTATTAAATTTCACTATTCACTTAAATATAAGTACAGATATAGTTCTTAAGAGTATGCTGTCAATTGGCAACTCACAAATCTTTGTTCGTGTTACAGCTGCAGATTATAGTCATCAGCAGCAGATGTCACACAAGTATATAATGATAAACTTGAATAATAAGGTACTAGTTGTTTGGATAAATGTGTGGTTCATTGAACTTCGTCTTAAAATGGTGGTCCATGTTAAGTGTGTAATGTATATTGGGATTCTGTAACTCACAGCACTTTGTTCCAGGTATAGCTCCAGAACACTACGACCGGCAACAGATGTCACACAGTTACGATATGGGAAACCTGAAGAACAGTGGTGGCTTTGAAACATATTTATTATATTTCACAATTCACTTAAAATATCAGTACAGATATAGTTCTTAAGACTATGCTGGCAAATGTTATCTCACAAATCTTTAGTCTTTTTACAGCTCCACAAGTCAGGCACCAGCAGCAGATGTCACACAATTATAAAGTGGGAATCTTGAAGAATAAGGTACTAGTGGTTTGGATACATTTGTGGGAAACTGAACTTAGTCTTAACATGCTGGTACATGTGCAGTGAGTAATCTATATTGTCAGAAAGTAAATCACAACACTTTGTCACAGATATAGCTGGAGAAAACTGCAGCTGGCAACAGATGTTACACAGTTACAATATGGGAAACTTGAAGAATAAGATAGTAGTGGTTTTGATAGACATTTATCAAATTTCAATCTTCACTGAAAATATCAGTACAGAATAGTTCTTAAAGATCTGCAGGCAAATGGTAACTCACAAATCTTTAGTCTTGATACATCTCAACAACTCAGTCAGCAGCAGCAGATATCAAACAATTATAAAGTGGGAAACTTGAACAATAAGTTAGTGTTAACTTGAACTTACTCATAAATTGCTGGTGCATGTGCAGTGTGTAATGTACATTGGCATTCAGTACTTCACAGCGCTTTGTTCCAGGTATAGCTCCAGATAACTGCGACCGGCAACAGATGTCGCACAGTTACAACATGGGAACCTTGAAGAATAAGGTAGTAGTGGTTTTCATTGACATTTATCAAATTTGACTCCTCACTTAAAATAACAGTACAGATATAGTTTTTAACAGTATGCTGGCAAATGGTAATTCGCATATCTTTAATCTTGTTACAGCTCCACATATCAGTAGCAGCAGCAGATGTCACACAATTGAAAAACGGGAAACTTGAAAAATAAGGTACTAGTGGTTTGGATACATGTGTGGGAAACTGAAGTTAATTTTAAAATGCTGGGCCATGTGCAGTGTGTAATGTATATTTTCAGACAGTTAATCACAACACTTTGTTACAGGTACAGCTTGAGAAAACTGCACCGACAGCAGATGTTGCACAGTTGCAATATGGGAAAATTGAAGAATATGGTAGTAGTGATTTGATATGTGTGTGGGAAACTGAATTTCCTCTTAAAATGCTGGTACATGTGAAGTGTGTAACGTATATTAGCAGTCAGTAACTCACAGCACTTTCTTCCAATTATAGCTGGAGAAAACAGCCACCAGCAACAAATGTCGCACAGTTACAATATGGGAAACTTCAAGAATAGTAGTGGTTTTGATACACATTTGTTAAATTTCACTCTTCACTTAAAATATCAGTACAGATATAGTTCTTAAGGGTATGCTGGCAAATGGTAACTCACAAATCTTTGTTCCTGTCACAGCTCCACAAGTCAGTCATCAACAGCATATGTCATACAATTATAAAAAGGGAAAATTGAAGAATAAGGTACTAGCGGTTTGGATACATGAGTGTTAAATTGAAATTGCTCATAAAATGCAGGTACATGTGCAGTGTGTAATGTATATTGGCAGTCAGTAACTCACAGACCTTTGATCCAGGTATAGCTCCAGAAAATTGTAACCGGCGACAGATGTCACACAGTTTCAATATGAGAAACTTGAAGAACGAGGAAGTAGTGGTTTTGATAGACATTTATCAAAGTTCACTCTTAACGTAAACTATCAGTACAGATATAGTCCTTAACAGTATGCTGGCTAATGGTAACTAACAACTCTTTGTTCCTGTTACAGCTCTACATGTCTGTCACCACCAGCAGATGTCACACAATTATAAAATGGGAAACTTGAAGAATAAGGTACTAGCGGTTTGGATACATGTGAGGGAAATTGAAGTTCCTCTTAAATTGCTGGTACATGTGCACTGTGTAACTTATATGTATATTAACAGGAACAGAAAAAGTCGGTTTACAAGGGTCCATGAAGTAAGCCATCAATCTCTTGAAAGAAACTAATGCATCTCAGTGAACATAATAGCTTCAGCAAAAGTCAGTTTGGATTTCAGAAAGGGATGTCAACGGAAGATGCAATATTTACATTTACTGGATAACACTTGGAATCTATCAACAAAAAACTGAAAGTGATTGGCATATTTTGTGACCCAACAAAATCATTTGACTGTGTAAATCACCAAATTCTTTTACAAAAAGATGCACATCTCGGTATAGGTGGTGCAGCACGGAAATGGCTCAACTCATATCTGTCAAACAGTAAACAAAAAAGTTGTAGCAGATAGTCAAGATGGTGTCGCAGTATCTTCAGAATGGGGTACCATCACATGTGGAGTGCCGCAGGGCTCCATTCTGGGCCCCCTACTTTTTATTATATTTATAAATGATCTTCCTCTCTCTACGGAATATTGTAGATTCACCGTTTTCACGGATGACACTTCACTACTTATTGATAATTCAGTAGATAAACTTGAGGTAATGGCAAATAAGGTTTTAAATGAAACGGTGAACTGGTTCAACATTAGTGGTACTACTTTAAATTACTGTAAAACAAACTACATTCAGTTCCACAAAAATCGAAAGATGAGCAAATATTTGAAAGATATGTGAGCAGACAATAACCAGTGTAGATTCCTCAAAATACCTAGGCTTGCATATTGATAGCAAACTGAATTGGTCAAACCACATCGTGGATCTGTGCAAAAGACTAAGTTCAGCAACATACGCATTGGGCATTGTTTCTTTTTATAGAAATATGGAAACCATGAAGTCAGCGTATTCTGCTTACTTTCATGCAATTATGGTATTTGGAATT
The DNA here is from genome assembly GCF_023898315.1 of Schistocerca nitens. NCBI lineage: Eukaryota > Metazoa > Arthropoda > Insecta > Orthoptera > Acrididae > Schistocerca > Schistocerca nitens. The sequence goes on along the minus strand of NC_064624.1, from coordinate 190,937,910 downwards.
ATATTTTGGGGAAATCAGCCACTGGCTAAAAAAGTACTGTGTGTACAAAAAAGAGCCATAAGGATAATGTGCGGAGTCCATCATAGAGCCACATGCAGGAATCTTTTTAAGAAGCTTGAAATACTTACATCCACTGTGCAATACATATTCTCGTTGATGTGCTTCATAAGGAAAGAAAAATCCATCTTTAAGCTGAATAGTGCATATCACAGACACAATACTAGAAGGAAACATGATATCCACTATGAAGAGCCAAATCTAAGTATGGTGCAGAAAGGAGTCCATTTCAATGGCTGTATGATTTTTAATGCCCTCCTTTCAAGAATTAAGTGTTTGGTAGATGATAATCTCCTGTTTAAAAATTTATATACATTATGCACTGCACATGCACCAGCATTTTAAGACGAAGTTCAGTTTCCCACAAATGTATCGAAAGCACTAGTAACTTATTCTTCATGTTTATCATTTTACGTTTGTGTGAGATCTGCTGCTGGTGACTGACTTGTGGAGCTGTAACACGAACAAAGTTTTGTGAGTTTCCATTTGACAGCATACTCTTAAGAACTATATCTCTACTTATACTTTAAGTGAAGGCTGAAATTTAATAAATATGTATCACAACCACTACTACTCTTTACGTTTCCCATATTATAAGTGTGCGACTTCTGTTGCTACTGGCAGTTTGCTCCAGCTATACCTGGAACATAGTGCTGTGAGTTACTGACTGTAAATATGCATTACACACTTTGCATGTACCAGCATTTTAAAAGGAAGTTCAATTTCACACACTTGTAACCAAACAACTTGTACCTTATCCTTCATGTTTTACATTTTATAATTGTGTGACATCTGCTGCTGGTGACTTGACTTGTGGAGCTGTAACAAGACTAAAGATTTGTGAGTTATCATTTGCCAGAATAATCTTAAAATCTATATCTGTAGTGATATTTTAAGCGAAGAGTGAAATTTGATAAATACGTATCAAAACCTCTGCTGCCATATTCTTCAAGTTCCCCACATTGTAACTGTGTGACATCTGTTCCGGGTGGCAGTTTTTTTTCAGCTATACGTGAAACAAAGTGCTGATCGTTACTGACTACCAATATATATTACACAATGCACATGTACCAGCATTTTAAGAGGAAGTTCAATTTCCGACACATGTATCCAAACCACTAGTAACTTATTCTTCAAGTTTATCATTTTATAGTTGTGAGACATCTGCTGCTGGTGACTGACTTGTGGAGCTGTAACACGAACAAAGATTTGTGAGTTACCAATTGACAGAATACTCTTAAGTACTATATCTGTAGTGATATTTTCATGTAAAGAGTAAAATTTAATATATGTGTGTGAAAACCACTACTATTCTTTATATTTCTGGTATTGTAATTGTGCGACATCTGTTGCTGGTGGCAGTTTTCTGAAGCTATACCTGGATCAAAGGGCTGTGAGTTACTGACTGCCAATATACATTACACACTGCACATGTAAAAGCAATTTCAGATGATGTTCAATTTCCCACACATGTTTCCAAACCACTTGTACGATATTCTTCGAATTTCTCATGTTATAATTGTGTGACTGACTGGTGACTGGTGACTGGTGACTGTTGACTGACTTGTTGACCTGTAACATGAACAAAGTTGTGTGACTGACCAATTGACAGAATACTCTTAAGAACTATATCTGTACTGATATTTTAAGTGAAGCATGAGATTTAATAAATATGAATCAAAATCACTACTATTCTTCAAGTGTCCTATATTGTAACTGTGTGACATCTGTTGCCGGTCACAGTTTTCTGGAGCTATACCTGGAAGAAAGAGCTGTGAGATACTGAATGCCAATAAACATTACACACTGCACATGTACCAGCAATTTATGAGTAAGTTCAATTTGCCACACATGTATCCAAACCACTAGTACCTTAAAGTTCAAGTTTCCAATTTCATAACTGTGTGACATCTATTGCTGGTGACTGACTTGTGGAGCTGTAACAGGAACAAAGATTTGTGAGTTTCCATTAGTCAGCATACTGTTACGGACTATATCTGTACTGATAATTTAAGTGAAGAGTGAAAATTGATAAATGTGTATCAAAACCACTACTACCTTATTCTTCAAGTTTCCCAAATTGTAACTGTGTGAGATCTATTGCTGGTGGCAGTTTTCTGGAGCTATACCTGGAACAAAGTGCTGTGAGTTACAGACTGCTAATTTACATCACACATTGCATATGTACTAGCATTTTAAGATTATGTTCAGTTTCCCAGACATGTATCCAAACCACTAGTACCTTATTCTTCAAGATTCCCATTTTTATACTTGTGTGACATATGCTGCTGGTGATTGACTTGTGGAGCTCTAACAAGACTAAAGATTTGTGAGTTACCACTTGCCAGCATACACTTAAGAACTATATCTATAATGATATTTTAAGTGAAGTGTCAAAACTGATAAATGTGTACCAGAACCACTACTACCTTATTCTCCAGGTTTCCCATAAGTAACTGTGTGACATCTGTTGCTTGTGGTAGTTTTCTCGAGCTAAAGGTTGAACAAAGTGCTGTGAGAGACTGACCGTCAATATACATTACGCACTGCACATGTACCAGCGTTTTAAGAGGACGTTCAATTTCCCACACATGTATCGAAACCACTAGTACCTTATTCTTCGTTTCCCATTTTATAATTGTGTGACACCTGCTCTGGTGACTGACATGTGGAGATGTAAGAGGAACAAACAAACATTTATCAATTTTCACTCTTCACTTAAATTATCAGTACAGATATAGTCCTTAACAGTATGCTGGCAAATGATAATTCACAAATCTTTGTTCCTGTTACAGCTCCACAAGTCAGTCACCAGCAGCAGATGTCACACAAGCATAAAATGATAAACTTGAAGAATAAGGTACTAGTGGTTTGGATACATGTGTGGGAAATTGAACTTCCTCTTATAATGCTGGTACATGTGCAGTGCATAATGCATATTGACAGTCAGTCACTCACAGCACTTTGTTCCAGGTATTCCTGAAGAAAACTGCCACAAGCAACAGATGTCACACAGTTGCAATATTGGAAACTTGGAGAATAAGGTAGTAGTGGTTTTGGTACACATTTATCAAATTTCACACTTCATTTAAAATATCATTACAGATACAGTTCTTAAGAATATGCTGGCAATTGATATATCACAAATCTTCAGTCTTGTTACAGCTCCACAAGTCAGTCACCAGCAGCAGATGTCACACAATTATAAAATGGGAAACATGAAGGATAAGGTACTAGTTGTTTGGATACATGTGTGGGAAACTGAACCCAAACTTAAAATGCTGATACATGTGTAGTGTGTTATTTATATTTGCAGTCAGTAACTCACAGCACGTTGATCCAGGTATAGCTCCAGGAAACAGCCACCAGAATAGATGTCGCACAATTACAATACAGGAAATTTGAAGAATAGTAGTCGTTTTGATACACATTTGTTAAATTTCACTCTTCACTCTAAATAATAGTACAGATATAGTTCTTAAGAGTATCCTGGCAAATGGTAACTCGCAAATCTTTAGTCTCATTACAGCTGCACAAGTCAGTCATCAGCAGCAGATGTGACACAATTATAAAATGGGAAACTTGAAGAATAAGGTACTAGATGTTTGGATACATGTGTCGGAAATTCAATTTCCTCTTAAAATGCTGGCACATGTGCAATGTGTAATGTATATTGGCAGTCAGTAACTCACTGCACTTTGTTCCAGGTACAGCTCCAGAAAACTGCCACCAGCAACAGATGTCATACAGTTACAATATGGGAAGCTTGAAGTATAAGGTAGTAGTGGTTTTGATACATATTTATCAAATATCACACTCCATTCAAAATATCAGTACAGATATAGTTCTTAAGAGTATGCCGGCAAATGGTAACTCACAAATCTTTAGTCTTGTTTCAGCTCCACAAGTCAAACAACGCCAGCAAAACCTCACTCACCAACATCAACAAGAAAAGAAGGAACAAGGTGCCTCCAACATTCAGGCACGGCAACAGCAATGAATGCAGTAACAGCTCTACCTATTGCAGACCCAGCCCTAACACTAGCAGCAATATTATTAACAGTAAGATCAGCAGCTTAACAACTACCAGGGGAGCCAGACAAAGAAGAGAATTCTGCTGCAGATGACAAAAGAAGAATAGGTGCAGTCAGGAAAAGAAAAGCAGTACTTCCAGCACACCTGAATGATTTTTTATTGACAAGGTGAAGGTAAGTGATCAATTAAATATGCCAAAGTCTAACAATATGCCAAAGCCTAACAAATCCTTTATTCATCAAAATGTCTAATCATTGCTAAACAAATTAAGTGAAGCTGAATTTTATGTACTGATGAGCTAAAAAACGCTTCTGTAATGTGTATAACTGAACAGTGGCTGCCTAAAGATGCAATGTCAGTCACAAAACTTGCAGACTTCAATCGTTCATCATCATTTTCTAGAATTACATCCAGTCATGTATATTTGTTAAAAGTGGCATTGATTATTGTAACAGCAAACCCATTGAACTGTTAGCTGAAGAGAAAGTTTTTGAAGTATCTGCAGTTGAACTCTCTGCATTAAAATTAATAATCATCTGTGTATATAGGAGCCCTGATGGGATCTTAAATGATTTCTGTCATCAGCTACAAGCAGCTTTAAATACTATAAAAAACTTTAACAAATCAGTGATCATATGTGGAGATTTTAATATTGATTTTCAAGAAATCTCAAAAGACCAGCATAACTTGATGACCTTACTGGAAACATATAACATAAAAGCCACAATAGACTCTCCTACAAGAGTTACACCAACAACTAGCTCAACAATTGATCAGATATTAATAAACACAAATGTAAATCACAATTTCTGTGCTGGAAATCTTAATACTGACTTCAGTAACCACTATGCACAGTTTATTGCTTTGCACACGTCAAGTGAAACAACTGAGAATGAGAAACTTGTAAAAGAAGCAAGGAAATTCACTAACATACAAATAAACCTTTTTGTACAGAGACTAAGTGAAGAAACTTGGTATGAAGTGTATACTTGTGAAAACACTAACAAAAAGTTTGAAAAATTCATGGAAATCTTCATGTCATACTTCGAAGCTGCATTTCCATTAAAAAAAATCAACCTAACTTCAAAAAGAACAAATGGATTACAACAGGTATTAGACTCTCTTGTGCAGAGAAAGGAAGATTACACAATATAGCAAAGACACAGAACATGCCTCCTGAATTTCATTTGTACCTGAAGAATTACAAGAGGTGCCTCAAAAATGTTGCAAGGAAAGCTAAAGCAATGACAAATGACAAATACATTGAAAATTCAAATAACAAATCTAAAGCTATATGGGAAGTTATAAAAAATCAAATAACAAGTGAAACTAAACAATATAAAAATGTGAACTTGTGTTATGAAGGACAAATGATTTCTTGCCCAACTGAAATTGCAGGGACCTTCAACAAATATTTTGCGAACGTAAGTGAACAGTTGGTGAATGGGCTGGAAGACCACAACAAAATATCACCTCCATCATGCAATAGTGTGAGAAATGTGTCTACATCTTTGTTCCTTTCACCCACAAATACTGAAGAAATTTTATCAGTTATAAAAACCTTGAAAACATGGTACTCATGTGGAACTGATGGAATACCAGATGCAATTATTAAACAATGCTGTCTTGCCTTAGCTGAACCCTTGACACACTTGTGCAACAGTTCACTGGCATCAGGAACCTTCCTTTCACGCTTAAAAACAGCAAAACTGAAACCACTGTTCAAAAAAGGAAGTCCAGAATGTGTTTCAAATTATAGACCAAAAGCCCTACTGCCTGTATTTTCAAAAATTTTAGAAAAAGTTTTTTTATAAGAGATTGTCTGATTTCCTAAATAAAAATAAAATTCTCTCTCCTTCACAGCATGGCTTCAGGAAAGGCTATTCAACTGAAAGTGCAATATTTTAATTTCTTAATGAAATCTATACTAAACTGGATGCAAGTGAGTTTGTGATAGGCATACGCATTGATTTATCTAAAGCTTTTGACGTCATTGACCATAATGCCCTACTGCAGTAGCTTGACCAATTAGGAATTAGAGGTATATCCAATGACTGGCTCAAGACATACCTATGTGGTTGCAAACAGGTGGCTGAAGTGCAATATACTAACCATAACAAAAATCAGCTACTACTATTCAGGATATGAAAATGTGAAATATGGCGTCCCTCAAGGATCAGTATTAGGACCCATTCTGTTTCTCCTCTATGTCAATGATCTTATGTACAACAAGTATTGCCAAACTACCCTCCAATTTGCAGATGATACAAGCTTCCTTATTAGTGGTAAAACAGAAGAAAAACTTAAAGACTCCACTGTCCAAACAATGAACAGTGTAGAACAGTGGTTCAGCTACAACAAGTTAATTATAAACAAAGAAAAGACAGTAGCACTGAATTTCTATAATGTAAAAGGAAGAAACCACCCAAATATATAAACAGAACATAGGGACAGAGTTCTTGAAAGTGTTGACAGCACTAAATTTCTGGGACTCTGCCTCCAGAACAACACAAAAAAAGGAGGTACACATTGAATATTTGCAAAGAAAACTAAGCAAAACGTGTTAGATGATACGGATCTTAAAAACTTGTTGCAGCAAAGCCAGCCTGTTAAACATATACTACTCCTATGTGCATTCTGTAATTAAGTATGGCATAATCTTCTGGGACAATACAACAACAAATATTAAACTTTTCAGGATGCAAAAGAGAATACTAAGAATTATTGAAGGGGTAAACAATACCAAATCATGCAGACCCATATTCAAAAAAATGTCAGTTCTTCCTCTTCCTTGCATTTTTATCTACGAAACATCAGTTTTCATCAAACAATATATCGATAGACACCCAGATATCTTATTAAAAAATGAAGATATACATGCATAAAGTACAAGGCAAAAATGTAACCTTCATATGAAACAGGTGAGAACATCATTGTGCCAAAAAGGCACACTACGTACTGGGATAAAGATTTTCAGTAATCTACCAAACCATATTAAATCGATAGGTAGACTCTCTAGTTTTAAGGCTGAAGTAAAGGAATATTTAATTGATCATTGCTTTTACAGTCTGACAGAATATATAAAAGCCAAACAACAAAAATAAAGATGCATTATTAATAATGTACTTCGTATGTTGCCTGTAATGTTTGTTGTATGTATAAATCTTTGCTAAATTACTTCAATATCTAGACCTTAGGTTTGCAATACAAACTGTATTTTATCTTGTAAATACCTAACCGTGTCCAAAATCCTTCTACATATTCTATACATATAGGATTTGAAGGACTAAATAAATAAATAAATATTGGCAGCAACTAACTCACAGCACTTTGTTCCGGGTATAGCTCCAGAAAACTGCAACCAGCAACAGATGTTGCACAGTTACAATATAAGAAGCTTCATAAATATGGTAGTAGTGGTTTTATATATCTAAAAACAAAGATGATGTGACTTACCAAACGAAAGCGCTGGCACGTCGATAGACACACAAACAAACACAAACATACACACAAAATTCAAGCTTTAGCAACAAACTGTTGCCTCATCAGGAAAGAGGGAAGGAGAGGGAAAGACAAAAGGATGTGGGTTTTAAGGGAGAGGCTAAGGAGTCATTCCAATCCCGGGAGCGGAAAGACTTACCTTAGGGGGAAAAAAGGACGGATATACACTCGCACACACAAACATATCCATCCACACATATACAGACACAAGCAGACATATTTAAAGTGGTGGTTTTCATAAACATATATCAAATTTCACTCTTCACTTAAAATATCAGTACAGATATAGTTCTTAAGAGTATGCTGGCAAATGGTAACTCACAATCTTTAGTCTTATTACAGCTCAGAAAGCCACTCACCATGAGCAGATGTCACAGAATTATCAAATGGGAAACTTGAAGAATAAGGTACTAGTCGTTTGGATACATGTGTGGGAAATTCAACTTCCTCTTAAAATGCTGGTACATGTGCAGTGTGTAATATATATATTGGCAGTCAGTAAGTCAAAGCACTTTCTTGCAGGTAGAGCTGCAGAAAACTACCACCAGCAACAGATGTCACACAGTTACAATATGGGAAACTTGAAGAGTAAGGTATAAATGGTTTTGATAATATTTATCAAATTTCACTCTTCATTTAAAATGTTAGTACACATAGAGTTCTTAAGTGTATGCTTGCAAATGGTACCTCACAAATATTTGTTCTTGTTACATCTCCACAAGTCAGTCACCAGCAGCAGATGGGTTTGGATACATGTGTGGGAAATTGAACATCCTCTTAAAATGCTGGTAATGTGCAATGTGTAATGTAAACTGGAAGTCAGTAACTCACAGCACTTTGTTACAGGTATAGCTGCAGAAATGTGCCACCACAAACAGATGTTGCACAGTTACATTATGGGAAACATGAAGAATAAGGTAGTAGGGGATTTGATAACCATTTATCAAAATTCAAACTTCACTTAAAATATCAGTACAGATATAACTCTTAAGAGTATGCTGGCAGATCCTAACTCACTAATCTTTGTTCCTGTTACTGCTCCACAAGTCAGTCACCAGCAGCAGATGTCACACAATTATAAACTGGGAACCTTGAAGAATAAGGTACTAGTGTTTTGGATACATGTGTGGGAAACTCAAGTTCCTCTTAAGATAGAGGTACATGTGCAGTCTGTAATGTATATTGGCAGTCAGTATGTCACAGAACTTTGTTCCAGGTATAGCTGCAGAAAAACTGCCACCAGCAACAGATGTAGCACAGTTACAATATGAGAAACTTGAAGAATAAGATACTAGTGGTTTTGTTACACATTTATCAAATTTCGCTCTTCACTTAAAATATCAGTACAGATATGGTTCTTAAGAGTATGCAGGCAAATGGAAACTCACAAATCTTTGATCCTGTTGCAGTTCCACAAGTCAGTCGACAGCAACAGATGTCACACAAGTATAAAATGGGAAACTTGAACAATTAGTTACTAGTAGTTTGGATACATGTGTGGGAAATTGAACTCCAGCTTAAAATACAGGTACCTGTGCAGTGTGTAATGTATATTGGCAGTCAGTAATGCAGAGCACTTTGTTCCAGGTATAGATCCAGAAAACTGCCACCAGCAACACATGTTGCACAGTTACAATATGGGAAACTTGAAGAATAAGGTAGTAGTGGTTTGGATACATATGTGGGAATTGGAAGATCGATTTAAAATGTCAGTCACCGGCAGCAGATGTCACAAAATTATAAAATGGGAACCTTGAAGAAAAAGGCACGAGTGTTTTGGATACATGTGTAGGTAATTGAAATTACTTTTAAAATGGAATTTAAATGTGCAGTGTCTAATGTGTATTGGCAGCCAGTAACACACAGTTACAATATGCAAAACATGAAGAATAAGGTAGTAGTGGTTTTGTTACACATTTATCAAATTTCACTTAAAATATCAGTGCAGATATAGTTCTTAAGAGTATGATGGAAAATGGTGACTCACAAATCTTTAGTCTTGTTACAGCTCCACAAGTCAGTCATCAGCAGCAGATGTCACACAATTATAAAATGGGAAACCTGAAGAATTAGGTACTAGTGTTTTGGATACATGTGTGGGAATTTGAACTCCATCTTAAAATGCAGGTACATGTGCAGTGTGTAGTGTATAATGGCACTCAGTAACTCACAGCACTTTGTACTAGTTGGTGCTCCGA